>NC_056056.1:38220000-38544545 GCF_016772045.2 Ovis aries
CCCATTCTGTGGGTTATCTTTTTACTTTCTTGATGCACAGTTGTTCTTAATTTTGATTAAGATGAATTTTTCTATTTTTTTCTTTTGTCACTCAGGCTGTTGGTGTCATATCTAAGATACAATTTCCTATTCCAGGGTCACAAAGATATATGCCTGTATTTCTTCCTAAGAGTTTTATAGTTTTAGCTCTTACATTTATGTCTACAATCCACTTTGGGTTAATTTTTATATACAGTGTGAAACAGGGATCCAACTTCATTCCTTTGCAGGTGGCTATGTATTGTCCCAGCGCCATTTGTTGGTGGGACTGTCCTTTATCCACTAATGGATCTTGGCATCCTTGTTGAATATCAACTGACCATAAATGAGAGAGTTTACTTTTGAATTCTCAATACTATTTCATTGGTTTCTATATCTATCTGTATGTCTATTGTCACATTGTCGTTCCCCCCCAATTTTATTGAGATGTAATTGACATATAACATTGTGTAAGTTTAAAGTGTAACACACTTACATTGCAAAATGATTACTACTATAGCATTACCTAATGCTTCCATCACTTCACATAATTACCATTTCTTTTTTAAAAATCATTTATTCTTTTTGGAATAAAGATTTCAAAGCCCTGTATCTTCATTACTGCACCCAGGCTTTCTCTAGTTGCAGTGAGCAGGGGCTACTCTCTAGCTGTGCTGTGTGGGCTGCTCATTCTGGTTGCTTGTCTTCTTGCAAAGCAAGGGCTTTAGGGTGCACAGCCTGTGGCTCACAGGCTCTAGAATGTGGGCTCAGTAGTTGTGGCACACCGGCTTAGTTGCCCCACAGTGTGTGAAATCTTCTGGACTAGGGATTGAACCCATGTCCCCCCTGCATTGCAAGGTGGATTCTTAACCACTGTAACTGTGTTGTACATTAGATTCCCAGAACTTATTCATCTTACAACTGAAAGTTTGTACCCTTTCACTAACATCTCCTGGTTTCTCCAATGCCCTAGGCCCCTGGCAACTAGCATTCCATTCTACTTCTGTGAGTTATAGTTTTTTTAGGTTCTACATGTAAGTGATGTAATACAGTATTTGTTCCTTCTCTATCCACATTGTCTTAATTTGCTGTGTAGTAAATTTTGAAATCAGGAAGTGAGAGACCTTCTACTTTGTTCTTTCTCAAGATTTTCTGGCTCTTCCAAGTCCCTTGCATCTCCGTATGAATTTTAGGATCATCTTGTCAATTTCTGCAGAAAAAGGTATCTAGGATTTTAATAGGAATACATTACACTGGATCTGTAGATCAGTTTGAAGAGTAGTGCCATCTTAATAAGATCAACTCTTCTGGTTCATGAACATGAAAAAATGCCTTTCCGTTTTCTAGGTCTTTAATCTCTTTCAATTATGTTTTGTAGTTTTCACTATACAAGCCTTCCACTGCTTTGGTTGTTTAGTTTGTTTTCATCTTTGAACTTAGTCTAAGGTACTTTTTTCCATAAAGAAAAATACCATTTTCACGTAATCAAATGAGTCATAATTTTAAACTGGGTCAAATATTTGAATAGTTATTTCCCCAAAGAGATAGACATATGACTAAATAAGCATGCGAAATGTTACCAACATCATTATTCACTAGGGAAATGCAGTAAAAACCCCAGTGAGGTACCACTTCACACCCATTATAATCTAACGGCCATAACCAAGGGGACAATAACACGTGCTGGCCAGGAAGTAGAGAAAGTTTGTGAGAATGTATAATGCTGGTGGTGCAATGTAAAATGGCACAGTCACTCTGGAAAACACTTTGGCAGTTTCTTAAAACGTTACACTTAAACTTACCCTGAAGTGTTAGTCGCTCAGTCGTGTCTGACTCTTTGTGACCCCACGAACTGTAGCCCGCCAGGCTTCTCTGTCCATGGGATTCTCCAGGCAAAAATACTGGAATGGATTGCCATTCCTTTCTCCAGATGAACTTCCTGACCCAGGGATCAAACCCTGTTCTTCTACACTGCACACAGATTCTTTACCATTTGAGCTACAGGGAAGTCTGACTACTCCTATTTATCAGTGTTTTTTTTTTTTCTTTAACTTCTTTATTGAGGTAAATTTAAAATTACCCTACCACTCAGTAACTCTAATTCTCGGTTTCTACCCAAGAGAAATGAAGACAGTTGTCTACACAGAGACTTGCATGTTAATGTGCTCGACAGTATTGTTCATGATAACCCTGAAGTGGAAATGATCCAAGTATGTATAAGGTGATCAACCGATAAACAAAATGATATAGCCATACAGTGGAATGCCATTCAGCAGTGTAAAGGAATGAAGTACTGATACATGCTACAATATGGTAGAACCTTGAAAACATGTTGAGTGAAAGAAGCCAGACATAAAAGGCCGCATATTGTATGATCCCATCTATATGAAGTGTCCAGGAAAGGTAAATCTATAGAGACGGAAAGCAGGTTAGTGATTACCTAAGGGTGGGCGTGGTGATTGACTCCAGAAGACAAGAGGGCTCTTTTATGGGGTGATAGAAGTGTTCTAAAATTTAATTGTCGTGATGGATACCCAACTCTATAAACAGTATTATTGAATTTTACACTTAAATGGGTTTATGTTACGGTATGTAAAATATACCTCAATAAAGAAGTTAAAAAAAAAAACACTGATAAATAGGAAAAAATTAATCATTTCTAGATTTAATGTTTACTATTTTCTGGATTCTGGGTATTGTGTCATGTAGGCCATCTTCAATCTGATATCTTTAACAAATATTTTAAGAAAAAATTGCCTCCTCTTTTTGTTCTAGTGTATTGATGGTTCCATTTTTTTGTGTTTGAATATTTTATCTGCTTGGAATGTATTTGAGTATAGAAAGTGAGATAGGATGAATAAGACAATAATAACATTTTTAGAAGTCAAACTTCTGTCTCCCAATAAAATTTTATTCTGTACCCAATAAATTAAGAAAACTAGAAACAATGTTCAAAATCTTTTCTACTGAAATACTTGCACCTATATACTAAAGCCAGTGTTTAAGATGTTAATTGCAACATTGTCTAGAACTAAAACTCATTGATAGAGATGGGTCAACTGTGGTAAAATATTAAGAATGCAAACTTGAGGACACTGAGTATAATGTGACTCAGTTTTTCTAAAACCAAAATCCCACATGTGTACATATATATATTTATTCGTAAACACAGAAAATAGTCTGATGGATATATGCCAGCCTGTTAACTGTATTTACTCTTGAAAAGTGAGGATTTGTGGGGTGGAAGGGCAAGTGGGGGTAGTGAAAGTAGGGCATAAAAGGGTCATTAGTCCTTTAGTCTGCTTTTGCAAGATCATAGACTTAAATGATTTATTTACAAAATAAACTATAACTAGCAAATAGATCCTCCCTTAATGAGCAAAGTTCTGTTTTCTCACTTTAATATTAATATGAAATCATCATCAGTGTAATTTTAAAATTGATTTATATATAAAGCAATCTGAAGCTCAGAATTTAAAAGATTTGGTCATAGAGATAATCAGCTTTGGAACAACATTCTTTCCTAAGAACCCACGTTTGACTGATTGAGAATACCTACCAAAAAAGTGTATTGACCTCAGAAGGAAATGCTGTGTAAACAGGCTAATGTCTCTAGGTGTTTTTAAAGGGGTGATTTTGCCCCCCAGGAGGACATTTAGCAATATCTGGAGACATTTTTGTTTTTTTATAACTTGGGGAGGACATGTTGACTGCTACTGGCATCTAGTGGTGGAAACCCGGGATGCTACTAAACATCCTATGACACATAGGATAGCCCCCCATAATAGTTGTTGTTCTTGTTCAGTTGCTCAGTTGTGTCTGACTCTTTGTAACCCCCACGAACTGCAGCATGCCAGCCTTCCCTGTCCTTCATTATCTCCCGGAATTTGCTCAAACTCATGTCCATCGAGTAGGTGATGCCACCCAACCATCTCATCTTTTGTCATCCCCTTTTCCTCCTGCTCTCAGTCTTTCCCAGCATCAGGGTCTTTTCCAGTGAATCAGCTCTTCACATCAGGTGGCCAAAGTATTATAGCTTCAGCTTCAGTATCAATCCTTCCAATGAGTATTCAGGGTTGATTTCCTTTAGGATTGACTGATTTGATCTCCTTGCTGTTGAAGGGACTCTCAAGAGTCTTCTGCATCACAGTTAGAAAGCATCAATTCTTAGGCACTCAGCCTTCTTTCTGGTCCAATTCTCACATCTGTACATGATGGAAAGACTATAGCTTTGACTGTATGGACCTTTGTCGGCAAAGTAATATCTCTGCTTTTTAATATGCTGTCTAGGTTGGTCATAGCTTTTCTTTTGAGGAGCAAGCATCTTTTAATTTCATGGCTTCACTCACCATATGCAGTGATTTTGGAGCCCAAGAAAATAAAAGTCTGTCACTATTTCCATTGTTTCCCCATCTATTTGCCATGAAGTGATGAGACCAGATGCCATGATCTTGGTTTTTTGAATGTTGAGTTTTAAGCCAGCTTTTTCACTCTTCTCTATCACTTTCATCAAGAGGGTCTTTAGTTCCTCTTTGCTTTCTGCCATAATGGTGGTGTCATCTGCGTATCTGAGGTTACTGATATTTCCCCCGGCGGTCTTGATTCCAGCTTGTGCTTCATCCAGCCCGGCATTTCGCATGATGTACTCTCCATATAAGTTAAATAAGCAGGGGACAACCTTGACATACTCCTTTCCCAATTTTGAACCAGTCTGTTTTTCCATGTCCAGTTCTAACTGTTGCTTCTTGACCTCCATACAGGTTTCTCAGATGCAGATAAAGTGGTCTGGTATTCACATCTCTTTGAGAATTTTCCACAGTTTGTTGTGATCCAGACAAAGACTTTAGGGTGGTCAATGAAGCAAAAGTAGATGTTTTTCTGGAATTTCTGTGCTTTTTCTATGATCCAGCAGATGTTGGCTATTTGATATCTGGTTCCTCTGCCTTTTCTAAACCCAGCTTGTACATCTGGAAGTTCTCAATTCACATACTGTTGAAGCCTAGCTTGAAGGATTTTGAGTATTACCTTGCTAGCATGTGAAATGAATGCAATTGTGCAATAGTGTGAACATTCTTTGGCTTTGCCCTTCTTTGGGACTGGAATGAAAACTGACCTTTTCCAGTCTTGTGGCCACTGCTGAGTTTTCCAAATTTGCTGGCATATCGAGTGCAGCACTCTAACAGCATCATTTTTTAGATTTTGAAATACCTCAACTGGAATTCCATCACCTTCACTAGCTTTGTTCTTAGCAATACTTCCTAAGGCCTACTTGACTTCACACTCTAGGATGTCTGGCTCTAGGTGAGTAATCACACCATTGTGGTTGTCCAGGTCATTAAGACCTTTTTTGGTATAGTTCTGTGTAGTCTTGCTACCTCTTCTTAATATCTTCTGCTTCTGTTAGGTCCATACTGTTTCTGTCCTTTATTGTGCCCATCTTTGCATGAAATGTTCCCTTTTTCTTGAAGAGATCTCTAGTCTTTCCCATTCTATTGTTTTCCTCTATTTCTTTGCATTGTTCACTTAAGATGGCTTTCTTACCTCTCTTTGGTATTCTTTGGAACTCTGCATTCAGATTCCTTTAGCTTGTCTTCTTTTCTCAGCTATTTGAAAGGCCTCTTCAGACAACCACTTTGCATTTCTTTTTCTTGGGGATGGTTTTGGTTACCACTTCCTGTGCAATGTGATGAACCTCCATCCATAATTCTTCAGGCACTCAGTCAGATCTAATCCCTTGAATCTATTTGTCACTTCAACTGTATAATCATTAGGGGTTTGATTTAAGTCATACCTGAATGGCCTAGTGGTTTTCCCTACTTTCTTCAATATAAGTCTGAATTTTCCAATAAGGAGTTCATAATATGAGCCACAGTCAGCTCCTGGCCTTGTTTTTGCTGACTGTATAAAAATTCTCCATCTTTGGCCACAAAGAATATAATCAGTCTGATTTTGGTATTGACCATCTGGTGATGTCCATGTGTAGAGTTGTCTTTTGTGTTGTTGGAAGAGTGTGTTTGCTATGACCAGTGCATTCTCTCAGGAAAACTCTGTTAGCCTTTGCCCTGCTTAACTTGCCTGTTACTCCAGGTATCTCTTGACTTCCTACTTTTGCATTACATTCCCCTATTATGAAAAGGACATCTTTTTTTTGGTGTTAGTTCTAGAAGGTCTTGTAGGTCTTCATAGAACTGGTCAACTCCAGCTTCTTTGGCATTAGTGGTTGGGGCATAGACCTGGATTACTGTGATATTGAATGGTTTGCCTTGGAACAAACCGAGATCATTCTCTCATTTTTGAGATTGCACCCAAGTACTGCATTTTGAACTCTTTTGTTGACTATGAGATTTCTTCTAAGACGTTCTTGCCCACAGTAGTAGATATATAATGGTCACCTGAATTAAATTCACCCATTCCCGTCCATTTTAGTTCAGACTCCTAAAATGTCGGTGTTCCCTCTTGCCATCTCCTGTTTGACCACATCCAATTTACCTTAATTCGTGGACCTAACATTCCAGATTCCTATGCCACGTTGTTCTTTACAGCATCGGACTTTACTTCCACTACCAAGTACAGCTACATCTGGGTGTCATCTCCACTTTAGCTCAACTTCTTCATTCCTTCTGGAGCTATTTATCTGCTCTTCTCCAGTAGCACATTGAACACCTACCGACCTGGGGGCTTCATCTTTCAGCATTACATCTTTTTGCCTTTTCACACTGCTCACGGGGTTCTCAAGGCAAGAATGCTGAAGTGGTTTGGCATTCTCTTCTCCAGTGGACCACGTTTTGTCAGAACTCTCCACCATGACCCATCTATCTTGAGTGGCCCTACACAGCATGACTTATGGTTTCATTAAGTTACACAAAGCTGTGATCCATGTGATCAGTTTGGTTAGTTTTCTGTGATTATGGTTTTCATTCTGTCTGCCTTCTGATGGATGAGGATAAGAGGTTTGTGCAAGCTTCCTGATAGGAAGGATTGGCTGTGGGGAAAATAGTCTTGCTTTGGTGGGTAAGGCCATGCTCAGTAAGTCTTTAATCTAAATTTCTGCTGATGGGTGGGCCCGTTTTCCCTCCTTGTAGTATCCAGCCCTAAATGTGTGTGATGCCAAGGTGGAGAAACCCTGTTATCAATCATATTTCACAAAACTTCATTCACTCAGCAGATATTACATGGGGGATTAGTTCTTAGCACCAAAATGTAGGCATTCCTAGACTTTTATTTGTACTTTTCAATTTGTTAATCAGTGGACTAGAGAAGATGTGGAGGGAGAGTCTTTTATCAAGACCATTCTTTGGGAACTTCCCTGGTGGTCCAGTAGTTAAGAATCCACCTGCTGATGCAGGGGATATCGGTTCAATCCCTGGTCTGGGAAGATTTCATATGCTGCAGGGCAAGTAAGCAAATAAGCCCATGCACTGCAACTCGAGAAAGCCCTCACACAGCAACACTCAGCACACCTGGAAAAAAAAAAAAGACTGTTCTTTAGGGTCAGAGAGCAAAAGCAAAGCTCACACCTTACTTCAAAATCATAGGCAGATTTACCTTTTTAAAAAGCATTAAAAATATTGAACTTTAGTTAATATGCATGCTGCTGATACCTGCAGCTTACTTTGAAATGCATCAAAATATGAAAGGGATTGATAGATGAAGAAAGGGATATGTAATAAACAAATATAGTAAAAGGTTAATTTTAGAATCTAGTGGGTGGGTATATGAAGGTTGACTGTATAATTCTATTTTTTTATATGTTTAAAAATGTTCATAATGTTGGGGGGAAATCAGAGATTCACATTCAGCAGACACTGGGTTAGTGGCAACCACACTGCTGATTTTGATAGGTGGCCTCAGGCAAGTTACTTAACTTTTTGATTTTCATCTGAAAAGCCATTGTTGTTTGGCTCAAATGAGACACTAATATGGAGAAATTCAAATAAAATAATGAACGTATAAGCATGTTGAAAAGCATAAAGTGCTCTAAAAATGCAGTGCATTACTATCAGGAAGGCTGAGTGTTCGAGTATTTATATACCTGGCTCTAGGTGTTTTTGAAAGCTCCCTGTATAATGACATTAGCACTGTTTTACCGTCTTGTGATTGGAAGTATAAAACAACCATGATAATTTCTATCAAATATTTCTCAAATATCTGTGAAAGACTTTCCTTTTCTAAAAGGAAAGAGTCACTCTTTGTATAACTTTAATAGTTTGTTCCTGTCTTACTTACAGGCTGCTATGGTCTCCACTTAGGGCAGTGGGAATCTTTGACTGTGGAACGTTGGGCATGAGCTTCGCCATTGGCTGGCCGAGGAGTAGGAGGCAGAATGTCTCCATTGTTACACCACAGAGTTCAAACTTCAGAAGACTTGAGTTAAACAGTGTTTTTTACTCTGCAAATTGTTGCGTCTTCACTTGTCTTCTATGATCATCACAAACTAATGAAACACCTTTTAGGTCTTATGAATTCAGGTTATACTGTTTTCTGGATACTCTAGCAGTTGATACAGGTAAGATTGGTCTGAGTTTTGTGGGGAATGGTGGAAGAGAAAGAACTCATCTTTCCCATTCTCCAGTCGCTCAAGTCAAACATCTGTGCATGTTGAAATCAGGTTAACTGGGAAATTCCTTGGCAGTCCAGTGGTTAGGACTCTGTGCTTCCACTGCCATTGATCCCTTGGTGTGGTCAAAAAAAGATTAGATTAACCTAGCTTGTTGTATAAAACAAGACTGACTCTTGAGAAATATTTCATAAAGTTTCCTGCACTTTTGTTTTATTTGAGGGTTTAAATGGACGTTTTCTTTGAGAATATAGTTTGAAAATAGTGGATAGCTTCTCACTTTACTTTCTGTACTAGATATTGTAAGTGATTTTAACTGTGTGTGTGTTTGTATGTGTATACTCAGGCTGATGCGCTTATTGTCTTTTCTAGAACCTGTGAAAAATGGAACCAAGCTCTCTAAGGACCAAAGTTCCAGCTTTCCTGTCTGATTTGGGGAAGGCCACACTGAGGGGGATCAGAAAGTGTCCCCGATGTGGCACATACAATGGGACCCGGGGACTGAGCTGTAAGAACAAGACCTGTGGAACCATTTTCCGGTACGGCGCCCGGAAGCAGCCTAGTGTTGAAGCTGTCAAAATCATCACGGGCTCTGATCTGCAAGTCTACTCAGTGCGGCAAAGAGACCGGGGCCCCGATTACCGATGCTTTGTGGAGCTGGGTGTTTCAGAGACGACCATCCAGACGGTGGACGGGACCATCATCACTCAGCTGAGCTCTGGCCGGTGTTATGTGCCCTCATGCCTGAAAGCTGCCACCCAGGGCGTTGTGGAGAACCAGTGCCAGCACATCAAGCTGGCAGTGAACTGCCAGGCAGAGGCCACCCCTCTGACTCTAAAGAGCTCAGTCCTGAATGCCATGCAGGCCTCCCCAGAAACCAAGCAAACCATCTGGCAGTTGGCCACGGAACCCACAGGTCCCCTTGTACAGAGGATTACTAAAAACATTTTGGTGGTGAAATGCAAAGCAAGCCAGAAGCATAGTTTGGGGTATTTACATACATCCTTTGTGCAGAAAATCGGTGCCAAAAGCTTGCCTGAACGCCGTTTCTTTTGCTCCTGCCAGACTCTAAAGTCACACAAGTCAAATGCGTCCAAGGATGAGGCGGTCCAGAGATGCATTCATTTCTTTGCTTGCATCTGTGCCTTTGCCAGTGACGAGACATTGGCTCAGGAATTCTCAGACTTCCTAAACTTTGATTCCAGCGGTAGGTGGTGTGGTTGACACATTTACTCTGTTTTTCTAAAACAGCAATGAAAGAGTCCCACTGACGGCATTTGGAGGTTGTCCTAGCAACCTTCAGAAGCAGCTGCTAGATAAATCCAAAGAAAAGCATTCCCTCTTTTAATTCCAGTCAGCACACTTGCATGAAGGTTGGTTGGTTGGTTGGTTGGTTGAAATTAACAATCAAGAAACTTGGGCATTTTCACTGAGACAATAAATCAAGCAAAGTTAGCTTTGCTTTGATTTTTTACTTTTCTACAGGTGCCCTATGTTAGTAAAAACAAAGAACAAACAAAAAGTACCTTCTATTTTGTCTCGCTTGTTTCTTATCTTTGAAGATGGTACTAGTACTTTGCTAGTACTTTGCTAAAAAAATCTTTTAAAGTTTCTACAAGACTTTCGTTGTTTTTAACATTTTCATCTTGTGCTTTTATTTTCATTTCTAAATGATCTTCAGCTGGCAGCAGCTCCCAAATTTTTTGTTTTACATTTCTCTGTAGAGCCTTTTATCATATTAATGGCCCATGAATAAGAACGTATGTTTGGGGGGTTCTTTAACGGAACTGATTTTAAAGCAGGCAGTCATGCTATAATTTGTTTTGGGGATTTAGATTTTTTAGAAAGTAATTTTTCTCTAGGTTGGGACCCATAGTTATTCATAGATAGTATTAATAATTCAGAAATTTGTTTTATTTTAGGTCTAAAGGAGGTTATTGTGCCCCAGTTAGGTTGCCATTCAGAATCACCAGTATCAGCTTGTGAGTCTACCGCCTCTAAGCCAAAGAAGAGGAAAAAGGAGGAAGTATCTGGTGAGAAGCGGTTTTGTTTGTTTGTTGGTGGTGTGACCTTTAGATATTGTTTTACTGTTTTATATGTTTCACTGAATCTCAGCAAATACAAGAGGTAATGTTGTTGTTGTTGTTGTCTGAAAAAGTTTTACCCTTATTGATAATTCTTTGTCAAGCTAAGGGTTGGTTCTGTTGGCCAAGTATAAGATCCACTCAAACTCTGCTTGTATTATTGATATGTTTGTTCATCCCTGAATCATTTTCAGACTAGTTTTACACCTTAATCTGCCTTAGGATAGACTTACAAAGTTTTCATTGATAGGTGTTTGTTTAAAAATTTGTGATAGTGTTTAATTATATTTTCCATGATAATTTAGAAATATAGTTTGTTTTCTGCATTTTCAGCAGGTGGCATTATATGTGTATTTTTTTTCTTTTTTAATTCAAATATATCAGTGTCAATTAAGGACTCATATAAATCAGTGTGAAAATGCTAAAGTATCACAGTTGATAAGTGTTAAAAGACCTAGACTCTGAGTGAAAGGAAAATATTACCTGGCCTGCACATGTGGACCAAACTCTAGGCTCACTAGTGAAGAGAGAAATGCAAATGTTTTATAAATACAGAATTAAAACAAGATACTTTTGGATGCCAAGTTAGCAAAGTTTTTTTTTTACGTGGAGGCCACAGGCAAATTGGCCTCTTCAGCGTGGCTAATGTCGTGTAAGTTGCTTTACTCATTTGTAAAAGTAGTTTGCAGTATTTGTTAAGAACCTTGAAAAATGTTTCTATAGATAGAGGGCGTATTGCTGGAGGCGGGTCAAGCGGTTGTGCATAGTTTAGGTGCTAGAAAGTTGGAGAAAGATGGAGAGACGGCGACTTGGTTATTTCTGTGTTTTTGAGAGAGAATTCTGGCAGCAATATAGAGTAGAGATTGTGGTTAAATGTTTACTTATAAGTCTTTCCCCAGAAAACTTGAAATTAAAAAAAAAATGTATACCCTATAACTCAGTAATTCTACTTTTAAATACTCTTTTTTAAAGGAAATAATCCTTGATATAGGAAAAACATTTTGTCCAGAGATGCTCATTGGGTATTTGTTTATAGTAATGAAAAATTAGAAGCAACTAAGGGCCAACCACTGGGGATAGTTAAACAAACCACTTGATAGAATGCCAGGCAGCCATTAAAAATGACTGTAAGGAGTTTGTAGAAATGTTAGATCACTCAGGTAGCCAGATAAAGTACAGAATACTCAATTCAATTTGAATTTCATACAAACAGTGAATAATTTTGGGGGTATAAGTATTTCCCATGTAATCTTTGGAACACATTTACAATAAAAAATTGTTGGAAATTAAAAACAATTTTTTTTGCTAAATCTGGTAATCCTGGTGTAATTGGTGTTGTTGTTGTTCGACTCTTTGAGACCCCATGGACTGCAGCTTGCCAGGCCTCCTTGTCCATCACCTTCTCTTGGAGTTTCCCCAATTTCATGTCCATTGAATTGGTGATGCCATCCAGCCTTCTCATCATCTGTCGCCCTCTTCTACTTCTGCCTTCAATCTTTCTCAGCATTAGGGTCTTTTCCAATGAGTCCACTGTTCATGTCAGGTGGCCAAAGTATTAGAGCTTCAGCTTCAGCATCTGTCCTTCTAGTGAGTATTTAGGGTTGATTTCCTTTAGGATGGACTGGTTTGATCTTCTTGTTGTCTAAGGGACTCTCAAGAGTCTTCTCCAGCACTGCAGTTTTGAAAGCATCAATTCTTCAGCACTCAGCCTTCTTTCTGGTCCAACTCTCACATCTGTACATGACTACTGGAAAGACCATAGCTTTGACTATGTGGACCTTTGTCAGCAAAGTGATGTCTTTGCTTTTTAATACACTGTCTAAGTTTGTCATAGCTTTCCTTCCAAGAAGCAGTCGTCTTCTAAGTTCATGGCTGCAGTCACCATCCACAGTGATTTTGAAGCCCAAGAAGAGGAAATCTGTCATTGCTTCTACTGTTTCCCCTATTTGCAATGAAGTGATGGGACCAGATGCCCTGATCTTCATTTTTCCAATACTGAGTTTTAAGCCAGCTTTTTCACTCTCCTCTTCCACCCTCATCAAGAGGCTCTTTAGTTCCTCTTCACTTTCTGCCATTGGGGTGGTATCATCTGTATATCTGAGGTTGTTGATATTTCTCCTAGCAGTCTTGTTTCCAGTTTGCAACTCATCCAGCCCTGCATTTTGCATGATGTGCTCTGCATATAAGTTAAGCAAACACAGTGACAATATACAGCCTGTTGTACTCCTTTCTCAATTTTGAACCATTCAGTTGTTCTATGTAAGGTTCTAACTGTTGCTCTTGACTCACATACAGGTTTTTCAGGAGGCAGGTAAGGTGGTCTGGTATACCCATCTCTTTAAGGGCTTTCCACAGTTTGTTATGATCTACATAGTCAAAGGCTTTAGTGTAGTCAGTGAAGCAGAAGAAGATGTTTTTCTAGAATTCCCTAACTTTCTCTCTGATCCAGCGAATGTTGGCAATTTAATCTCTGGTTCCTCTGCCTTGTCTAAATCCAGCTTGTACATCTGGAAGTTCTCGATTCAAGTACTGCTGAAGCCTAGCTTGAAGGATTTTGAGCATAACCTTACTAGCATGGAAAGTAAGTGCAGCTGTCTGGTAGCTTGAACATTCTTTAGTACTGCCCTTATTAGGCTTTGGGATGAAAATTGACCTTTTCCAGTCCTGTGGCCACTGCTGAGTTTTCCAAATTTGCTGACATATTGAGTGCAGCACTTTAATAGCATCATCTTTCAGGATTTTAAATAGCTGTGCTAAAATTCTATGACCTCCTCTAGTTTTATTGGCAGCAGTGCTTCCTAAGGCCCACTTGACTGCACACTCTGGGATGTCTGGCTCTAGGTGAGTGACCACACCATCATGGTTATCTGGGTCAATAAAATCTTTTTTATACAGTTGTTCTGTGTATTCTTGCCATCTTTTCTTGATCTCTTCTGCTTCTATTAGGTCCATACCATTTTTGTCCTTTGTTGTGCCCATCTTTACAGGAAATGTTCCTTTGTAATCTCCAATTTTCTTGAAGAGATCTCAAGTCTTTTCCCATTCTGTTGTTTTCCTCTATTTCTTTACATTGTTCATTGAAGAAGGCCTTCTTGCTTCTCTGTGTGTTTCCCTGATAGCTCAGCTGGTAAAGAATAGCCTGCAATGCAGGAGACCCTGGTTTGATTCCTGGGTCAGGAAGATCTGCTGGAGAAGGGAAAGGCTACCCACTGTATAGTCTATGGGGTCACAAAGAGTCGGACTCAACTGAGTGACTTTCACTTTCACTTGTTGTTTCTCCTTGCTGTTCTCTGGAACTCTGCATTCAGTTGGGTATACCTTTCCCTTTCTCCCTTGCTTTTCACTTCTCTTCTTTCCTCAGCTATTTGTAAGGCCTCCTCAGACAACCACTTTGCCTTTTTGCATTTCTTTTCCTTGCGGATGGTTTTGGTCCATGCCTCCTGTTCAGTATTACAAACTTCCGTCCATAGTTCTTCAGGCACACTGTTTACCAGAACTAATCTCTTGAATCTATTCATCACCTCCACTGTATAATTACAGGAAATTTGATTTGGGTTGTACCTGAATGGCCTAGTGGTTTTCTCTGCTCTTTCTAGTTTAAGCCTGAATTTTGCTATAAGGAGCTGATGATTTGAGCCACTTTCAGCTCCAGGTCTTGTTTTTGCTGACTGTATAGAGCTTCTCCAATCTGATTTCAGTATTGACCATCTGGTGATGTCCATGTGTAAAATCATCTCTGTGTTGTAGGAAAGGGTGTTTGCTGTGGCCAGTGCATTCTCTTAGCAGAATTCTGTTAGCCTTTGCCTTGCTTCATTTTGTACTCCCAAGGCCAAACTTGCCTATTACTCCAGGTATCTCTTGACCTCCTGCTTTTGCATTCCAATCCCCTATGATGAATAGGACATTGGGGTTTTTGGTGTTAGTTCTAGAAGGTCTTACAAGTCTTCATAGAACTGGTCAACTTTAGCTTCTTCAGTGACAGTGGTTGTGGTATAGACTTGGATTACTGTGATATTAAATGGTTTGCCTTGGAGATGAACCAAGATCATTCTGTCATTTGTGGGACTGCACCCAAGTACTGCATTTCAGAGTTTCGTTGATTATGAGGGCTACTGCATTTCTTCTATGGGATTCTTGCCTACAGTAGTAGATATAATGGTCATCTGAATTAAATTTACCCATTCCCATCCATTTTAATTCACTGATTCCTAAAATGTCGTCAACACTCTTGCCATCTTCTGTTTGACCACATCCAATTTACCTTGATTCATGGACCTAAAATTTCAGGTTCCTATGCAATACTGTTCTTTACAGCATCAGACTTACTTCCATCACCAGTCACATCCACAACTGAGCATCATTTCTCCTTTGGCCCAGCTGCTTCATTCTTTCTGGAGCTATTAGTGATTGCCCTCCACTTTTCCCCAGTAGCACAGGGGACACTTTCTGAGCTCAGGGGCAACGGGGAGTGAGGGGGATGGAGCTCACCTTTCATTGTCTTATCTTTTTGCCTTTTTGTGCAGTTCGCGGGGTCCTCACAGCAAGAATACTGGAATGGTTTGCCATTCCCTCCTCCAGTGGAACACATTTTGTCAGAACTCTCCACTGTGACCCATTGGTCTTCGGTGGCCCTGCACAGCTTGGCTCTTAGCTTCATTGAGTTACGCAAGCCCCTTCACCATGGCAAGGCAGTGATTCATGAAGGTGGATGTAGTCACAGGTCCTTAAAATCACAAAACCAGCAAAATAAACTCTTTATAAAAAAGAAAATGGACGCTGCTTCACCAGAAACTTGATCGTGATTGTCTGAGACATAGAACAAAGGGTGAATTTTTCTTCCTTTCGCTTCTAGTCCCCTCACCAACTTCCTGTAAAGAGTGTAAGACACTTTAAATGTTATATATAAGGGCTAATGCTAATCCCTTTTAGAAATTTAAGCTAAGCTAATGTAGAAATTAGCATAGGCTTTTTATATGTTTTAGACTTCAGAAATTAATGTTGAATTGATTTATACTCTGCAGACGTCTCGTTAAACACTATGGTGCTTGTGGTTTAGGTGCACAGACGAACAGTTCCCTGCTACCTCCAGATGCAGTGAGCAGTAATCTAAGGAAAAGTGGCCTGAAAAAGCCTGTGGTTGCTTCTTCATTAAAAAGGCAGGGTAAGTGTCCCTTCCCCAGAATAGGGTAAAGAGGTGGAAAATTATCCTAAATAAGCCCAGAGCAATATAATCACGTGAAATGTTGCGTGTTGTCCCCCTAGAGAAACAATAGCAGGCACCGAGGCCAAGATCTGTGCTATCCCTCCCACTGCCTCAAACAGGCTCACAACCAAATTGTCTTTTAAATAACAAATGCAACAAAAATTACTGACATGCTTTAGCATCATGGATTTTGTAGAATATTTTATTTCTGTTGCTCATTACCCACATGTAGTTGGTATGGGTGGTTCAAAACTGAAGAAGAAACATATTTTACAGTTATACAATGATAAATAGTTGTTAAGAAACACAAAATCAGTGAAATTTGAAAACACTGAAAGGCAGTAACAGGAATATCATTCTGAATTTTTGAGACAGAATGACTTGATTTGAACATAACTTATAAATTTATATATATATATATATCACTTTTCTGTGCAGAAGAGTTAAGCCTGTATGTTTGGGGATCAACATCTTCTTAACTCTCATATAATTTGGCTGGTGATTAAAAATTAGACATCACCTCTATGCTTACACTCTGGTTTTGAAGACAAGACCAATAAATACATAAGTAGCAGATGGTGCATGTGTGTGTGCATGCTAAATTACTTCAGTCATGTCAGCAAATAGTACAAGACCAAATCTTAATTAACTAACTAGTTAAGAACTTACACATTCCAAGAACAAATGTTTGTAGAAGGTCAGGAAGTAAATAAATTAAAAGTATCACTTTGATATAAAGAAAAAAGAAAATACTTTTAATCCAGCTTATCATTAGGTGCTTTTACTTATGAGAATTTTAATTTTAAATGGATAGTAGTTTTGGCATCTTTATGTCTTTATAAAAGGGGATAAATGTCTTCATGTGTCGTGAAGAAGTAAGAAATAAGGAGAAGAAATAAGAAATAGAACGGTAGGTCAGTATATAGACATACTCATCAGGAATCTGGTCAATTAATGGCTCTAAATCAACCATTTTTCAGTTTGCAGTTTGATGTTGAAAGGCTGCAAACTTTCTGTGGTTAATAATCTTAAACCCATTAGTCTCCTAGAGCTTTCTATTTCTTTTTTTTTCTTTCTCTAGATGGATTTTTAAAAAGAAAATCCTGCAGTATTCCATTTCACTTAATTTACCTACTGTCATTGATTTTTGACTTGTTGCTCTTTTATATAGTATAAACTCCTTAGCTTTTTCATAGTTCAGTTAACTGTTAACTTAAATTCTGTAAGAAAAGATAAAAATTAATGAAGAGTTGTTTTTTTTTTTTCCCTAGCCTGTGGTCAGCTGTTAGATGAGGCACAAGTGACCTTATCCTTCCAAGACTGGCTGGCCAGTGTCACAGAACGCATCCATCAAACCATGCACTATCAGTTTGATGGTAAGTACTGGTCATCTAACTGCGCTGTTGCTGAAAGTCAGAGAAATTAAAGTGATTGTGTATAGCTCTACTCTGTCTTGAAAAAAAAGTAATTGGGCTTCAGTCTAGAGGGCACTGGACCACAAGATGGTAGAAATCTAAATGAAATAAAGGAATAATCACATAATTAAAATGCAGGACCAACAAAATTGAATTTAGTGATGGAAAAGAAAAACCACAGCAAATAATAAGTAAAAGTAGACAGCCTTGGTCTTAGGGTATGCGTGGGTGTGTATTTGATAAGGGAGATAACAAGCCTTACTTAGAAGGTCATTCTAAATCCTCAAACTTAATGGGAGGATTAAGCATGGGAGGAAAAAAGTTTGGAAAAAATCTAAACATGTGAGACGAAGATAGTTATATAAAATTACATGGATATGCTAAGGGCTTCCCTTAGATGGTAAAGATGGTAAAGAATCTGCCTGCAATGCAGGAGACCAGGGTTCGATCCCTGGATTGGGAAGATCCTCTAGAGGAGGGCATAGCAACCCACTCCAGTATTCTTGCCTGGAAAATTCTCATGGTCAGAGAAGCCTGTTGGGCTACAGTCCATGGGGTCGAAAAGAGTCAGACATGACTGAGCAACTAAGCACAGCACATAGCACAGATATGCTAAGGAAGATTGGAGAACACAAGCTGGACTCGGGTTGATCATGATAGCCTCCTAGAACCTCAGCAATTTCAGAAGTGGACCATCTACCAGGCCTGCCCATTGCCTGAAAAGCATCCTTGATGGATGGTTTTCAGGTTTTGTGCAGTGGTGAGCAGCTCACTCCTTTCTGAGGCAGTTCATAACATTGTTGGACAGTGAGAGCTGTGAGGAAGGTCGTCCTCATGCTAAAGGGAAATGTTTGCTAATAATACTTCCTGTTGGTTTTAGTCTGTGCTCCAGCCACATGGAGTAATTTTCTGTTCTGTTTTCAAGTAACAGTCCCTCCTACTGTCCTACTGCATATACCCACTAGCCTGCATGACAGGTCTTCTCTTTTCCATGTGATACATCTCAGGTCTTCAAACACTCCTCATGGCATTATTTATAAACCTCACAACATTTTATGTTCTTTGCTGAATATGTTGAAGTTTATGAATATCATTTTAAATACAAAACACCCCAAAGGGAATAGTAGCCCAACAGCAGACACTCAGTAGGAGGAGATGAGGTGAAGGATTAGAGCAGTTGTGGCTTCATGGTGAAGAAAGGAACAAGAATGGAGGTGTTGAAATACATGCTTAGTTTTATATACCTTGGTTCAGAATGAATAAAATTTATTCAGAAATAAAATTTTAGAAGTTACTTTTAGAAAAACAAAATAGACTAGGGAAGTTTAGGGATTTTCCTAGTGGTCTAGTGGCTAAGACTACACAGTCCCAGTGCAGGGGGGCCTGGGTTTGATCCCTGGTCAGGGAACTAGATCCCACATGTTGCAACTAAAGATTTTGCATGTTGCAAAGATAGAAGTTCATTAAAAAAAAAGAAAAAACTAGGGAAGGTTAAAAAGAGAGTCTGTTTTTCTTTTCTTTTAAAATTTCATTTATTTATATATTGTTTGAAATAATATAATAAATACCTACTAACCCACCTCCCAAAACATAAAATAGAACATTGACAATAATGTAAGCTGTGAACTATGGCCCTTTTTCATCCCATTCCTTATACCACCCTCTCTCACCATCTCTATTACCACCACCTTTGTCAAAGTCACCATCAGCTCCCTCCAGCACTGTGATTCTGTGTCTTTTACAAGGGTTTTTTAAAATTAATTTATAAACCTAAACCCTAGCATCCCATCAGCTGAGTTCTGGTGAGTTAGCACTTTTAGAATCGTAATGATCTTTGCATGTAGCCTGTAATCTAATTTCAAGATGAAAGACTTTAAAATTCCTTTCTTTAAATAAATTTATATTAAAAATTAAATAAATTTATATTGAAAAAGATTGGCTAGAAACCATAAAAAATAAAATAAAATAAAATTCCTTTCTTCAGCAACTTCTCTAAACTGCCTATATGGGAATTCCCTGGTGGTCCAGTGGTTAGGACTTCACATTTTCACTGCTGAGGGCGAAGGTTCAATCCCTGGTTGGGGAAGTAAGATCCTGTAAGTCATGCCACATGGCTAAAAATAAAATCAACTGTATATATATTAATATTCAAAAGTATGTTAGTCACTCAGTCATGTCCAACTTTTTGTGACCCTGTGGACTGTAGCCCAGCAGGCTCCTCTGTCCATGGAATTCTCCAGGTAAGAGTACTGAAGTGACAGCCATTCCCTCCTCCAGGGGATCTTCCCAACCCAGGGATTGAACCCAGGTCTCCCGAGTTGTAGGCAGATTCTTTACCATCTGAGCCACCAGGGAAGCCCCTATATTAATATTATAGTGGCTCAAAAGCAATGACAGTTTTGTTATTAACATTCCACATTCAATTAAGCAGGTAAAATCAATTGAAAGGATGTAAAATCTTAATATGAAATTCCAGAAAACCTTTTATTTTTCTTGGTTTGATCTTTATTTCAAAAAAGGTATCTAAACTGTTTTTAAGAACTGCTCTTTAAGTTGCATCCAGGGAGGTGGAAGTTACCTATTAATCCACTTGGTTCTGGATGTTTTTGCTCTGTTGGAGCTTGACCCTTGGGCAGAGTTAGTAAGAAAAACTCTGAATTTTTTCAACCTCTCCTCTGAACAGTCTTTCTGTTGACATTTTGTTAACCTAGTGTTTTGCAAGTTTTTTAAAGAAGTTTGTGAAGTATTTTCAGACAGTTTTCCTACCTTCAGATCAGAGAGAAGACTGATGCTTATTGGATAAAGTGTCCTAACTTTGCAGTCTCTGGCATTCATAGTTCTGGCCACCTGAGCATGAATGCAAGCAGCAAGTGCCTGGGAGAGTAAGCAGGAGTGAATCAAGTTTACCTTCTCATCTCAGCCTCAATGTTATCTCATTTCATGTCCTCTTTAAAGGGAAAAGTCTGTGCTGTGGTGGTGTTTACAAAATTGAGGACTAGAAAAGTTATTTTTGGTAGATGACAAGAATCCGTTATAATTGCAAGGGATCAGGAGGAGGGCAAGTGACAGTGCTAGGCTCATAAAGGTCCATCAAAGCTTGTTTTTGCCTCTCTATAAAGAAATCTCGGTAGTATTTTTAGTTATTACTGCTCATCAGTTCCATTTCCTCCACTTTTCCCTCCACACAAGAAAGCCCACGTGTATTTCTTTAAATGAGTTCTTCTTATTTCCTGTAGGCAAACCAGAGCCACTGGTTTTCCACATTCCTCAGTCCTTTTTTGATGCCCTGCAACAGAGAATATCCATTGGCAGCGCGAAGAAACGGCTTCCCAACTCTACCACAGGTACGAGATGTTTCTTTAGGAAAAGCCGTAGATGTCCGGACCTTACAGAATTATGTTTGGGAAAAACTGTGCAGGATTTTCAGGATTAGGTCTTCTAGTTACATGCTCAGAGCATGAAGCCTTAACCCATCAGCTCTTAGAATAATGATCATACACTTCAAAGGCCTCATGCTTATTCTAGTAAGAGTTGACGGAAAGATTCAGAAAGCACAACTTGATAAAAGAACCACCAATGAAGGGCAATGATGGTGCCCACCAAAAAACTGGGTATTTTCTAGATATGAGCCAGTTTCAACAAAAGCATTGCAAGCTCCAATTGTTATTTGGGCTGGCTTCTTGGAAGCATATTACAGTATGTGTCAAACACTAAAACTTGTTTTTCACGATTCCTGATTTTTGATGGAGGGAGATTTTCTTTTTGGAGTGATTCTCAGGGTTGGTACATTTTACCATTACAATATTCTGGTACTTATTTCTTGATTTTATATAATGTCTTTCTACTAGAGATCTCAAGATACTTATTAGGTAGTATAGGAAAATGAGGGAGGAAAAAGGAGGAAGAAAAGATTGCTCAAGGGCAAATAGCCCAAGAGTGTCTATAGCTGGAAATCAGAGCTATTTCTTCAGTAAATTGATATTTGATGATATAATAGGGACTGAAATTTAATTCTGGAGAATTCCATGCACAGAGCAGCCTGGCAGGCTACAGTCCACGGGATCACAGAATTGGACACGACTGAGCAACTAACACTTTCACTTTCACTTTAAATGGTACATACTGTGAATCACTCCATTTAGGGCCATAACAATCTCCCATCTTTACACCTTATGTCTCTAACGTTTGAGACAATGTTGATTCTTCCCGTTTACACTTGAGATCTAATATATTAATTTTAACCCATCCCTTAGATGTTTTTAGGCCCTTCAGTGGAACTCCTTTACAATCAGGAGGCAGGGTAACAGATTGACAACCACATGAGCGAAGTTTAAACTCCATGTAATTATTTTAAGGACTCTGATTTGACCTCTGATATATCTAAAGTTGTAAGAAGCTGTTTTATAATGGAGTCTTGTGTCTGTAGTTTTATGAAACAAAGGAAGAAGTTTCTTAAGATGCCCAAAATTAGTATCTCAAGGAAGCATCAGAGACTTCATATAGCAAAAATCCATATCATATGGTTCACCACATTTTGCCAAAACCCTGTTTATAGATTTGCTTCTAGAATTCCTTTTTTAGGGATTTCCCTGGTGGTCCAGTGATTAGGACTCAGTGCTTTCAGTGCCAGGGCCTGAGTTTGATCCCTGGTCAGGTAACTAAGAGCCTGCAAGCCATGCAGTACAGCCAAAAAAGAAAAAAATAGGATTTTTTTTAATTTTTGGCTGTGCTGGCTCTTCCTTGCTGTTTGTGGGCTTTTCTCTAGTTGTACAGAGTGGGGTCTACTCTCTAGTTACATTGTACAGGCTTCTCACAGCAGTGGCTTCCCTTGTTGCTGACCATGGGCTCTAGAGTGCTCGGGCTCCAGTAGTTGCAGCTCCCAGGCTCTAGAGCATACGCTCAGTAGTTGTGGCACACGGGCTTAGTTGCTCCAGAGCATGTGGGATCTTCTGGGACCAGGGCTTGAACCCATGTCTTCTGCATTAGCAGGCAGATTCTTTACCACTGAGCCGCCACCAGGAAAGCCCAGGATTTCTGTTTTAGAGGGCAAGATTCTATAAGGCATGAATATCACTTCATTGAACACTCTAGAAACTAAAATGACAAATTCAGTGAAAGAGCACAGGTAATGCTATTATTTTTCAGTAGTCTAATTTTGTCCACTTTTTTTACCTTAAAGCTTTTGTTCGCAAAGATGCCTTGCCACTGGGAACCTTTTCCAAGTATACCTGGCATATCACGAATATCCTGCAGGTTAAACAAATCTTAGATACCCCGGAGGTAAGAGCTGATTTCTACAACACTGGGAGGGCAGAGTGGGGAAGAGAAAGAAGCAAGTGCAGGAAGTACCAGCTCGTTGAGTTGAGGACACTACAGAGAATTCCTTTTGTTCATCCTAAGAGATTATTTAGGAACATTCGTGACTTTATGGTTCCAACTCTGATTTTAATAGGTATTCACTGCAACTTGAGGTTGTATTCTTTTTTAAATTGGAGCATCCTGTTTTCTTTGCCTTTGGGATGAGAAAACAAGGATGCTTTTTCTTGTAAATTAAATAATGCTCCCCTACTATCTGTGGTGAGCCCTAGATTACTGGCAGGCACCTGGGAAGTATATGTATAATTTGAGATGATATGCTACTTGTGAAATCAGTAGGTCCAGCACAATTTAGTGTCCCTCTCCAAACTGCAATTGAGTTCTCATTAGAGAAATGATTCTTAGTTTGTGTTCCTTTTTACAGGGACAGTATTAGACAATTTTAAACATTTTTTTCAACCAGATCCTAAAAACTTGAGGATTTTCCCTTTCTATGATAATGAAATATTGTGGAAAACTCAACATCATGTGATTTCATACATTAAGATTAGCTTGATTGCAAGGCATTATTATGTTCAGAAAAATAATAAATTGCTATCTGTAGAACTTACCTGTGAACACTAGGGAAGACTTATGTTAGCCCTAAAGACAATGGAGGATTCTTTAAATGCAGGATGTCACAGAAAGAAACACATAATGTGCAGGGAGGCACCGAAACAACCCAGAGTAAAGTCACGTTGCTGAGCTTCTGTCTGTTGCACATCACTTACCTATGTCACCCCATTCCAGCTCACAGCCATGACTTGGTATGGACTGTGTTTTGCAGATGAGAAACAGGCTGTGGGAAGCTCAGCCTGGTGTTTAGTGGCAAAGATAAAACTCAGTTCAGGCTTTGTCTGACTCAGTGCCAAGGATGGTGGAAGCACACAAGACATGAGCTATAGGTGTTGTCAGTAGAGTTTTTAGGAGAAGACTGCTGCCAGCAGAGCAGTGAGGAAGGAGTAAAATGACTTTAGAGCAGATCTGTGCCGGTAGCAGTTATGTAGCCATGAAGGTATTAGGGGTTCAGTTCACTAGGGTTTGGCAGGAGTTCAAATTAAAGTTCTAGAAAAAAAGGGAAAGCCATGAACAATATATGGGAGAAAAGGCAGAATTGTTGAAAAAATTTACTTGAAAATACAAGGAAAAGTTTTGAGTGCACTTGAAAGCATGAATAAAACCTACTGTCATCCAGTGTTTGTCTACTTGTGAAGGTTTTCCTTTCTCACCTTTCTTGGTATTATCTCCATATCCAGATGCCTTTGGAAATCACTCGGAGTTTTATCCAGAACCGAGATGGGACCTATGAGCTGTTTAAATGTCCTAAAGTGGAAGTAGAGAGCATAGCAGAAACCTACGGTCGTATAGAAAAGCAACCAGTGCTGCGACCCTTGGAACTAAAAACTTTTCTCAAAGTTGGTAAGTAAGTTGGTGGTTTCAATAGCACACCTTCCTCTGAAGGTCGCCTGTGTGTACTATGCTGTCCTGGACTTTGGGTCTTGACCTTAAGCAAAAAAGACACATTCATACATTTTATAAAGGCAGTCATGGGATAAGGTGTTTTGTTTCATTTGAGCCACTACTTTTAAAATAAAATTAGGGACTTCCCTGGTGGTACAGGGGTTAAGAATCTGCCTTCTAATGCAGCAGACATGGGTTCAATCCCTGGTCTAGAAACTCAGATCCCACATGTTATGGGGCAACCTACATGCTCCAGAGCCTGCCTATTACAAAGAAGAGCCTGTATGTTGCAACTAAGACCCAATGCAGCCAAATAAATAAATGTTTAAAAAATAATAATAAATAAAATAAAATAAAATTAGAGAAGTAATACCTATTCATTATATAGAAATCATAGATTTCACTATAGAGCATAAAGAAAAATAAAAACCACCGATAATCCCACCCACCATGCTTCCCAAGTGGCACTAGTGGTAAAGAACGTGCCTGCCAATGCAGGAGACATAAGAGAGAAGACGGGAAGATCTCCTGGAGGAGGAAATGCCAACCCACTCCAGTATTCTTGTCTGGAAAATCCTGTGGGCAGAGGAGCCTGGCAGGCTGCAGGAAAAGCCCACCAGGGTCCTCTGTCCATGGGGTCATAAAGAGTTAGACATGACTGAAGTGACTTAGCACACAGCACGATCCCACCCACCATAGATGACATCACCATTAAGATTTTGGTGTACACTCTTTTTTTTTTTTCTATGCATAGAAAGAGTTTCTGAAACATGGTATCATATCTAAATAGCTTTTTCCGCTTAAAAGTATGTCATGAACAACTTTCCATGTCTGTCTTCAACATTATTTTAGACTTTTTTATTATTATAAAACATATATAATATAAAACTTAACATTTTAACCATTTTTAAGCATAAAATTTTTCTGCCATAAAGTGCTTTGGCATTGTTATGCAACCATCACTACCATTCATCCCCAAAAGTTTTTCCTCTTCCTCAACTGAAACTGTCCCCATTAAATACTAATCTGCATTCCTGCCTCCCCCAACCCTAGTTACCATTCCGCTTTCTGTCTGTATGAATTTGACTACTTTAATTAGAATCATACAATTTTTGCCCTTTTGTTACTGGTTTATTTCATGTACCATAATGACGTCAATGTTCATCCACGTTGTAGCATGTGTCAAATTTTCTTTCTAAGGCTGAGAAATGTTTCATTATGTGTATAGCCTACACTTTGTGTATCCATTCATCTGTCTGGATACTTGGATTGCTTGATCTTTTGGCTGTTGTGAAAATGACAGTTTTAAACAGCGGCATAAAATTCATTCGTTGAGTTATCTCACTCTCACCAACCCTGAGTTTAACTTATATCAAACTCTTTGCTGTTATAAACAATGCTTCCTTTTATATTTAACTTCCTTTTAGAAAAACCTTTTATGGCCTTAATTATTTCCCAACTTATTTAGGATATTTTGGGGGATAAATTCTTAAAAGTTAAATTGGAGGACTTCCCCGGTGACACAGTGGAAAAGAACCCGCCTGCCAATCAAACCTGACACAGGTTCGATTCCTGGTCTGGGAAGATTCCACATGCCTCGGAGCAACTAAGACTGGACTGGGTGCCACAACTACTGAGGCCGCACTCCAGAGCCTGAGCTGTGCAACAGGAGAAGCCACAACAATGAGAAGCCCGAGCACCACAACCAGAGAGTGGCCCCCAGTCACCACAACTAGAGAAAGCCCTGGCACAGCAACAAAGATCCAGCGCAACTAGAAATAAATAAAAGTATTTAAAACAAGAAAAGTGAAATTGGAGAGTCAACGTTTATTTACATTTTTAGGACTTTTGATTTTTTTTGTCACACTGCTCTCCAGAAAGATGGTGCTAATTCTACAGTTTACTCCTGCTAACCATGTATGAAAGAGTTTCTCTTTTTTAATCTTTGTTGATCTGATAGGCAAAAAATATCCTATCATTCTTTTAATTTACATTACCCTCAAATATTAATGAGAGTAAGTTTTTCAATTAGTCATTTGTATTTGATGAATTGCTTTTGCTTCGTCTATTTTTTTTAACTGAGGTATTTTAATAGTAATGACACCTGCAACAAAATGCACTTAATGAGCTCTGTGCTGGCTGTTATTTTAAGTGCTTTACACAGATTAATTCATTTAATGCTCATCGGCCTACTCAGGGGTAGATACTGTGATCCCCATTTACAGATGGATAAACCAAGGTGAAGATAGGTACAGTTACCTGCCCAGAGTTACACAGCTGGTGAAGTGGTAGAGCTGATCTTCAACCCCAGGCAGTCAGAGCCTTCACCCCTGGCCATCCAGTACTCAGTCACCTGTCTTTCCACTAACTGGGCTATAGGCACTTTCAGGGCAGTGAACTATGTCATGGAGAAATTTAGAATTTGTAATTATTTTGTCAAACTGCTGTGAAATATATTTTTGGCTGCTCTTGTGAGTAAGATGTTTATCATGTGTCTAACTTGTTACTGCCAGTGTATGGGAAGCTCTTGATTTTGGTATGCATGCACGCTAAGTCACTTCAGTCGTGTCTGACTCTTTGCAACCCCAGAGACTGTGTAACCTGCCAGGCTCCTCTGTCCATGGGATTCTCCAGGCAAGAATACTGGAGTGGGTTGCCATGCCCTTCTACAGATTTTGGTATAATTACTATCAAATTGCTGTCCTTAATGAGTTCCTATTAGTGATGATAGTTGTTTACCCAGTTGGTTTCTGGGAAATTAATTATATCACTTGAAAAATGATGACAAATTTGTTTCCTATCAAATGTTTCTACCATTGTCTTTATCTTGTTAAATTACCTACAACTTCAAGAGCAACAATGAATAATAGTAAAGCTAGCAGCTGGGATTTTCATTTTATTATAGTAAAATTGTTGTTTTTACTATAGTAAAACTCCCCCAGCATAGCATTTTCCAACTGTCTTGAAGAAGAGATAGTGATAAATATTCTCTGAAAAAAGTGTTCCATGATCTGATAAGTTTGAAAAATGCTATATACTGTATTTCTTTGATTTGAAGACCCTTGAATGTAAGATGTTCAGTCAACTTTGTAATAACTTTTTTAGTTGGAAAAGAAATGTTGCCACATGAAAACTTCCCTAGTTCTAAGATACACTGAGATCTCAGAAAACGTTACAGTTGGAGTAGGGAGGCAGTGGTGAGTAGTGTCTTACAATATAATGTATCTCTCTTAGTAACTCATCCTATAAATTTGCATATTAAAAAGATCTTGAAATAAAGATTTGTATTGAACTTTATGTAACTTAAATTTTCCCCAATTTATTTGACCAGTGGACTCTTTTCAGGGGAATGCCATTAGTATTTCATATAGAATACATTTCTGGAAAAAGCTACTCCTTGGAAGAAAAGTTATAACCCACCTAGATAGCCTATTCAAAAGCAGAGACATTACTTTGCTGACTAAGGTCCGTCTAGTCAAGGCTATGGTTTTTCCTGTGGTCATGTATGGATGTGAGAGTTGGACTGTGAAGAAGGCTGAGTGCCGAACAATTGATGCTTTTGAACTGTGGTGTTGGAGAAGACTCTTGAGACTCCCTTGGACTGCAGGGAGATCCAACCAGTCCATTCTGAAGGAGATCAGCCCTGGGATTTCTTTGGAAGGAGTGATGCTAAAGCTGAAACTCCAGTACTTTGGCCACCTCATGCGAAGAGTTGACTCATTGGAAAAGACTCTGATGCTGGGAGGGATTGGGGGCAGGAGGAGAAGGGGACGACCGAGGATGAGATGGCTGGATGGCATCACTGACTCGATGGACATGAGTCTGAGTGAACTCCAGGAGTTACTGATGGACAGGGAGGCCTGGCGTGCTGCGATTCATGGGGTCACAAAGAGTCGGACACGACTAAGCGACTGAACTGAACTGAACTGATTAATAATTTCAGATGAAATTTTTTATTTCATAGCATATCATATTCTTAAAGTTATTTTTATTCAGAGCTATAATTTTTAATATAGTTTTTTTTAATATTTCTATTTATTCATTTATTTTTTGGCCTTGCCACACAGCTTGCAGGAGTTCACCAACCAGGAATTGAACCTGGGCCATAGCAGTGAAAGTGCTGAATCCTAACCACTAGACCACCAGGCAGCTCCCTAGAATTGAATTTTTTTTAATATCTTTTTACCATCTTTTGAGAAACCTCTAAAGACCCAAGTGCAATGAAATTTAAGTACAGTTGATGTCCAATATGAATTTTAGGAATCAATTTCTAATACTGAAATAATCTTACATTTCTGGAATAAATCCTATGTGGTCTTTTTTCTTTTAATATATATGTAGATTCTAATTGCTAATACTTTACTTAGGATTTTTTATTATCTATTCATAAGTATTCAGTTCAGTTTAGTCGCTCAGTCATTTCTGACTCTTTGCGACCCCATGAATCACAGCACACCAGGCCTCCCTGTCCACCACCGACTCCCGGAGTCCACCCAAACCCATGTCCATTGAGTCAGTGATGCCATCCAACCGTCTCATCCTCTGTTGTCCCCTTCTCCTCTTGCCTTCAATCTTTCCCAGCATCAGGGTCTTTTCAAATGAGTCAGCTCTTCGCATCAGGTGGCCAAAGTATTGGAGTTTCAGCTTCAACATCAGTCCTTCCAATGAACACCCAGGACTGATCTCCTTTAGGATGGACTGGTTGGATCTCTTTGCAGTCCAAGGGACTCTCAAGAGTCTTCTCCAACACCACAGTTCAAAAGCATCAATTCTGCGCTCAGCCTTCTTTATAGTCCAACTCTCACATCCATACATGACCACTGGAAAACCATAGCCTTGACTAGATGGACCTTTGTTGGCAAAGTAATGTCTCTGCTTTTTAATATGCTGTCTAGGTTGGTCATAACTTTCCTTCCAAGGAGTAAGCATCTTTTAATTTCATGGCTGCAATCACCATCTGCAGTGATTTTGGAGCCCAGAAAAATAAATTCAGCCACTGTTTCCCCGTCTATTTCCCATGAAGTGATGGGACCAGATGCCATAATCTTAGTTTTCTGAATGTTGAGCTTTAAGCCAACATTTTCACTCTCCTCTTTCACTTTCATCAAGAGGGTTATTAATTGCCTACAATTTCTTTTTTGGAGGCTATCTTTTTTGGGTCTTGGTAATAGTTATATAGAAAATGATTTGTATGTTTTGAACTATTTTCCACTTTTGTCTGTTAAACTTTCCAAACTCTTTAAAAACTTTTTCTAACATTTTCTTGGAACTTTTTAATTTTTATACCTTTTGGAATTATCAGTTAATTTTTAAAATTCATGTTTGATAATAGGAACATTTAAGGTTATTATTAATATCTAGATAGTCTATAATCATAGTTTACTTTCTGTGTTCCCAGTACTTTGTATTTAAATTTTCTATTTGGTTGAGGCTTTTGATTTCTATATTCTTAAGTCTCCATTCCTACTTTTATTACTTTGAGTTCCGAAGATGTACCTTTTCAAATTTTTAAAGGAATTTAAAAATATTTTCTCACTAACCTAATGTACGATATGAATTTGTGCTAGCAAATGTGTTATTATTTATCCAATATAAAATTTTGTATAGCTTTAAGATTTATAAAACTTAGAGTTGTAATACAATTTCCTACTACAGTTTTGTTTCTCTAAATGCCTTCTGAGATTGCAAAAGCCTTTAAGTATTGCAATGCAATGTTTTTCGGTACATTAGAGTTATTGACAGATGTCAATGTAAATATATTATCTTAGTCCATTTGGACTGCTATAACAGAATACTGTAAATACTGTAAATACTGGGTGACTTAGACAACAGAGATTTCTTTCTCACAGTTATGCAGGGTGGGAAGTCCAAGATTCCTACAGATTTCGATGTCTGATGAGGGCCTGCATCCTGGTTCAAAGATAGCCATCAGCAGCCTTCTCTCTGTGTCCTCACATTTCAGAAAGGGCATTTCTGGGGTCTTAAGTAAGGGCATTCATCTCACTCATCAGGGCTCTTCCCTCATGACCTAATCACCTCCCAAAGGCCCCACCTCCAAGTACTGTCACCCTGGGGATTAGGTTTTCAATTTATGAATTTGGGAAGGATACAATAATATTAGGCAGAAATTTTAGAGAATATAGATTCAGACTATAGCAACAGTTCATCAGTTTAAAAATAACATTTGCCCTTAATTTGTCTTTATTCAGTATTACAACAGTGACACCAGCTTTTGTTTTACATTTTTCTGATGATTGCCATCCTTTTAACTTTTTTGTGACACTTTGTTCTTGTTGAATCTATCAGTATTATATTATTTTTATTTTTTCTGATTTTAATATATCCCCTTTACTATAATTAATATAGTTGTTCTGCTGTCTTCTTGGTTTTTTATTATTATTATTATTTTGGGCTGTGCTGGGTCTTCTTTGTGGTGCAGGCTTTTCTCTAGTTGCAGCAAGCAGGGGCTACTCTCCAGTTGCCCTGTGCAGACTTCTCATAGCAATGGCTTCTCTTGTTGCAGAACATGGGCACTAGAGTGCACAGGCATCAGTAGCTGCGGCTCCCTGGCTTAGAGCACAGGCTCAATAGTTATGGCTCATGGGCTCTGTTGGTCCTCAGCACGTGGGATCTCCCCAGATCAGGGACTGAACCTGTGTTTCCAGCATTGACAGGCAGAATCTTTATACCATTGAGCCACCAGGAAAGCCCCCTGTCTTTTTGTTTTTTTCTGTTTTTTGCTAAATGGACTATGTTTTCTATGTTTATTGTCTCCGTGTTTTAGAGGTGATACCATATGCTTATTTTTAATTCTGCTAGTACTTTATATTTATTCAAGAGCATTCTTTAACCTGAGTTTTTCACATTTAAACCTTTAATATTCTGGACTTTCTCTTCATGTAAGTTATGAAGTAAGATTCTGTCATCTTTTAGTTTCTTCCAGATAATTATGTAGTTGATGCACCCCATTTGTTATAAGAAACACTTACTTATATTTCTTACACTAATTGAAAATACCATTTTGGCCTTATCTTAAATTCTTCTTTTTGTATCCATTTTGGATCTTTCTGTTTTGTTCTTTTCGTCTGTCAAGATATATGCCAGTACAACACTCTTGTGGTTATTATGGATTTGTAATATATTTTAGAACCATTTGGATTTTAATTCTGTTTCTTTCTGGTTTCCTTGAAACTTGACCTTTTCTTGCTAGTCTGCCTTTTCATCTCATCCAGCTGTCTTTTCCTCTTAGCCTGGCCTCTCCTTATGATTCCTTTGGCCCTATTTTCCTAAAGGCTGGGTCTTACTTTATTGGAGAATACCAGACAGTTCCCTGAAATTTTGTTTTGGATAGATAGAGCAGTAATCACTTTTCCCTTGTCTTGATTCTTCTTGTTGCCCGCCCCCCACCTTTTTTCCTTCTCATATAGTTTTTTTTTTTTTACTTCTTTTTCCTTTTAAAATTTGTGAAAATTTATTTCAAAATTGTACTAATCAATTCTTTTTTTTTTCTTTTTTATCTTCAGGCAACACTTCCCCAGATCAAAAGGAGCCAACACCTTTCATCATCGAGTGGATCCCAGATATTCTTCCCCAATCCAAGATTGGTGAGCTTCGAATCAAGTTTGAGTATGGGCACCACCGCAATGGGCACGTAGCAGAGTACCAAGACCAGCGGCCCCCCTTGGATCAGCCCTTGGAACTGGCCCCTCTGACCACCATCACTTTCCCTTGAAGCAAAACAAGAGTCTTTTGCTGCTAAATTTGCACATCCCCACCCTTTGACAACTTTAAATACTAGTTAGACACTTAGATGGCTCTGTTCCTTAGTGAACTACTCTTAGCTAAGATGCAGTTTCTCAGTGCATTCAAGTGAATTCTTTTGAAGAAAAACTCTTCTTGTAAATAGCCCTTTTGGTGCTGCTGTGTATAGTCTTCATTTAACTTGGATGATATTCCTGGGTAGTTTTTAAAGAAACAGAAAACCAGCTCACTTACCTTCCTGAAGGACTCACCTTTAGAGTTTGTTTCAACCTTTTTCTAATGCTCTAAGAAGTCAGCAGCACTCCACCTTATACTAACATGTTGAAAAATTAATAATACCTTGGTTAAGGCAAAATGTTGAAGATCATCCTGACAGAGTTCCAATCATATCCTTTTATTTTCTTCTCAAATAAAGCACAGTGTCACTAGTTTTTATAAATTATATCTTGTGTTGGCCTAATTATAAAAGTATAAACCTTTTGGGAGATTTAGGTGATAGTGAACTTGGAAAAAGAGATTCAGGTGTCAAGGCAATATTGATTGACATTTCAAACTAACGCTTGTAATTGCTCGTTCACTTTTCCCTCTTTACTCTCCAAAAAGCTTAACAGGTGGTAAAATTCAGTTTATATTTTTTAATTCATTGATCACAGAATGGAGATACTGAAAGTCACAGAATAGAAGCCTGCCTTTAAGGAGAAAAGAAGAGAATGGAACATTTCCTATTTGCCTGTTACATCCCAGGCATTTTCATTTATAATCTCACTTAATCTTTTTTCTCATTTAGTCCTCATCATTATTTGAATTTAGCCACCACTCCTTCTTTTATAAAGTTAAACAGTCTCTCTGAGATTAAGTATTTTACTGGAAATAGCATTAAAAATGTTTCATTTTATTCCAAAGTGCATGTTCTTTCCACTTTATCATATTGCTTTATAATTTAAATTATTAATAATTCATTATCTTTGGAAGACAAGAAAAGTGTATAGGTAGGCATTTTTGATCACACATAACAAAAAGCCAACTCTAACCAGCTCAGGCAAAAACAGGAATGAATGACTGGTTCATGGACACTAAAATAGGGCTGGACAACTATCCTTGGGTGGAGCAGGGGTGTGGTTAGGCCTCAGAACCCCTGCAGCCAGGGTCCATCTGACCCATCTCTACCTCTCTTGAGGCTTCATTACCATCAACGCAATGCAGCTCCTTCTGGTAGGATATCTGATTCCTAACACATCCTGGACAGCAAAGAGATCAAATCATTCAACCCTAAAGGAAATCAGTCCTGAATACTCATTGGGAGTACTGATGCTGAAGCTGGAGCTCCAATACTTTGGCCCCCTGATGTGAAGAGCCAACTCACTGGAAAAAGACTTTGATGCTGGGAAAGACTGAAGGCAAAAGGAGAAAGGGAACAACAGAGGATTAGATGTTAAGATAGCATCACTGAGTCAATGGGCATGAATTTCAGCAAACTCCAAGAGATGGTAAAAGACAGGGGAGCCTGGTGTGCTGCAGCCCATGGGGTCACAAAGGGTCGGAAAAGACTTAGTGACTGAACAACAACAATAAATGCACGTGAAACTATGGCTTTCACTTCCGCTCTAGAGCAGGACTGACTGCTCTGCTCAACTCGAAAGTACAAAGTCCAAAATCCCCAAAGAAAGGTCTGATGGACCTAATTGAGGTGGGAGACCGGTCTGTAAGCATTTTTGGTAAAAGAAGGACCTGTGCCCCTACATGAAGGAAATGGGTAGGCAAATTAAGGGTTGTTTGTCCTCTACAATTGAGGGGCTGGCTTGTGTGGCAAGTTCTCAAGTGCTTCAGACAATGGGGAAGATCGTTGAGGAGAACCCAGAGGTCCAGGAGAATTAGACTTTGTGCTGGGCTCTAAAGGAGAGGAAAAGGGGAATTCCCTGGTGTTCCATGCTTCCATTGCAGGGGACATGGGTTTGATTTCTGGTCAGGGAACTAAGATCCCACAAACCCTGCCACGTGGACAAAATAAAAAAGGATAGGAAAGGCTTGGATAAGTATAGAGAAGAGGAGACATTAAAACTAAGTAAGGCAGAGTGCCTGCCTGAAAAGTAAAAATACCCAAGGAAACAGTGGCTGGCCTATTCTAAGTCCTTCAGTCTTTGAGGACATCAGTGACAGTTTTTTGATCAAGCTAAACCTATGAGTGACAGGCAAATCCTGGCTCAGTCTAGCAGTACTTGACTCTAATCTTGGGGGCCATTAGAACCACATGGGCCATAAAATACATAGCTGGGGCAAATAATTTACCCAAAGAGGCTCCCCCTCCAGTGCTGCGGTATTCACCCAGGACCCCCCTGGCCCATCAACACAGTCCATCAAAATCTGGCATGGGTTCAGAGTTACATTGACACCCTCTCTACCAGGTTGAGCACAGTCCTAAGAGTACCAGTAGGGGTGCTGCACCACTCCCAGCATCCAAATACCTTTGGGACACCATCAGCAGTGACCTCATTTCAGACCTGCCCCTCACTACAAGAGTAGAGTGGGCCTAGATACTCCCATCAGTCCAGTGCTCTTCAAACCCTGCACCCACCCATACACACTCCCACCTGTACCATCTGCTGCACACCTCCTCCATTGATTGTTGGTCTCTCCCAACTCTGAGGGCTGCCCATCTGCTGCCTTTCCATGCTGCAGTCACTGTTTGTATTCTGGAGTGGGCAGTGCAGAATCTTCCCATGTCCACACAGCCTCCTGCCTACTGCACAGACTGACCATCCTCAGACTGAGTGTATACTGATGGGCATCTTAACTCCCTTCAGGCAACACAGCCAAGCCCCTAACACAGTGGGCATGGTGAGAACTACTTGCTACTCCTACACCCAGGACACTTTGGTTCACATCTGCCTCTACCAAAATTGCTAGCATCTCAACAGCTTGCTACTATTCAGAGGCATGAGAGGCCACTCAGAGACCTTCAGAAAATCTGACTCTAAGAACCACCCACCTAAGGGAAGTTCTGTAGGCCTGCCACCTGGCTCTCTCAAGGTACCAGAGGTCATCAGTTCTGTGACTTTCTGGGAAGTCTTCTCTCACTGATTCCTGTTCTGTCTGGTCAGCCAATCATTTCCCTTTCCCTCCAGCCCACATGTGCATACACAGGCACCCACAGCAGCCCCCATGCCAGGCCACTTACAGAGTGCAACCTGTATATGTCATCCCAGAGGAACTCCTCTATCACTTCCTGGTCTCCTATGTCAGAAACAGGCCAAGATTTGCCCTCCACTGGAATTCAGGAAACTCCTGCTTTATCCACTGAAGAGGAAGGAATGAATGGGCAGGGGCTGCCCTCCTCCAGCCATTTGAATGAATGGACTCTCTCAGCCAAAAGTCACAGACAACACAGAAAAGTCAGTCACAGAGAACAGCCCTGTGTCTATTTTGTTGGTGAATTTCCCAAGATGAACCTACTTAACTCAACATAGTCCCTTTGTTTTTTTTTAATCTTACAGATTCTGATTTCCTACTTTTCTCCTGGCCCATCTCTTGATAGTTCCTGACATTCCTTATTTGATCCTCTTTTAAAACCTCCTTACAGGGAGTTCCCTGGTAGTCTAGTGGTTCGGAGTCCAGGCTTTCACTGCTGTGGCGCAGGTTCAATCCCTGGTCAGGAAACTCGGATTCCACAAGTCATGTGACCCAGGTAAACAAAAAAACAAAATCTCCTATCTGCCTGCCCTCCCACATCCAGGTTCCCTTCACATCTTTTTTTTTTTTTTTTTTTCATACAAAATAGATTTTATTTATTTATTTTTTTTAGTTTTTTATTTTTTAAATTTTAAAATCTTTAATTCTTACATGCATTCCCAAACATGAACCCCCCTCCCACCTCCCTCCCCATAACATCTTTCTGGGTCATCCCCATGCACCAGCCCCAAGCATGCTGCATCCTGCGTCAGACATAGACTGGCGATTCAATTCACATGATAGTATACATGTTAGAATGTCATTCTCCCAAATCATCCCACCCTTTCCCTCTCCCTCTGAGTCCAAAAGTCCGTTATACACATCTGTGTCTCTTTCCCTGTCTTGCATACAGGGTCGTCATTGCCATCTTCCTAAATTCCATATATATGTGTTAGTATACTGTATTGGTGTTTTTCTTTCTGGCACCCTTCACATCTTTCTACCATCCCACCTATCTCAACAAGAAAGGGCAGGAGGAGGACATGTTTACACTAGTGCTTTAATGTGCACAGAAATCACCCACGGATATAGTCAGACCATATATTCAGAAATTCCAGGGTGGGGTCCAAGAGTCTGCAATTTTATCATCCAGCTGGATGATGCAAGTTGCTGGACTGAAGCAATGCTGCTAGAGTGCAGGTTGCATTTCGAATTGCAGGATCTAATACCAGCGCTGGTGCAGACCCTCACCTTTCATTGCTAACGGGAGAGGGCAGTGCTTCTGGTCAGTAACAAGCATATAGCTATGTGGCTCATGGCACATATTAGTGGGAGCTGTTTTATGGCACACTACTGCAAAGCTGATCCTATGGATGAAGCCTTGCTCCTGGGAACTAGTCACCATCTGACGGTTATAGAAATACAAAGCCGGTCCGCCACCATCTATTTTCCATGCAATTTTTCACCCTCTCCCCAGACTACCATCTTTAGGGTTCAGTTTAACCGCTGGGTTCAAACCCCTTACTCTGTTACCCGTTTATGAGCCGTGTAACCTTAGGCAAGTTTTTAAATCTCTGAGCCGGTTTCCTCCTGTGGATGATATGCATAGTAAATGAGACAGTCTGTTAAACGTTCATTAAATACCATTACCCTTAACCTATTGTTCTGTTTCTCCTCTATCGTGTTTTTCTAACTTGGTTTTGGTGCTTTTCGTCCCTCAAGAGCTTTTGTACTTAAAACCATCGCCCTACAGCGAGTTCACAACCTGATTAAAGCAAAAGGCAGGCCAGAAGTAAACACGAAAAGGGATATTGCTATTCCTTTCCTTCATATATTTTCCTTTGCTTTTTTCCCCCCAAGTTTTCTATAACCAACAATGTAACTGACATTGTTAAGCTCGAGAAAAGGCACGGTTATAACCTTAAAAGAAAGGGAAATAAGCTACCACACTGTACTGATAAAAACACCAAAAGAAAGACGCTCCGGCGCCGAGGGCGGAGGCTGGTCACGCGGCCACCGCCCCCTCGGCTCCGCAAGCTGACGTCAGTCACGTTCTCCTCTCGCCGGCTCCGCCGCTTCCGGCCACCGTGGGGCTTTTCTTCCACCAGGCGGCGCCGCAGGACGTTCTGTTGTCGACGTCTCTTGCGCAGCCGCGTCAAAGCCTCGGACACGTCACCACCTTCGCGTCTTTTCTGGAGAGCGCGGGAAGGCGCGAGCTGGAGGACGGTGACGTCACCGGGGTTCCCCGCGTGGCTCTCGGGGGCCGGGGCGGAGCCGGGGACGTGGCGCGCGCCGGGTGGGGGCCGTGGGTGGCGCCGGGCACAGGTCCTGCCGGGGCTGACCGGGCCGCGCCCGCCGACGCTGCCTCGTGACCCCACTGTGGGGCCGGGCCGGCTGCCCGAGCTGCGGCAAAGGTGCTGAGGAGGCGGCTCGGAGGGGAGGGGTGCTGGCGGCCCGGCGTGGATCTCTCCCGAGGTCTTTAGCCGGCCAGGCCGCCCAGGCGTCACCCTAACCTTCACATCCTATGTAAGGCCGGGCACCGACTTCCTGTTATCCTCGCGCTGTTGGGGCCCATCCTGGACTCTGGCCGGCTGGTCCGCCGGGGCGGCGGGGCACGTGGGGCCTGACTGCACCCAGAGCTGCCGCGCCAGACCTCGGGCCCCTCCCCGCCCAAGCCTCGCCCTGGCTGTCCTGCCTGGTGTGGAAGGAGAAGAGTGTGTGGCCTCTGGCTGGCCTGTCTGCCCTGAGCGAGTCGTTCAGATCTCCTTTTCAAAACACGGTCCACTCCCCAGACTCACTAGTCTGTGCCTAGCAGCCTAGTAGTAGTCGGCCAGTCAAAATGTAAAAAGTTGTTTTTCCACTTTTTCCCGCCGGCCTAGAGTCACCCTAACCCTTAGAGCCACGTTGCAGGGCCGTTCATCCCTGCGTAGTTCTTAAAATGCTTTGTGTGGTTCTAATGGAGAGAAACTTCCCTTTTCCTAGCATGAGCTCCACAGCCTGCCCAGTGAGTGGCTGTAGAAAAAAAGGTGCAGAGGGCTCATCCATTAGCTGATGAGTTGAATGTGGGGCCTGATGAGAATTCACGGAAGGGTGGTTAGGGGAATTTTCTCTGGGCCCCAGCACCTGTGATACTGCGAGGCCACAGGATTTCCTGCTGGGAGCCTTGTCTAGGGCACACTGCCTTGTGGCACTGTGCAGTTGTCTTTCTGTTCTAGCTGCTCCTTCCTAGAATTTTTCATCTCATGTTACAGTGCTATGGATATTTCCTGGGATGGCATGAGTGAGCCACGGGGACAAGCCACTCACCAGTAGCGTATAGGAAGCTGGTCTAACAGAGTAAACAATGTAGGACTATCTCCTGGAAGGAAGAAAACGAATGTATCCTGGAGTGCTTATGTAGCAGGGACTGTATTTGCCTTTTTACACAAGTTAGTTCATTAGATTCCCACAGCTGGTCTTGTGAGCTAGGTTTGAATTATCCTTTTATAGAGAGGAGGAAACTGGTTCAACAGGGTAAATGGTGTGCATCACTTCTTACAGGAAGAATGTCATAGAGCAAGTGATCTCAGAGGCCCTACTAAAGTTCCATTGCAGGACTCGGGCAAGAAAGAGACAGTAAGAGTCAGCCCTTTTCTAGAGTATGAGATGCTCGGGACCACCCAGAGGATAAGAGTGAAGGCATATTACACTAAAACCCTCTCCATATCCCAGTCTCTTGGCTACACCTGCCATGTGTATAAGGCAAAAAAGCAGGTTAAGTGACGGAGCGCTGAAGAGCAGCCTTTGAGACCCTAGAAGTCCGCAAAGACAAAGAAGGATCACCACTCCCGATACACACTTTGCTTTGGTCATGGATGGGTTAATGGAAAGACTTGTGTATCAGACTGGGGCCTTTTTTTAGCACCATCTGGCAGAAGCCACCTCTCCTGCACCTGCTCCATGTACAAACCATTGCTCATTTGCCAGTCAGCAGTGTGAAAGAAGTGTGGTGAGTGTAAGTTAGGTTTACTGCTATCTCAGAGAGGTATTCTCTGAACTTCATCCTGCGAATGACAACCTGTACCCACTGGTCATTGTTTGTAGGACTGCAAAAGACCGGAGTAAAGGAACAAAGGCATAAGTCCTCTCTCCATTTTCTTTTGTTTCCTTTCTTTTTGTAAAATCTTGAACTTGGCTAGAGCAGAAGATAGACACATTCCCAGGATAAGGCAAACTGATAAAGGCCCAGGTATTTCGAAGTCGTTCCTCAAAGCCCAGGACTTTGTAGGTAAATATTCCCTGGTTTTGAACAAGGTAGGTAGCTGTTGTGTTTCAGATTGAGAGAGCAGATGAGCCTTGTTAGTTGACCCTGGGCCACTTTAAATGGAAGGTGTTTTTTTCCTTCCTCTTTGCTGCCAAAGCAATTCATTCTGTCCTGTCTTAGGACCTTAGTTTGAAACCTACAAGGCATGGTCCCCCAGATGCTTATTTCGAGAAACATCTTCTATTTTGTCAGTGCAGTTTACACAGTGCAAGTCTTACAGTGACAAGAAATGTTTGCCTTCATACCAGTAAAATCCACATGTAAAGGATGATGAGCTCTCTGTGAGAGTAAACCTAATTTGTTGCCCAAATGGTTGAGGACACTCCAAGCACTGCTCAGATGTCTGGGAGCAGGCTCAAGAAGAAAAGGCTGGAACGTGGTTGTAATTTAGGTTAAGTGATAAAGCAGTTTAGAGTCTAAACTGAGCAGAAGGGGTTTGGCCATCTTTGGAAGTAGAGCATTGGCCCTGGTACTACCTAAGGAAGGGCAGGCCTTATCTGAGGGAACTGGAGCACTGTGATGGCCTTGATCAAACTGCTCCTGTAGCAGGGAAGGGGGCCCTGCCATATAGAGAGATGTGACTTTAGGTTGATTAATTTTGTTCTCAGTTTCTGTTAACCAAGCACTCTTTAGCCCTTGAGGAAAAGATCAGCCAGTCAGGCCAATTCAAGCATTCTAGTCCATTAGAATGTCCACAGTTCCTTGGTATGAATCTTTACATTGGCATTTGGTTTGTATGCCTTGCAACCTCTGTGTGAACTTGGTTAATAGGTGTTTTAGAGGTGGATCCCTTCACATGGGATGGCTTAAAGGTGTAAGGCCCAGATCTGGGTCTTGTTAAATCAGCAAGAAATTAAGTTGGGGAGGAGGGGCAGGAAGCCAGCTTTGCCAAGGAAATACTACCCTTGTCTTATTGTTGACCTTCCTTTTGCAATCACGTTCAGGAAAATTATCAGCACAAGGCAGAAAGTGTTAAATTCTAGATGAGGGATACAGGCATCAAGTGCTATGGATTCCAAGGTGGGGGGAGATTGCTGTGAGAGGTTAAAGAAAAGTTGGTGTCACAGAAGCGGTGGGTAAGATTTGCCAAATGGATAGGATTTCAATAGATGGAGATGTTGGAGATGGAGAAGAAATATCCTCTGCCATTTCAGTGAAGTCCCTCTAGAGCTGATGTAAAATGTATGGTCATCTGATCTCTTAGCTGTTAAGCCAAAGAAAAAAAACACTGTTGTGGCAGGAGAGGGAGTGGTAGGCCCCAGAGAAAAGGAAAGAAAATGAACTGTTTAGTCAGCAGCTTGTTTATTTAACATGTCTTGAGTTTTTAGTATGTGCCAGGCACTGAGCTGTGGGGGATATAGAAGTGAACAAAACAAACAAAAGCCCTACCTTTCTCTCTAGTGAGGAGAAAGACTATGGAAGGAAGGTGGGAAAGAAGAAGGGTTGGATGAAGGGCTATATAGTATGTCAGATGTGCTGTGGAGAAAATAAAGGGTTGGGGAAGTTGGAGGATGTACTGAGGTTTTTTTCTTAAAAAATTTTTTTCTTTTATTCTTTTAAATGTTTAATGAATTATGTACAAGCTAATATAAAGGTAAAATATATGTGCAAGCTAAAGACTCAGATCTGGGCCTTTGATCATTTTCTGTGAGAAGGGGGATCTGACCAGATTGTGACCCAAAAGATAAAATTTGTCTGTGAATATGACTTGCTGCCTGGGGAAAAGTAAGCCATGATGTATGAATGAAGCACTTCTGAAAGCAAGAAAAACCAGGTGCAATGATAGAGGAAAACAGAATTGTACTCTAAACCTCTAAATATGAATATTATGGTTCTAAAAAAATAGGTGTTGACTTTGTGAGATGTGATAGACCTAAGCGGGGAAAGAGGAAAGAGCTAAAGAAACGCCTCTGCTCCTTTTCCTGCTCAGGGCGGGTGGGTCTGGCGGAGGGGAGGAAGTCAGGCCTTGAGACAAGGTGGCTGTGGAATCTGCTGAGACCACATGTGTTTCCTCGAGAGGTTCACTGTTCACAGATGTGCCTGTGAAGCTGAAGATACGAAGTTCAGGAGGGAGCTCAACCTGCTCACCTTGTATGTCACAGCACTGTTTTTTCTTTTCCTTTTTTATTAAAAATTGGGGAAAAAAAAGAATTGAGGTATAGTTACTTTATAATGTTGTGTTGGTTTCTGCTGTACAACAAAGTACGATTTGTTGTATGTGTATGTCTGTGTGTATACATATATCCTCTCCTGTTTGGACCTCCCACCCTTTCCACCTCTCTAGGTCACCACAGAGCACGAGATGAGCTCCCTGTGCTATGCACAGCAGGTTCCCACTAGCTGTCTCTTTTACACATGATAGTGTATATTTGATGGTGGTTATCTGAACTGAAAAGTCTGGTCCTGACCAACCCTGCAGTGAGAAATGGCAACCCATGCCAAGATTCTTGCCTAGCAAATTGCATGGACAGAGGAGCCTGGCGGGCTGCAGTCCATGGGGTCACAAAGAATAAGGCGTGACTGAACGACTGAGCACAGTGTGTGTATGTAAACCCCAATATTCCAGTTCCCCCGCCCCCATCTCCCTGCCTCCTGTCCACATGTCCACTCTCGACCTCTGTGTCTCTACTCCTGCCCTGCGGAGAGTCTCATCTTCGCCATGTTTCTTATTCCATATATATATGCATTAATAGATGATATTTGTTTTTCTGATTTACTTCACTCTGTATGATAGATTCTATGTCTATCCATATCTCTACAAATGATTCAGTTTTGTTCCTTTTTATGGCTGAGTAATATTCCATTGTGCCCATCTTTGCATGAAATGTTCCTTGGTATCTCTAATTTTCTTGAAGAGATCGCTAGTCTTTCCCATTCTACTGTTTTCCTCTATTTCTTTGCATTGATCGCTGAGGAAGGCTTTTTTATCCCTCCTTGCTATTCTTTGGAACTCTGCATTCAAATGGGCATATCTTTCCTTTTCTCCTTTGCTTTTCGCTTCCTTTCTTTTCACAGCTATTTGTAAGGCCTCCTCAGACAGCCATTTTGCTTTTTTGCATTTCTTTTTCTTGGGGATGGTCTTGATTTCTGTCTGCTGTACTATGTCACGAACCTCCATCCATAGTTCATTAGGCACTCTGTCTATCAAATCTACTCCGTTAAATCTATTTCTCACTTCCACTGAAGAGTCATAAGGGATTTGATTTAGGTCATACCTGAATGGTCTAGTGGTTTTCCCCACTTTCTTCAATTTCAGTCTGAATTTGGCAATAAGGAGTTCATGATCCTAGCCACAGTCAGCTCCCAGTCTTGTTTTTGCTGACTGTATAGAGCCTCTCCATCTTTGACCACAAAGAATATAATCAATCTGATTTCGATGTTGACCATCTGGTGATGTCCATGTGTAGAGTCTTCTCTTGTGTTGTTGGAAGAGGATGTTTGCTATGACCAGTGTGTTCTCGGCAGAACTCTTATTAGTCTTTGCCCTGCTTCATTCCGTATTCCAAAGCCAAATTTGCCTGTTACTCCAGGTGTTTCTTGATTTCCTACTTTTGCATACCATTCCCCTATAATGAAAAGGACATCTTTTTTGGGTGTTAGTTCTAGAAGGTCTTGTAGGTCTTCATAGAACCATCCCACTTCAGCTTTTTCAGCATTACTGGTTGGGGCATAGACTTGGATTACCGTGATATGGAATGGTTTGCCTTGGAAACAAACAGAGATCGTTCTGTTGTTTTTTAGATTGCATCCAAGTACTGCATTTCGGACTCTTTTGTTGATTATGATGGCTACTCCATTTCTTCTAGGGGATTTCTGCCCGCAGTAGTAGATATAATGGTCATCTGAGTTAAATTCACCCATTCTAGTCCGTCTTAGTTCACTGATTCCTAGAATGTTGACGTTCACTCTTGCCATCTCCTGTTTGACCACTTCCAATTTGCCTTGATTCATGGACCTAACATTCCAGGTTCCTATGCAATGTTGCTCTTTACAACATCGAACCCTGCTTCCATCACCAGTCCCATTCACAGCTGGGTGTTTTTTTTGCTTTGGCTCCATCCCTTCATTCTTTCTGGAGTTATTTCTCCACTGATCTCCAGTAGCATATTGGGCACCTACTGACCTGGGGAGTTCATCTTTCAGTGTCCTATCTTTTTTCCTTTTCATACTGTTTATGGTGTTCTCAAGGCAAGAATACTGAAGTGGTTTGCCATTCCTTTCTCCAGTAGACCACATTCTGTCAGACCTCTCCACCATGACCTTCCCGTCTTGGGTGGCCGCACACGGCATGGCTTAGTTTCATTGAGTTAGACAAGGGTGTGTTCCGTGTGATCAGATTGGCTAGTTGTCTGTGATTGTAGTTTCAGTCTGTCTGCCCTCTGATCCCTTCTCTTAGTGCCTACCGTCTTACTTGGGTTTCTCTTACCTTGGACATGGGGTCTCTTTTCACGGCTGCTCCAGCAAAGTGCAGCCACTGCTCCTACCTCTGATGCGGGGTGGCACCTCTCGGCCACCGCCCTTGCCCTCAGGCGGCCGTGCTTGTGCGCCATGGCAGCCGTCTATGTACCACATCTGCTTTATCCATTCATCTTTTGATGGACTTTTAGGTTGCTCTTTGTCCTGGCTATTGTAAATAGTGCTGCAGTGAACACTGGGGTACACATGTCTTTTTGCATTATTGCTTTCTCAGTGTATATGCCCAGTATTAAGATTGCTAGGTCATATGGTAGTTCTATTTTTAGTTTTTTAAGAAACCTCTGTACTGTTTTCCATAGTGGCTGTACCAGCTTACGTTCCCAGCAACAGACAACACTGTTTTCTGACCAAGACTCAGAGCTATAAAGTTTATCTTACTACTTGGTGCCAGAGGTGAAACTGGGACAAAAATATTGGCACTGTAAAAATGTTTTTATGACTTACAGAATAGTAGAAGTAGAAACTTGTGGTTGAGGCGAGAGCAAAGGTGGGTAGTATGAATACTAGTGTTAGTAGATAGTACCCCCAGAACACGGCTGAGAGATGTACAACAGGGCCTCAAAGTCTACACTGACCTGTAACAACAGTCAGAGTCAGTAGTCATCTCTCTCCTCTTTGAAGCTGGGGAAACTGGTGTGGCTTAGCTGAATTGGCTTAGCTCATCTTACACACTGGCTTTACCTGTCTCCTCCTCCCCTCTGTTAATGATAAGGTTAGGGGAACTTTAAAGGATTTCTTAATTGGGGGCAGGGGGGTGTAGAGATCACACTTGTGTTCTTGGCTGTCCCTCCCTGTTCTCCTGTTCCTCTCTAGGTCTGTCCCTGGGCAAGTCTCTCTCCCTCTTGGAGTTCTGGCTTCCTTTCTGTGCACAAAGGACTTGAATTGATCTCTGTTGTTCCCTCTGACATTCTGTAAAGAGATTGGGGCCCCATCATCTTAACCCAACCTGTTCATTTGGACAGAGCTTGGTCACTTAGAGATAGTTGGGTGTCATCCTTTTCTGAACAGTATTTTCCTTTTTTTGCTTCCTCTGCCACAGAAGAGGCAATGGGAATAAGCACAAGAGAAGTTCTGTGGGGACCTGAGAAGTGGCATCTTGCCCAGACACTAATGGGCAGTGGAGACCACCAGCTTTGTAGTCTCAGTCTGTGGTTTTGAAGAATCTTCAGATTGGTCAACAATTTCTGCATGTGGTCTGGCTTTGCCCATGAGACATGATAAACATCAAGCATGCTGTTTGACCTAAAAATGGCAGCCCCCTCGCCTGTCTGAGGCACTGATCCTATGTGCACTCACTTCTTTCCACTCCCGCTGGCACTGCCTTAGTTCAGCCCATCTTCATCTCTTACCACAATGACTGCAGGTCATTATGGTCATCTGGTCTTCCTGCATGCACTTTCATTTAGCTGTTTAGCGACTAAGTCGTGTCTGACTCTTTGCGACCCCATGGACTGTGGCCCGCCAGGCTCCTCTGTCCATGGGATTTCCCAGGCAAGAATACTGGAGTGGGTTGCTGTTTCCTTCTCCAGAATGCATACACTTTAAGCCTCTTTAAGTCTTCCCTGAATATGCCTGTCTCCTATACAGCCCTGGTCATGTTACTTCCCTGCTTAAAACCCATCAGTGGCACCTCATTGTCTTCAGATATTTATTGGCAACTAATATGTACCAGTGTCTCCAACCCCTGGGGGACACAAAGGGAGACCCAGCTCCTGCCTTTGCATGACAAGTAGGGCCTTGATCACCTGATTCTAATTTCCCCATCCATCCTCATCTCTTCCACCCCACTTTTCCCACCCTCTATTCTCAATCCACATAGCCATGGCTTCTCTCTCTCCTCTGTACCTTTGCCCATGATGCTATCACTGCCTGAACATTCTTTCCTTCCCCACTTCCCCTGACCTGGTTCTATTTACTCTTCAGGTGTGCAGCTCAGGCATCACTCTTCCCTAACTCTCTGTGTGCCACCATGTTTGAAACAAGGCAGGCACACAGCAAGAAGGGCAGTCACACTCAACACCCACACAATGCCTCACTGTACTTGATCTTGGCTCTCCACCTCCAACTGTGAACTTCTCAAAGGCAGGGAACTGGGTCTGATTTGCCTTTGTGTTCTCAGACCCCATAGCACAGTGCTTAAAACCTCGGCAGTATTCTATAAATGTTTGTTGAGTGGGTAAATGAATAAATGAATTAACAGATGAGTGCTCTGATCTGGAGCTTGCCATGACAAGCATGAAGAACAGGGCCCTGGCTTACAGTTTCCTCTCCTTTTAGTGGATCCTCTTTTTATTCTGCGGGCTTCCCTGGTGGCTCAGTGGTACAGGATCTGCCTGCCAGTGTAGGAGATGCAGCTTCTATCCCTGGGTCAGGAAGATCCCCTGGAGAAGAAAATGGCAACCCACTCCAGTATCCTTGCATGGGAAATCCCATGACAGCAGAGCCTGGCGGTAGCGCACATGGCTATGTGGCGGGTCCATGGGTTGCGAAAAAGTTGGACATTATTTACTGACGAAACAACTTTTATCTTGTGGTTCTCCCAGGGAGATGGCTTATAGTGTTCAAGATATAGCCTTAGACTGTTTTGCTGAACTGAATTGTTCAATGTGGGTGGAAAACCCATGGGGCAATGGGGAATTCACAGGTGATCTTCAGAGTCACAAGTGAAACAGCACCTACCATCTTATATGGTAATGCTTTGACCCCAAGTTTGTTAAATCTTGCTGTAAATTTGGTCCAAGGCTGTTTAAGACAGGGCTCTGGGAATTCCCTGATGGTTCAGTGGTTAGGACTCTGCACTTCCACTGCAGGAGCCACAGGTTTGATCCCTGGTTCGTGGCAAATAGATGGGGAAACAGTAGAAACAGTGGCTGACTTTATTTTTGAGAGAGCTCCAAAATCACTGCAGATGGTGATTGCAGCCGTGAAATTAAAAGATGCTTACTCCTTGGGAAGAAAGTTATGACCAACCTAGACAGCATATTAAAAAGTAGAGACATCACTTTGCCACCAAAGATCCGTCTAGTGTGGTTTTTCCAATAGTCATGTATGCATGTGAGAGTTAGACTATAAAGAAAGCTGAGCGCCAAAGAATTGATGCTTTTGAACTATGGTGTTGGAGAAGACTCTTGAGAGTCCCTTGGACAGCAAGGAGATCCAACCAGTCCATCCTAAAGGAGATCAGTCCTGGGTGTTCATTGGAAGAACTGATGTTGAAACTGAAACTCCAATACTTTGGCCACCTGATGCGAAGAGCTGACTCATTTGAAAAGACCCTGATGCTGGGAAAGATTGAGGGCAGGAAGAGAAGGGGACGACAGATGATGAGATGAGATGGTTGGATGGCATCACCGACTCAGTGGACATGAGTTTGGGTAGGATCCGGGAGTTGGTGATGGACAGGGAGGCCTGACGTGCTGCAGTCCATAGGGTTGCAAAGAGTCGGACATGACTAAGCAACTGAACTGAACTGGGGAACTAAGATCCTGGAAGCTGCACAGCATTGCCAAAAGAAAAAAAAAAAGACCTTGTCTGCTCAGAATGTGTACATGGAGTCTTCCCCAGACCCCATTCCTTGAGTCGGTTCATGCCTCCTCTTTGCCTGGAAGAAAATCTACCAGTTATTAATGGAAATAGGTGATTTTCATACCAGCTTGTGAACTCTTTTGCAAACTGACCAATTTTCTGAGATTCTCAAGGACACAATCTGGCAGTGTCCCATCTGTCGACTAGCTCAGATTTTTTCAGTGACAAAACCGTGTTTCAAGCCAGGATGTCCTGACAGGAAACCTGAGAAAGGCAACACTCCTTCTTCCTGCTGCTGTGTTTTGTATGGATCTGTGGAAGCCACAATGGTGTAGTAGCTTCTGGCTACTTCTTTCAGTCTGTGGGGTTCATGATCCTCAGCCTGGTTGGGGTTTTCTCTGCGAATAAGCCCAGGCAGATGAATCTCACGGTGTCATTCCTGGGGATGCTGTGCGTGTGAAATACATGTGGGCCTACAGTCTCTGTGGTGCCTTCTGCTCTGTGTTCCCAGCACATTTAGCAGCACTAGCTAAATGACAGTGTTCCAGCCCAGTACTCTGCGGGGCCGGGGCAGATTATATGGTTCTAGACGCCTGACTCCCTGCCAAGCTCAACGTTGCTGAGAATGACTTGCTTTTTGACTCACATTTGATTTGAGCAGAACCTTTCATTGAACGCACCTGGCATACATCTCAAATTTCCTGCATATTAGCCAAGGAATTCTAGCTACTGAAAGCTGAACACTATGACACTGTTATAACTAATTAACACCCTGAGAGGTTAGTGAATCGTGTGTGGATTACATTACCCAGAGTTTGAACTCTTGCTATGATCTTTATAATGTAAAAGCTATTTCTCAAAAGTCTTTAAAAAGAGAAACTAGAGAAAACCATCCCTGTAAATCATATTTCTGAACACAGCTAATCATGAAAATGTTCACAACTTAGTGATATAGTTGATAGCTTGCAAATGGATTTAAAAGAACAAAACAAATGAGTCCAGACACATTTATGAGCTGAAGATGTCCTAACGGGGGATTAGAGATTGAGGGCCGGAGCTGGGTCTCACATTTGTTTTTGTCCCCAGCACAGGGCCTCAGACAGCCATGGATACATATTAGGTATCAATTGACAGTCACTGAATTACTAAATGGAAATTTACTGGGGCTCTCTGCTCTGCTAAACTCTACACACAATTAGTCCTGCCCCATGGGATTCTTAGCACGAGCAGATATTTTATGAGAGTTGTCACTCCAAGTTGATTGGATAGAGAAAGTGAAACCAAGGGATTGTGTTTAAAACCAAATACATTTATTCTGCTAAATTTTTATAACTGAGATATTCTACTTTGGATGAAGCTGGACAAAATGACCCCTAGCTTGAGGTTTGTAGGTTTAGGAAAATATAGTTGTTGGTTTTGTTTTGTTTTGTTTTGTTTGAAGACGCTGAAATGAACCCAGCAGGCCAGCTGGCAGGAAGTCAGACTGCTGTCCTTGCCTCAGAGGATGACACAGGCCAAAGGAGAGAAGCAAAACAAGGCAGCCTGAGCAAGTAAGTCATTTTGCAAAGCTTTGCAGAGCTTTCCAGGTTTTTCTGGAAAAAGGAAGAAAAGAAAGAGGAAAGGGCAGGAAGAGGACTGGTTAACAACTGGCTACAGAAATGCTGATGAGTAGCTTTGTGTTGGTTTTGTTTTTCTAAGTTAGGAGTACGGAAAGAGGGCGTGCTTGGCCTGGCACTGCTTCCAGGCCGGGCCATCTTCCTGATCTCTGTGCTGACGCTGTTGTTCCAGCCACTGGAGAAATCCTGAGGCCTACACACTCCATGTATCTCATTGAAAAGCGGATACAGACTGCCTTCCAAAGACGTCTAAGGCGTGTGGAAGAGCAGAAAGGACAAAGTTTTGTTTTATTTTATTTTGCTTTTAAAATGTTTATGTGTATTTACTTTTTTGAATTGGCAGTTCACATACATGGCTCAAAACTAAAATAGTATAAAAAGGTATATAACAAAAAGCTGGCACAACTGAGCGACTGAACTGACTGAATGAAAAGTCTCTCTCCTGTTCCTGTACCCCATCTGCCCATTTCCCCCATCCTAAATAGAAAACTCTTTGTTACTAGGTTTTGTTTATCCACTAGTGATGTTTCTGTGCATGTGTGTGCATGCTCAGTCCCTCAGTCATGTCTGACTCTTTGCAACCCCATGGACCATGGCCTGCCAGGATCCTTGGTCCATGGAATTTTCCAGGGAAGAATACTGGATACTGGAGTGACTTGCCATTTCCTACTCCAGGAGATATTCCCAACCCAGTGATTGAACCTGTGTCTCCTGCATTGGCAGGCAGATTCTTTACCACTGAGCCACCTGAGAAACCTTTTATGCATATACAAGCTAAAATATATATATTCTTTACTCCATTCTAACAAATTGTGCCATGCTATACAAACCTTTTGCACCTTGTTGGGTTCCCCATCCTCCACCCCCACTTAACACTATATCTTGGAAACATTTCCTTCTAAGTGTACAGAGAGCATTCTCAGTTTTATTTTTGTGGCTGCAGAATTTTATACTGTATGAATGTAGTGTAATTTATCTGGTTCCCCTGAAGGAGGTTTAGGTTATTTCCAATGTTTTGGTATTATGAATAAGGGCATGGTCATTAAAAACAGATGTGACTTCAAATCCTAGTCTGATGCTTGACTTTAGGCCTTCATTTCCTAATCTGTAAAGTGGGGATTATTTTATATTTTTATTATCTGTCTCATAACATTATTGTGAAAGATTAAGTAATATATAAAGAACTTGAGAAATAGTAGGTACCCAGTGAAACCAATATATTATACCTTGCAACCAAGCATATTAGAATTTTATCTTGAAGAAGATACTTTGATTATTCCTAATTTGAGTAATCACATACATTTAAATACTTTTTTCAGAACCAATGTATATTTATTATTTTTAAAAATCCAGATAAGCAAAAAGAGGAAAATACAGATAGCCTATAGTGGCGCTAGTGGTAAAGAACCTGCCTGCCAATTCAGGAGACATAAGAGATGTGGGTTTGATCCCTGGGTTGGAAATAAGAAGATCCACTGGAAGAGGATATGGCAGCCCACTCCAGTATTCTTGCCTAGAGAATCCCCGGGGCAGAGGAGCCTGGCAGGCTACAGTCCATAGGGTCGCAAAGAGTTGGAAATGACTGAAGTGAATGAGCACATAATTGTACCACTGAAAAAAATTACTTATATGTTTTGATCTGTCTTTTGAGTTATTTCTCTAACCAAATGTGCATATAGTATAAAATTCGGAATGAAATGGTACAGTACATACTTTTTTATAACCTGCCTTCTTCAATTAACTGTGCTTGCAATCATCTCTCCATGTCATAAAATATTTTTCTCATTGTTTTTAATGACTGCCTAGTATGTTATCCTTTGGAGTTATAATAATTTATAATTTATTAAAAATTCTCTCTGGGTAGAGAATTTACTTATACATAAGTATTTAATCTCTCTAGAATTAATGGTGATTCATAATATGAGTTAAGTAATATAAATTATTATTACTTTTTACAAATGGTTAATCAGGAACTTGCCTGACATCCTTTATTGAACAAGCCACACTTACCCTACTAGTTTGAAATGCTATCTTAATCATATTCTAAATCCTTATATAAGCATAGATAGAATTGATTTTAGATTTTATTCTATTCTGTAGATTGACTTCTCTATTCTCATGTAGTAATCACAATTTCATTAAAGCACACTTAAATGTCTACTGGTATAAGTCCCTCATTACATTTTTTTTTTTTCCAAGAATGTTTTGGCCATTTTAATTTTCTTATTTTTCTCAAAATGTTAGAATAATTTTTACAGATTCTAGAAAAGTAGAATTGGATGAAAAATTGAATTGTATTTAATTTAAACATCCTTTTGGGGATGTTTTTGTTTCCTATGGCTGCTATAACAAATGACCAGACTTTATGGCGTAACAACAGAAATGAATTCTTGTAGTTCTGAAGGCCAGAAGCCTGAAATCTGTGTCACTGAGTCGAACTCAAGGTGTCAGCAATGCCACGCTCCATCTGGAGGCTGGAGGGGAGAATCCATTCACTGCCTCTTCTAGTTTCTGGTGGCTACTGGCCTTCCTTGACTTTGAAGATACTTTGATTGCTCCCAGTTAAATAGGAATGCGTGTGTGCTAAGTCTTGTCCAACTATTTGCATCCAGGGATTGAACCCAGGTCTCCCTTACTGCGGGCAGATGGTTTACCATCTGAGGGGACCATTTTTCAGTTTCCCACAGGGAAAAATTGACATCTTTATAATTGAGATATTGTGATTTATTATAATAAAAAAGTATATTTTGTCTTCATCCCATTTCTAAAACTGTTGGAATTTCTAAATGATAAGAGCAGGGCTTCTCTGGTGGCTCAGTGGTAAAGAATCCACCTGCCAATGCAGGAGACATGGGTTTGATCCCTGTTCCAGGAAGGTCCCACATACCACAGAACAGCTAAGCCTCTGTGCCACAACTATTGAGCCTGTGCTCTAGAGCCCGGGAGCCACAGCTGCTGAGGCCATGTGCCACAACCACTTTGCTCCCTGTGCAGCAGTGAAGCCTGTGAGCTGTGAAGCCCATGCTCTGCAACAAGAGAAGTCGCTGCAGTGAGAAGCCTGTGCACCACGAGAAGAGAGTGCCCCCGGTCACCGTAACCAGCAAAAGTCTATGTAGCAATGAACACCCAGCACAGCCAAAACTAAATTTTAAAAAAAAAAAATTATTAAGAAGAAGAAACACTTTCAAGTAATAAGAGCAAAAAAGGTGTCTTGATATGCATAACAATCCCCTTTGAACCACACTGGAGTTTATGTTAATGAGGTGACTTCTGGAAAGCATCTAAAGATGAGAGCTGGTTGCCAGGGGAACAAACCATGTGATTAGAAGGTTGGAACTTTCAGTCCCAGTCACCCAGAAGGGGAGAGGGGCTGAAGGTTAAATCAGTCACCAAAGACCAGTGATTTAGTCAATCATACCTATGTAATGAAGCCTCCATAAAAAGTCCGAAAGGATGAGATTTGGAGAGGTTCCAGTTTGGTTAATCAGAATTTTCTACTTGCCAGGAGGGTGGCATATGCCATACTCCATGGGGACAGAAATTACTGTGTTCTGGACCCTTCTAAACACTGTCCCCTGCATCTCTCTCTTTCTTCTTTTTTGTAGTAGAGCCCTTTTATTATTTATTATTATATATATTTTTAATTTTATCTATTTATTTTTGGCCACACTGGGTTTTCATTGCTGTGCTTAGGCTTTCTCTAGTTGCAGTGGGCTCTGGCTCCTCTTTGTTGTGGTGCTCCAGCTTCTTATAGCGGCTTCTTTTATTGTGGAGTGTGGACTCTAGGTGTTTGTGTTTCTGTAGTTATGGCACAAGGCCTAGTTGCTCCAAGGCAAGTGGAACCTTCCTGGACTAGAAATCAAATCTGTGTCCCTTGCATTGGCAGGCAGATTCTTATTTACTGTACAACAGGGAAGTTCATATTAATTCTGTTTTATGTTTTGTTTTTTTGGCCACAAGGCAGGTATGATCTTAGCTCCCCACCCAGGAATTGAACCCATGCCCCTGCACTGGAAGGCATAGTTATAACCACTGGGCCAACAGGGAAGTCCCTCCCATCTCTTCATCTGGCTGTTCATTCCTATCCTTTAAAGTCTTTCATAATAAATTAGTAATCTAATAAGTAAATTGTTTTCCTGAGTTCTGTGACCCACTGTAGTAAAGTAATTGAATCAAAGGGGCAGGTGATGAGAACCTCCAATTTATAGCTGGTCACTCAGAAGCATAGGTAAGAATCTGGACTTGGAATTGGTGTCTGAAATAGGAGCAGTCTTGTAGAAATGAGCCCTTAAACTATGGGATCTAACACCACCTCCTAGAAGATAATGTCAGAATTATTTGTTGTCGGTATCCACTGAGAATTAAAGAAGTGTTTGGTGGCGTTGGAAACACAGACATTGGAATAATCATTTTTCCATGCAAATCAGAATGTTCCTTTAAATATTCTTTTAAGTCTTTGGGTAATGAGAGTTTTCACATAGGCTCTGGATGTTTTTGAGGGTTTTTTAAAAACCATTATATTTTCTAACTCTGTGTTATTGGCGTATAGAAAAATCTATCATTTTTTGTACATTTATTTTGTAGCTATTTTATAACTGGGATATACATAATTAACAATTTGTCTATTAATGCTAGGTGATTTTTCAGAAAATTTTCTAGTATTTTCAGGTAACGTAGCATATCATCTGCAAATATTGATACTTTTGTCTTCTTTCAAATATCTAGAGCTCTTATTTCTTGTCTTACTGCAGTGGCCAGAATTTATAGAAAAATGTTTTAAAATAATGAGCATTCTTTCCTTGTTTTAGACTTTAAAGGAGTAACTCTAGAGTTACTTCACTAAGTATGATCAAGGGACTTCCCTGGTGATCCAGTGGTTAAGAATCTGCCTTGAAAAAAAAAAAAAAAGAATCTGCCTTGAAAGGCAGGGAATAAGGGTTTGATCCCTGATTGGGGAACTAAGATCCCACATGCTTCGGGGTAACAAAGCCTACCCACCCCAACTAGAAGCCTCAGTGATGCAATTGTCGCGTGAGAGTGTGTTCCTTGGTTCTTTGTCTCGTCACAACAAAGATTTGGAGTGACGGACGTCAAAGCCCCCTCGGCGTGTCACAGCTCTCAGGTCTTGGATAGACCGTGTTATAGCTCTCAGGTCTCAAATGGACCATGTTATAGCTCTAAGACAAATCAGTGTTACAGCTCAGTGTTACAGCTCTATTTTATTTAGAAGATAGCAGGAAAATCCATCTTCGAGGCATGAGGGCACGTTGATCCGAAGACACAAGGAGAAGAGCGCCCCAGCGCGTGGGGGAGAGAGAGAGAGAGAGCTGGCTTTGGCTCTTCTGTTTATATGTTTATCTCTTCCTGGGCCTGTCCTATGTAAATTGGGCCAGCCTGGAGTGTTGCTTGTTTTACCTGGGGTCCTCACTCCGGTCCTCGGACCTTCTTTTGTTTCATTTTCGCAGGCTTTTCCCTTCCTTGTCTTGTAGCCACCGCCATTTTGGACTCCTTTTCCCTGTTCTATCTACCTAACACAATGAAGACCCAGTGCAGCCAAAAATAATAATAATAATAAATTGAAAGTTTTTTTAAAAAGTATAATCAAACTATTGTTTTGAAAACTTTTATAAGATTCTGTGATTTTCTAATCATAAAGAGGTCTTCTATCAATGCCTTTGCTTCTAGATTTGAAATTAATTAGATCAGTTCTAAACAAGCAAACAGGTGACACTACTGGTAAAGAACCCTCCTGCCAGTGCAGGAGACATGAGATGCAGGTTTGATCCCCGGGTTGGGAAGATTGCCTGCAGAAGGGCATGGCAATCCACTCCAGTATTCTGGCCTGGAGAATCCTATGGACAGAGGAGCCTGGTGGGCTATAGTCCATAGGGTCACAAAGCGTTGGACATGACTGAAGCAACTCAGCACACACGCAAACACACACAACTGATTCACTCTTCCTGCTTTGTTTTACCCTGCTTTCAAGCAAGAAGTGCCTGCTCTGCAACCTATACTTTGTTATTGTTTTAGTCATTAAGTCATGTCTGACTCTTTTGCAACCCAATGACTGTAGCCCTCCAGGCTCCCAGGCAAGAACAGTGGAGTGAGTTGCCATTTCCTTCTCCAGGGAATCTGCCCGACCAACCGATTGAGTGGGTGTCTCCTGCATTGGCAGGCAGATTCTTTACCACTGAGCTACAGGGCCTCATATATCACAAACATATAATAAATTATTTAAAGAACTCACAGAATCTTTGCCACTGAGTATCTTGTATTCAGTGCCAGTCCAGTCCCACTTATAACCCTAAATATCTACTCTTATTACTAACTGTATTCAAACCTTTAGAAACCCTGTTCTCCATCTGTTAACCTGTGTTCTCAAAAGGGGACTGGGACAAAATGCAGTGAAGGTTGTGGGTTGACTGCCTCTATGTTGGAAGGTTGCTTTGGCATTCATGGAGGAACAGACCACTTTATTATTAAGAGAAAAAAACAAATTAAGGACTTCCCTGGCTGTCCAATGGTTAGGACTTTGTGCTTCCACTTCAGGAGGCAGGGATTCAATCCCTAGTCAGGGAACTAAGATCCTTCATGCCACAAAGTATGGCCAGATACATAAATAAACATATTGAAACTATTTTAAAAAAAAATAATTGTTGAATCCTTCTTCTCAGATGGCAGAGGTATTAGTTTCCTGTTGCAGCTATAACAAATTACCACAAACTTAATGGCTTAAAATGACCCAAGTTAAAAAAAAAAAAAAAAAGACACATGTTTATTATCTTACAGTTCTGGAGGTCAGAAGTCCTAAAACTGAGGTGTTAGCAGGTCTCTGTTTCTTCTGGAAGCTCCAAAAGAGAATCTGTTTCCTCCCCTTTTTCTAACTTCTAGAGGCCAAGTATATTTCTTGGCTATGGCCCTATTTTCCATCTTTAAAGCCAGTGATGTAGCATCTTCCAATCTCTCTATCTTTCTCTCTCTGACCATCCTGCCGTCTTCTCATATGAACCTTTGTGATTACACTGGGCCCACAAAGATAATCCCCCCCATTTCATGATCCTTACCATAATCATACCTGTAAACTCTTGCCATAAAAAGTAACATGTTCACAAGTTCTGGTGATTAGGATAAGGCCTTCTCTGAAGTAAAGTGAAGTGGCTCAGTCCTGTCCAACTTTTTGCGACCCCATGAACTGTAGCCTGCCAGGCTCCTCTGTCCGTGGGATTCTCCAGGCAAGAATACTGGAGTGGGTTACCATTTCCTTCTCCAGGGGATCTTCCCAACCCATGGATCGAACCCAGGTCTCCTGCATTAGAGGCAGACGCTTTAACCTCTGAGCCACCAAGGCCCTCTCTACCATCAATATACCATAGTAGAGATACAACAGATTCCTGAAAAATAAAGTATCATTTCCCAGTAGTGTAGATCATCAATTTTCTTTCTTCTTCTTGATGTACTCATAGCTTACCAAATATTCACAGCATTGCACATGACAGTTTAGGAAATGAACTTTTTCAATATTAAAAGACTCATATTACTCTTAAATTTTCATAAATGTATCTGTGATGTGCATAATTCTTTGTCAAGTCAATATATATATATAATCCTAGAATTATAAATAGTTTTGTTTTATAGAAATTAATATGTCATTCTGTTTAAACTATTTGTTAAAAATTAAATAAAAATTTGGATTTAAATGTTTGATATTCATTAATTATGATTTATATTTTTCCTTTTAATTTTTAAAAACCTTAAAAAAATTTTTTTGGCCACATCACGTGGGATGTGGGATCTTAGTTCCCCGACCAAGGACTGAACCCTCACCCCCTGCAGTGGAAGCTCAGAGTTCTAACCACTAGGCTGCCAAGGAAGGCCCTTAACTTTAATATTTTTCAGTGTCTTGGAAGAAATATTATTTGTGAAAACTTGAAAAATAATTTAAATTTTTATATTTTACATTTGTTGACATTTTTGAGTTAGTCAGAATTTATATACTTCAAATTCATTTTAATTTTTAATCCTTAGGTCTGCACTATGCTATAGAAATATAACGCAAGCTAAAAATATAAACTTTTTTTCGTATATCTTAAAAAGTAAAAGGTATAGGTGAGATTAATTTTTTTTAAGTATTTATTTATGTTTGGCTCCGCTGGGTCTTGGTTGCTGCTTGTAGGCTTTTTCTAATTGTCACAAGCACAGGCTTCTCATTGCGGTGGCTTCTCTTGTTGGGAAGCACTGGCTATTGGTGCTCGGGCTTCAGTAGTTTTGGCACACAGGCTTAGTTGCCCTGTGGCTTGTGGAATCTTCCTGGATCAAACCCGTGTCCCCTACCACCAAGGAAGTCTGGTGAAATTAATTTTAATAATACATTTTATTTACCAATGCATTCAAAATATTATCATTTCAGTATATAATAAATATATATTTCAATGAGAAATTGTGCATTTCCTTTTTTTTTCTGCAACAAGTCTTCAAAATTCATGTGTATTTTACACTTACCACACATCATTAGCTGAAGAAGGGAAAGGCTACCCACTCCAGTATTCTGGCCTGGAGAATTCCTTGGACTATATAGTCCATGGGGTCGCAAAGAGTCGCTCAGCACAACTGAACAACTTTCACACACACATCATTAGAGGTTTTGCCAAAATAAGCACAAGAGAAATAATTTCATGGACTGTATGATAATTTAAGAATTATGTTTCTGAGGACTTCCCTGGTGGCTTAGTGGTAAAAAATCCACCTGCCAATTCAGGAGACATGAGTTCTATCCCTGGTCCAAGAAGATCCTGTATGCTGAGGAGCAACTAAGCCCGTAAGCCACAACTATTGAGCTTACGTACCACAACTACTGAAGCCGGTGTGCCCTAGAGCCCATGCTCCACAACAAGAAAAACCACTGCAGTGCCCATGCGCCATAACTAGGTAAAAGCCCATGCAACAACGAAAACTCAGAATAGTCAAAAAGAAATTTTTTAAAATTATTTTTAAAAAAGAATTATGTTATTTTATTACTTTATATTGCTGGTCTTATCAAGATATACCCCCATTTATGTAAAATTAATTAAATTCAGTCGACTTTGGTGAAACTTTCAGTTGTATAAAACCATAGTTCATATTTTGTGGTTTTGTTTTGATGCAGGTATGTGGCATTTGGTAAAGGGGCCTCCATTTACACTCTTGTCCCTGGCCCCACTCATGCTAGGACTGGGCCAGATGACTGTCTCCACCATGTGACCAGGTGCAACTGGAGGGGAGAACCTTTAGGCAGCTTAGAAGAAGCCTTCTGTAGCAGTGCTTACCGCTGTGCTTTCTTATTCCTGAGTAGCTTCTCATGTTCCCTCTGTGATTCTCCTCAACCGTTTCCCTTTCAATGAATAAATATTATTGACTAAATAAATTCACATAGGTTATTTTTGCTATCTGTCAAGCCTTTCACATATATATCTACTTGATATACAGTAAGCACCATGAGGAAGGAAACAGCAGATAAGGAAACAGGCTGAGAAAGATTAGGTGACCTGAGTGTAACAGTTAGTAACCAGGGCTTCTCATTCCAAGTTGTTATTTTTTCTATTTCGTTTTGTTGCGATTCCATACAAGGCTCTGTGCTAGGCCCTAGAAGATGTAGCCATGGGCAGTCAACTCTTTTTGCCTCAATCTTATGCTTCATTCCCTGGAGAAAGAAATGGCCTGTGTTGATGAAAAATAGAATATGTGGCAAAGGACAGGCCTGTTTTGATGAGCCCTTAGATGTCAACTTTGAGATTCTGTATTTTATTCTGGTGATAGTGTGAATCCCTGAAGAGTTTGCATACAAGAAAAAGGCCTGCTGGGAGCTCTGCATTAAAAAGAGGAAAAGTCAGGGACTTCCCTGTTGATCCAGTGGTTAAGAATCCCAGTGCCAACACAGGGGACACAGGTTCAGGTAAGCCTGTGCGTCACAAATGTTGAGCCCATGTTCTAGAGAAAGCCCGTATGCAGCAATGAAGACCCAGTGCAGCCATAAATAAATAAAGAGTGCTTTAAAAAGTAGTATATAAATACTCAATTTGTGTGTGTGTGTGTGGTGAGTCATGTCCGACTCTTTGTGACCCCATGAACTGTAGCTCGCCAGGCTCCTCTGTCCTTTTCCAGGCAAGAATACTGGAGTGGGTTGCCATTTCATACCCCAGGGGATCTTCCCAACCCAAGGATCAAACCCAAGTCTCTTGCATCTCCTGCATGGGCAGGTGGATTCTTTACCACTGCGGGACCTGGGAAAATAGTAGAATATTTTTTTTAAAAAATAGGAAAAGCCAGGAGCATGGAAACCAGATAAAAGTCTTTTTAACAGTCCAAGAGAGACTCAGCCAGGGTGGAGGCAGGAATGAAAATCAAGAGACATCTGTGGGACACAGCGTGGCTGTAGAATCTGTAGAAACTGACCACTGATTGGCCGTGGAAGGTCAGGGGCATGGGTAAAGTCAAACAAACCATACTTTTTATCTTGGAAAGAGTGTTTTTGTTCACATAAGCATTGCAGTCACAAGGATAAGGTGGTCAAGAGGGGTAAGGCAGGAGCAGGTGGGAGTGATGGAAAGTTAGAGAAGTGTTTTCTTGGATTATATTGAGATACTGTGGGACATCCAGGTACAAATAACTGGCCAGTTGTTGCTCAAATCAGTTCTGTAGCTCAAGAGAGAGTTTTCGACTGGGGGTAGGATTTAAGAGACTTTTGTGCTATAAGAGACTTTTGAGACATTGGAGTTATGGGAGTGAAGGAAGGCACGAAGGAGAAAAGAAGAAGACCAAAGGAAAAAGCCTCAGGAGAGGACATCTTTGCGAACCGAGAGGGAAAAAGAGGAAGTGAGGGAGGTGGAAGAGCAGCCAGGGAAAGGGGAGGCCCTTTGTGAGTGAACCTGAAGACAGATACCAGGAGTCTCACCCTTTTGTCTCCCACATCCATCACTATGCTTGGCATACAGCAGGCACAACTGAGTGAATAAAAAGTGAATGAACCAGAAGAGATATATTCCCCCTCCCTACCCACCCACACTACCCCCCCCCCCAAAAAAGGAAAAAAGGCTTTTCAGAAGATGGTTAATAATGTAAATGCTGCTGAGAGGAAAAGAGTAATATTGACCAATAAGAGGCTCTCGGCTTTCTCCTTTTTCTCAAAACTCAAGTGGTCACAGGAACGTGTTCCAGGTGGGACAGGGCTGACCATAGTGACCAGACAGGAGAGAACCGTCTCTGGGAAGAGCTGAACCCTGAGGACACTGGGGACTGGGGAGCTGTTGGAAAGGACACCAAATGAGGCCCACTTGGTGCCTTCCCAACCCTCCACCCCACCCTCCTCTTTGGTTCATGTAGTTGCCGGTATTTGGGTGCTGGCCCCTTCCGTCTGAGTCAGGAAAGAATCATTTCTAATCCTTTGGCTGACTAAAGTGAGGGACCTGTGTTGGCTTCTTTTAATGTTGGACTCCCAGTGAATGGGGGAGGCAGGGAACACCCACATATGGAAGCCGGTTTTACATGGAGTGAGGCACGTTGGTCCCTGGACTGTAACTGAAGACATCCCCAGCCCTGGCTTCTGACATAACTATCTTTTAGAATGTTTACTGAATGTTCAGATGATTTTTCCCTCCAAGGTGGGGCCTGGAAGTGCCTCAAGAGAGGCATTTTGTGATGCAATAAAGCAGGGTTTCAACTAACCATCCTCTCTCCTATTTGGGCCCCTGAACAGTCTAGGAACTTCCTAGAAGTGTATGAAGGGAGACAGAATAGGGTCACTGCCGAAGACTGGCCAGCCAATCCACAGAGATTCCCCATGGTGTCAACTCACCTCAGGGCTTAGTCAGACTGGCCCTCAGCCTTGCCTGGCTTGAGACCTCATGTATTAACACAGAGTGGATCAGCTCTCTGGAGGCTGATTCATTAATCCTACTTTCAGATACTCGTGTACGTGCAGGGCTATTTTGACCTCCTAACCAACGTATTTTTTTTTTCCTGTTTCCTGTAACCCTCCCTCCCTTTGAGATGACTGCACCATGAGGCATCTTTCACCTCAAGGCTCCTGCCATAGAGCAGAATGCAGTGACTCGAAGGTTGGCTTAGTCTGAGGGAGTTTCTTCCCGCAGCCCTAGATCAAGTTTTCCCAGACTGAAAAGTGCAGGACCCCAGGAACCTGTGGAGGGTCCACACTTATTCTCATGCCTGAGAGTGCAACAAAAAAAAGCAAACACCATAACAGGTTGGCAGAGACTGCAGAAGAAAAGATAAAGCTTTTTTCCTTCTTTTATGAAAAAGAGATTCCACATTTTCATTTCACACTGGGTCCCCCAAATACGTAGCTGAACCTGCTGGCAGATAGGGCATTCCTGAAGGAATTAGCCAAGGTCTAAGAATATTCTGGGGGTTTTGTGGCTTAAGTAAGAATGTCAGTTAGCCCTGCCCAAATTTGGAACAATGTTGGGACTATTTCAAGGTACATGAAATGTCAACAATAGAGGTGAAGGACTGTTACCAAAGCAAATATGTAGTGACTGCACAAGGGATAAGTAAACATAAATCAAACTTGCCAAAAAGTGTTTGTGGCTATTCAGCTTCGTTTGGAAGAGGGATGAGGTGGATAGAAAGGCTGTCTGGCTAGCTTCCCCTTGAAGCCAGAACTTTGCTTGTTTACCTGATAATGTAGGAGTATATCTGAAAATTGAAACTTCAGGAAATCTTGATTTGAATGAAGAGTTGATCTCCCTACCTCATCTTCAAAATTGGGTGCCACTGGATTCTAGTTGTTGCCAATTTGTTACTGAGCAATGGTATCATGTGTTTATTTTCATTCAGTTCCTAGGATAGCTGAACTTATTTCAAATGGGTCTTCCTTAAAAAAAAAAAATCAGATATTGGTGTCCTTTTTTGAATTCTCCACTTAAATTCTTCATATTCTTATTTATTTGCAAGCGCTTCCTACATATTAAAAGTAATATTTTGCTTATCATATATGTTGCAAATAAGTTTTCCCAGTTTGTCGCTTTCAACTGTCCCTCTGGACTGTCTCCAAAGCACAACATCCGATGGGAATGAATGAAGTCACAATAACAATAATACCAAAATTCATTAATTCAAATGAGTAGTCATCTAATTTACCACTAATAATCATCTACATTTACTGAGTACATACTAAATGCTTCATGCACCGTTCAAAGTGTTGGTGAAGGTACTCAGTCCTGTTCCACTCTGTGGGACCCCATGGACTATGGCCCACCAGGCTCCTCTGTTCATGGGATTTCCCAGGCAAGAATACTGCAGTAGGTTGCCGTTTCCTTCTCCAGGGGATCTTTCCGACCCCGAGGAGATGGAACCTGGGTCTCCTGCATGGCCGGCAGATACTTTAATGTCTGAGCCAACAGGGAAGCCCCATCTACCATTACAGTGACCCCTGAGGGTGGGTACTCCTGTTAGTTCCATTTTATAGATGAAGAAACAGGTGAAAGAAGACAAGTAATTTGTGTTTACACAGCCTAGGAAGGGATGAAACATGGGTCTTGATACCTGTCTGACACCCACCCCAGGTTCCAACCCTAAACTGTCCAATACAGTAGCCATATGTGGCTATTGAGAACTTATGTGATCTCCCCAATCTTGAAGCCCAAGGATGAAAAAATGAGATATAGCTCACTAACTTTTAAATTGATTATATGTTGAAATAATATTTTTACTACATTGGACTAAGTAAAATGCTTTACTGCTTTGAAATTTTTGTTAATGTGGTTACTAGAAAACTTTATTTCATTTTATTTTCTTGGCCACCCAACTTGGCTTGCAGGATCTTAGTTCCCCCAGTAGAGATTGAACCTACGCCCTAGGCAGTGAGAGCACAGAGTCCTAGCCACTGGACTACCGCCAGAGAATTCACTCTTTTGTTTTACTTTTTTTGTTTTCCTTTTTTAAAAAAATTAAATATGAATCACTTAACATTTTTATTGACAAGACAGTTCTAACTGCTTTCCTCCACTTCCATCCTTCACTTGGGTGTAGTCCCTTGATTATTTTCCAGCTGCACGCTGTTGGCTTCTCTTTATTTGATGGTGTAAACAGCGAACATTTATTTCTCACAGTTTTGGAGACTGAGAATTACAAGATCAAGGTACTAGCAGATTCAGTCTAGTGACAACCCTCTTCCTGGCTTGCAGATGGTAAACCATCTTCTTGCTGTGTCCTCAGATGGAGGAAAACAAGCCTTTTTATAAATTTGTTAAATTGAAATCTCTAGGATTTTGTGTATTTTCTTCATGTTTGCCTTTTATTAATTTTTAAAATGTGCATTAAAATGGTAAATTTTAGGTTGAAAAAAAAAAAAAGAAGTCCTCATACACAACATGAGTGAATCTTTAAAACGTTATGCAAAGCAAAATAACCTGACGCAAAAGGCCAAATATTGTGCGATTCCTGGCAGGAGATATCTAGAACCGGCAAATTTGTAAAGATGGAGAAAGTAGATGAGAGGTTACCAGGAGCTGAGGTCGGGGGGGGGGGGGGGGGGGGGGGGGGGGGGAAAAAAAAGAAAAAGGGGGTGTGGAACAAAGGGCTGCTGAGCGGCCGGAGAGCGGGGCGGCGGGGCTCCGCGCCCGAGGCAGGCATCTTTGTCCGGGCGGGAGGTGGCGGCGGTCCGGCGGTGGGAGGCGCGGGGCCGAGCAGAGGAGCGGCGGCCGCGGGGGAACGCCAGCCCGGGCGCAGGGCCCGGCCGACCGGCGGCGCGACAGAGCGAGGCAGGGCCCCACCCGCGCACCCTCCCCTGCCCTTCCGCAGGGGCCGGCGGAGCACGCGCCCTGCGCTCTCCCGGTCCTCCTTAACAAAGAGCCGGGAGGAAGCCCTTAGCGAAGCCCAAGAATTGGAAATAAAGCTGCCGGGCCCTCCCTCTGCTCTGGAGCGCCTCGGCCTGCGCCCCGGGCTCCTTGGCCTCAGGGACTTTACCGCGGATCTCGGGTACTGGGTGGTGTCTGCTTCTATTTAGCACTTGCTCCTTTTTACTGTGTAAGTAGGAAGGAGTGCCCCCTCTCCTTTCCTCATCTTCCACTATCCCAGTTTTAACCTGTATACTTCCGTGATTTTCCCCATGACCACGTAAAATCTCTCTCTCTCACTCACACACACACACACACACACGGTTCACCTTTTGTTTCACACACACACATATGCACGCACACACGGCACTTCCTTTTGTTTTCCAAAACGGCATCATATAATATACACCGCTCTGCATCTTTTCTGTTGCTTATGGAAACCCCAAATCCCAGTTGGGATTCACTTAATATTAATCCACGGCATGAAGGGACCTCCTGCCATGCTGGTTTACTTAACAGTTCTGTCGTTCTACCACCGTAAATAGTGCTGACTTGAATGTCAAGCCCCGAGAGCAGGAGCAATTCCCCTTTTCACCAGGGAGATCTGAGAGGTCGTTCTCCCCAGGTCCACGAGCGTGTTGCCGGCTGTCACACCCGCTTTCTGCGCAGAATCCGCAGGCAACACTCCCTCCATTTTCCTCCTTCCCACCCTGCTCTTCCTAAATGTCTTCCTCCTCCCTGGCAACCCAACTTCCTCGGGGGCCTCGGAGCTCTCTCCTCCCACTCCCGACCCACGGTTCACTATCCCCTCCCCCTCACATTTTCAAGGTGCTCATCTTTCCTTCCGAAGGAAAAAAGAACCATGACTCCTTTGTGTTATTTTCTTACTTCTTTGCTTCCATTTTCTATACGACTTGAAAACCTTTTTTTCTAATTATTTTGCTATTAGATATTACATGCCCATGGCTCATCCAAAGGTATATCTGAAAGGGAGAGACCACAGACAGACCCCTGTCTGTTAACCACCCATTTTTCTCCCAAGGCTGAGTGATACCACTTTTTGTGTATTTTCCCAGAACAATTATAGCAACGTATATATCTTTCACAAACTGTAGCCAGAGGTGCAGACTGCTCTGCAATGCTGCAGGATTTTTTGGAAGTCTACCTGGTCTCTCTGGCTCCTCACTGACTCCCCCCACCTCCCTCCCGGCATCAAGCTGCCTTCTCTGAGGGGCTGGAAACTCAGATCTCGTCCCTTCTCCAGTCCCTCCCTTATCTGATCAGGTCCTGGCTCTGTGACCTTTGCAATATTTATCTCTCAATTCCCTCCTCTTTGTTCCTCTGACTCCTCCTTCTTCGGACCTCCTCTGTCATCTTGCCAAGCCACTGCGGTAGCCTCCTGGCTCTCCTCCCAAGGTCTGGTGCTGATCTCTCATTTTGCTTCAGGTCCTTGATCCATTGCAAAGACTATGCCACGGAAATGGCCCCTTAGAGTCAGGAGATCGATTAAGTTTATTGCAGGGAAGAAGCACTGGCTTGGGTGACCAGAGGCTAGGGTAGAATCAAGAACCTGCCCTTTCCTCCCCTCCTACTGCCTTCAGCAAATTCCTTCCCGTCTCTGGTTTCCTCAGCAGAGTTCCAAGGCCCTCTGGCTCTAACCTCTGTGAGGCTACAATTACCATTCCATTCCTCTCAGCCCCACCCCACCTACCCGTCTCTGGGCTGCTCCTTTCCGCAATCAGCCATACTTTCCTTTCGCTCTCACTGCGCCTCTGGAAAGTCCTCCTTCTTACTCTAAATATCCAGATCCTACTCCTCTTCAAAGACCTGACTTTTAGTCATTTTTCTCCAAAAACCTCTACAGTGTCCCCCATGAGAGGAACTGCTTTGTCCTTGAAAGGCCCCTGTTGGTGCTACTTTACCTGTATGCCTTCAGTGGCGTGCACCACACTGCTTTGTAGAGTTCCATACCTGTCCTTCTACTGCTGTCTGTCCATCTCTTCCCCCAGGACACCCTAGCCTAATACTTTGCATATTGTAGAGGATGTGGTTTTAGGAGTCCCAAGACCTGGGCCCAAGTCTGAGTTCTGACACTCAATATTGTTGTATTGAACATGTCATGTAGCCTTTCCGAGCCTCATTTCTCCAAATGTAAAATGGGAATAACAGCCTGTTTCATAGTGGTGTTGTATCCATTAGATGACTTGGGGAAAAGAGATTCATGAACTGTAGAGCTATATACAGATATAAATAATAATAGTAAAGACAAATATAACTCAGATGCTGGCAAGAGTGATTGCCCTTCCAAATAAGAATTTTTTTTTTAAGTAGGGAAATCTTTGAAAAATGAAAGAACTTTTCCTCTTGGTTGTAGTCTCCAAATTTGGGGATTGCATTCTAATTCTTCCTTTTAGATCAGATATATGGTATTTAATATGAAGTAAAAACTAGAAATACTCTACACTTTAACAATGGAGTAGTGATTAAAGGATGGTTAGGTAACAAGAATAGCATATGTGATCATCAAAATTATATTTTTGAAGAATGTGTAATGACATGGGAAAACTAGTCATAATTGGACTTGAAAGCTTATAAAGCAGGATACTAAACAGTGCGTGTGGAGCAGAGATGTAAGAGGGAAAGAGGCTTTCTCCATTTCTCTTCGTAACTTTTTATTAGACCTCCAAATCAGGAGCCTGCTGCCAGAGAACTTGGGATACATTCCTGGGCCATGGCTTATACAAATAGTTCACTCCCTGCCTCCCCAGTGTTGGGGCTTCAGGACGGATGAACCAGAAGCCCAGTGCCTCAGGGGAAGCCACGGTCTACCCCAGATCCAGGGCCAGGCTTTGGCCTGCCTGTGCCCCCCTGGCTGACATTCCGGGTCTTTTCTCCACCACTTCTTCCAGCTGAACCATGGCCTCCAGACAAATAGAACCCTCTAGGGCCTGCTTTGACAGTTTCCAGACTGGGTTTATAGGACCACTCCCTCCAGTCAAAATGCAGGCTCCACACACAAAATCTGGAGAACTACACTCCAAAAATGAATAAGCAAAAGTGAGCCATCGCAGGGGGTTGGGGGAGCTAAAGGGACTCCAGAGAGGAGGTAGCATTTCTGCTAGCCATGGAAGGATGGTAGGAATTTGGCAATGGGAGATAGTAAAATAAAGCCCTGTGATTGTTATCTTACCCATATTTTATATCCCAGAGCGGGGGAGGAGAGATGTTTTGTTTAAAATGTCTTTCCCACTGATGACAACTTTTATTATAGAAAATAAAACAAAGATTAAAGAAGAGAGTCTCCTATAATCTATGACCAATGTAGAGCTGTGGTTTTCAACCCTGGTTAGCATCTCCTTGGGAAGCTTTTAAGAAATATCATGAACTATCTGCATGCGGACAATCTGATTTCACTTGGGATGAAGTGGGGTTCCCGTGTACACACACACACACACTCACAAAGACACATAAACCAACATCTCACCCCATCCATTAGCAAATCCTGCCAGGTTACCTTCAAAATATATCTAGGACATGAACACTTCTTACCATTTCCTCTGCCATCATCCTGGTCCAAGTTACTGCCTTCTGCCTGGGTTATTGCTGTAGCCTTCTAACTATCTCCGGGGCTTCCTTGGTGGCTCAGAGGTTAAAGCGTATGCTTGCAACGCGGAAGACCTGGGTTCGATCCCTGGGTCGGCAAGATCCCCTGAAGAAGGAAATGGCAACCCACTGCAGTATTCATGCCTGGAGAATCCCATGGACGGAGGAGCCTGGTGGGCTATAGTCCATGGGTCACAAAGAGTCCGACACGACTGAGCGACTTCACTTTCACTTTCTAACTATCTCCAGTTTCTATCTTCTGCCCCCATGCCCAACCCCAAATTCTGTTGTCTACATTGCACTCTGAAGAGTGATCCTTTAAAAGCATAACTCGGGTCGTGCCCCTTCTCTCCTCAAAAATCCCATTATGGCTCCCTGACTCATTCAAAGTAAAAGGCAAATCCTTAGAGTGGCTATAATGGCCTACATGACCTGACCTGGCTGCTTCACTGACTTGTCATGTCTCACTCCCCTCTTTGTTCACTGCATTCCAGCCCCATGTCCTCTTTGCTGTTCCTTTAACACAGCAAGTGTGTTGATGCCTCAGGACCTTTGCACTTCCTGTCCCTTCTGCTAGACTCCTTTGGAATTTCTCACCTTTCCTTCAGGTCTCTGCTGCTACTGCTGCTAAGTCGCTTCAGTCATGTCGGACTCTGTGCGACCCCAGAGATGGCAGCCCACCAGGCTCCCCCGTCCCTGGGATTCTCCAGGCAAGAACACTGGAGTGGGTTGCCATTTCCTTCTCCAATGCAGGAAAGTGACAAGTGTCAATCCATTAGAGGGGTCTTCCCTAACTACCCTCGTGGAGAAGAAAATGGCACTGACTACACTAAATAAACTTGCAAAGTACCCCCCTCACCCACACTCCCTATACTCTTCTCTGCTTTACTGTTCTCCAGGAGAGTTTTTACCACCACACTTATCTATATTGTTAATCCCACGTGCCAACTTAGTCTAAAAAGTCCTCATGAAAACAGCTTTTATGCTTCTGTCTCAAACCTCTCTTTCCATTTATTTTCAAAGTCCCATTGTCTGCCTTTCCCTAATCCTGTGTTCCCCAAACTTCTCCTTCCTCCTGCCTTCACCTGTCAGCTAAGGGAAATGAATTCCAGAGGAGTTATCAGCCTTCCAGCCCCACAAATGGCCCAGACTCTAAGCCCAGGCTGGACTTAGCTAGGACATTCTGCTATGCACGTTATTTATTTCAGTTTTTACACAAAGGAGATCTTAACGTTCCTATTGTTGGACAGTTAGGGTGTTTTCCAAGTTTCTACTATTGTAGCAACCTTGAACACACCCATCATTGTTTCCTTGAGATAAATTATTTGAAGAGGAATTATTGAGTCAAAGGTACATGATATTCAAAGCTTCTGGTAGGGATTGCCAATTTTTCCTCCAGTTTATCTAATTATAGTCCCACCAGCTGTATGTGATGCCTTTTATATTCGTACATCTTTGACAAAACTGGGTATTTAAAAAACACTGGGAGGTGAAAAAAATATTTTGTTTTAAGTGACATTATTGGTGAAGTTGCACATCTTTGCATTTCTCTCCCTTTTTTGAATGATTTGCCTCTGCCCTTTTTCCTTCTATTGGAATATGCAGACTTTTATGTATAACCATTTAAAAAATGTATTTTATTGAAGTATAGTTGATTTACAGTGTTGTGTTAATAGTCATTTTTATATTAAGAACATTGACTCTGAAATGTGTGTGCAAGTATTTTCTTCAGTTTTTTTTTACCTTTCAATTCTATTTTATACTTTTAAAAAATAATTTAATTAATTAATTTTTATTTATTTATTTTTGGCTGTGCTGTGTCTCCACTGGTGCGGGGACTTTCCTGTAGCTGTGCTGTGCGGGCTCCTCATTGCAGTGGCTTCTCTGGCCTTGGAGCACGGGCTCCAGGGCACTCAGGTTTCAGTAGCTGCCGCTCCCGGGCTCCAGAAGACAGGCTCAGTAGTTGTGGCCCACGAGCTTAGTTGCTCCACGGCATGTGACATCCTCTCTGACCAGGGATCCAACCCATGTCTCCTGCATTGGCTGGTGGATTCTTTACCACTGAGCCACCAGGGAAACCCTCTCTTTTATACTTTTTAAGGCAGAAAATTTAGGAATATTTTAAAAACCAAGTTTCTAAATCTTTTCTTTCCAGCTTTTGGTTTTGGCTTCAGGCTTCTACATGGCAAGTTTTAAATAACCCTCATGATATTCCCTGACAGCTGAAACCTACTATAACATGCAGAGGATTATAAACCTAGGCTTTCCAGCTCTCAATCCACCTAGCCAATGGCTTTTAAACTTTTTTTTAAACTGACTTGTTGTAAAAAAAAAAAAAAAAAGTTTTTTTACATTGCAAGCCACTACCCTCAAAAATGTTTATTTTAAAAAATTATTTTAGGGAAGTACCTGGTGGTCCAGTGTTTAGGACTTAGCACCTTCATCACTGGGGCCTGGGTTCAATCCCTGGCCAGGGAACTAAGATCCCGCATGGCATGGTCAAAAGATTTTTAAAAATAAAAAAGTATCAGTCTTAGAAAATTGACTTAGCCCATCAGTGAAGCCTGACGAAGAGTTTGTAAAACACAGATCAGAACCATGAAGAGCCTGCTTTTCTGTCTCCCCAAATCTTACCCACTTCCATGCCACTTTCACTCATCTCCCACGCCTAGGGGTGACGGAGAGGTCAGACAATCATCAATCCATAGAGAACACTGAAGACCTTGTGTATAAGCACTGAAGCTGAACTAAGTTTTGATTGACATCTAACAGGCAAAAGCAAAAACTGGTTTTGGATTTCAATCCTGGGGTTTAGAATAAGGTTCTCTCTAGTTCATGGTCCTGAAACCCTTACCTTAACTATACTCACTTTAACGTAGTCCTAGAAAACCCCTCTTGTCTACTGTGTAATCCAGGATTTGGCAACAAATGGTCAACAGGATCTGCTCCAGCTCAGCTGTTCTTGCAATCAGAACACAGGGAAAGGGTGGCACTATTTTCTTGGGCAGAGAAACTAATCCGATGCAGTCTTTAAAGATACCTTTGTATGGAGAAGTCAGCCCCTCTGTGTAAAGGTAGAGAATCATTAGGTAACATACTCTGGGGTCAGAAGACTGAATTCAAGTCCCTATTCTGTCTGGGATTCCCCAAGATTCTGTTCTAGGGCCAAGTCAGAACTCCTCTGTGCCTCATTTTTCTCATCCTTCAATAGTTGTAATAACAGCTTTCTCAGGATGGTAGAGACATGCAGTTGAACCAGCAGTAAGGTGTTTTGCAAGGGTAGTGGTTGCTGCTGCAGGTTCACTCACAGGCCTTCCTGACTTTGAAAGGCGGGCCATTTAATGTAGTTAGTGATCTGTGCCCATAAGCTGAACTTGAGTTAGAGTTAATGGTTCTAATAACCTTAAATGAGTTTTAGAATTTAGGCCAGGCTTGGTTATTGCTAGACGAGACTGGCTGTAGGGGCAGGTTTCTATGCAATGAGCCCAAACACACAGCTAAATGGAGTAAAATGCATGAAATACATATTAATTGTCTTTTTCAGAGAGCCCTCTGGGGTTCCTGGAGAGTGAACACAGCCTGCCAACCAGCCAGCTCTGAGCTTTCTAGATTGTAGTAGGCCTTTATTTCTTCCTCCCCTGAGCAACCCTCTGACCCACTAAAGCCCCCAGGGTGCCTTTGGAAGGCAAACCCCAGAGGAAACACCTTGGCACAGGTGAGATGAATTTTAACAGTTTTTGAGAAGTTCGCTGAGGTTAAAATTGCAGATATGCTGCCAAAGTTTGTAACTCCGAATAATGATGAAACCATAAATGGAACAATATGCAAAGCTTAGGCTGAATTTATATAGCTCAGAGCACTTTCACGGGGGCCTCTTGGGGTGACAGGGCACTCCTAATGCCTTCTTCCCTCCCCCAGAAAATTTCCTTCTAGGGACACACCTAGAGGTCTGCCTGGCCCACAGGGACTCCCCCTACTTCTCTGAAAAGAGAGCCAGCATCCGGGATGAGCTCCAGTGGCCAAGTCTGGGGTCCAGAACTCCATTTCCCTGGCAGAGCTAATTGATAGATCTGTAGACACCTAACCGAGGCAGGAAACCAGATTCTCCTTCCTGAGAATTTGAAACCTGAATAGAGAGTCTCTGCGCTTGGCAAGCTCAAGTGTGTGTCACGTGAATTACTGCATTCTAGAGAGAAGGTCCCCTAGCCGCCTGGTTCCTGCCAGTCTGGCCCTGTTTGTTAGCCGTTCCTTCAGTCCTCTGAGCCCCTAGTCTCCTTCCAGTAAAGTCCTATTTGGATCAGGCAGTCAAAGTTGTTCTGGGAAAACAAAACAAAAACCATACAAACTACTATGTAGAAAATAAATAAGCAACAAGGATATATTGTATAGGGAATGTAGCCAATATTTTACAAAAACTTTAAATGGAGTGTAATCTATAAACATTTTGAATCACTAAGTTGTACACCTGAAATGAATATAATATTGTAAATCACCTATACCTCAATAAAAATGGCACAAAATTAAATAAAAACCAAACCAAGTGATATAAGGAAGACATTATAAATATTACAGCATCCAGGAAATCAAACCATAATGAAATGGAAAGAGCATGAACTTGAAAATATTTTTTTTCTTTTAAAAATCTTTCCATACCTGAAGTAGTCTTGAATCTTGGTTCTTTAACTGGCCAGCTGGATAAATTTAGACAAGTTACCCTTTCTAAGCCTCAATTTCCTTGACCATGAAGTGGAGATTGCCGACCTCATAAAATCAGCTCTTTAATTAGTCTAGTGACACTTATTGTGGTCACTCAAGAGGATATTTTTGCTTATTTCTTAGATCTGGGCTGCATGACAGCTGAAACTTCTGGAAATTAGTGATATTAGGGTACTTAGAGTATCATTGCACTTGAACATTTTGTTAAACCAGGAATCTTCTCTTTCTCCATTTTCTTTAGGAGGCATTGTGGTAGCAACTGAACATTCAGAATGGTCCTTTTGAAAAAATGGTGGTGAAAGACACATAACATAAAATTACTGTCTTAACCATTTGTAAGCGTACAGTTCAGTGGCATTAAGTACATTCACGTTGTTATGCAACCAGAGGATTTACTAAACATTTTTATGCTTTACTAAAAATAAACAAAAACCTTTCAAACCCTTTGTCAGACCACTTGTCTCTGTCTTTTTCTGGATTGGAAACTGCAGTGACTGTTAGTATAAACTGGGTCAAATTCTAAGCAGGTTTGAGCTCGGCCCAGGGGAACAGTTCTTAGAAGCTAGTGCCAAAAGAGAATTTAGGAATTGTCTTGTCCAGGGGCCTTAATTTACTTGATAGCTCAGTTAGCTGGTCATTTAGGCAGCAGACCTTAACTGAGCCTGTGTCCCAAGAACCGGGATGGGTGCTGGAGGGTGGACACAGCTGGAGTGGCCCAGCCACTGTCCATCCTGCTGGAGCTCATGCTGCCCAGAGGGGAATATGACACACGGGACAGTAGGAGGTCAACAGGTTCAATGGGCTGGAGAGAAGGAGAAAGGCGCAGATCTACATGAGATGGAATAAAAAATTGTCCTTCAAAGGACATGGAGAAGAACTTAGGTTTTACTGATTTTTTTTTCTCCTGGTTATGGAGGTAGTCTGGTAGGAGTCAGGCTGGAGACTGATTCTAAGCTAGGGAGGAACATGGTCAGATGTGCATTTCAGAGCACGCACTGGCAGCATGCAGACAGACGGTGAGCTAGAGGGCCCCAGAATGAGACTTGGGGGTTTGGAGAGAGGCCTTTTGGCACCTAATGCTTGGAAACATGAAACATCGTTTCTCAAATGATACAGTGAGAGAACCAAGTCCATAGCTCAATCCCATGTTCTTTCTCAGTGACCTTGAAGTGAAGGGTTTGTCAAATCTTTGCATATCAGAATTTGCTGATGTTTCCTTTCCAAGAAGACTCCCCCACCCTGTCCTTGTTCTTCCCTACATTCCATCTCCAGTTTCCCCAGGGTCTTGTTGGAGGAAAGTCCCTGCTCTGAGAATATGGTAGGAATAAAACTTGCCAGAAAAATGTGAAGCATGCAGAACCATGCCACCTCCACACTAGCCACAGGCTTTGCAATGCTATCTTTATGCCTCCAGATAAAGAGATCAAAGTTTCTCCAAGATCTGAGTCAAGTCCCCAGGCTAATTTACAGGAGGAGGGCGGGGGTGGGAAGGGTGGGATAAGCATGATAGGATACAGAGGGAAATTCTTATTTCACAGGTGATGTCTCCATCATCTGTGCTGCGGTTCATGGGGTCACAAAGAGTTGGACCCGACTGAGCAACTGAACTGAACTAGACTGCAGCATGCCAGGCCTCCCTGTCCATCACCAACTCCTGGAGTTTACCCAAACTCACGTCCATTGAGTCAGTGATGCCATCTAACCATCTCATCCTCTGTTGTCCCCTTCTCTCGCCTTCAATCTTTTCCAGCATCAGGGTCTTTTCCAATGAGTCAACTCTTCACATCAGGTAGCCAAAGTATCAAAATTTCATCTTCAGCATCAGTCCTTCCAATGAACATTCAGGACTGATTTCCTTTACAATGGACTGGTTGGATCTCCTTGCAGTACAAGGGACTCTCAAGAGTCTTCTCCAAAACCACAGTTCGAAAGCATCAATTCTTCGGCGCTCAGCTTTCTTTATAGTCCAGCTCTCACATCCATACATGACTACTGGAAAAAGAAGAGGTCTTAGGCCTGCCTAAGCCAACTTACCCATTTTACAGATGGGGGAATTAAGATCTCTGAAGTGGCAGACTGAACTTGAAAGGAGTGCTCTTGGCTTAAAATTTTTTTTTTCCAATCGAAATATATGTGACATATAACACTGTGTGATTGTGTAAATTTAAGGTGTTCAACATGTTAATTTGGTACCTTTATATATTGTAATGATTGCCATTGCAGTAATAATTAGCATCTCTGTAATGATACATAATTATCCTTTCTTTTTAGTGGTTGGACATTAAGTTCTGATCTCTCATTAGATATGATGATTATAAAACAATACTGTTGTCTACTGTTTACTACACTGTGCATTAAATCTTTGGAGCTTATTTACTACTCTTTGCAAGTACTCTTGGCTTTCTGTCCAGTGTACTTTCCACAACTTCCTGCTGATTCCATCCGCAAGCATATGTGTATGTGGGTATAGATTTATAAATATGTAAAACTTGAGCAGTAAATACAGTGGAACAGAGTTTGCCCAAGGGTAGCTGTATTTAAAAAATACACAAGTTCAGAAAAAGTCCAAGTCAAAATGCTCAGCCTTTACAAAGCTCTAGGGCTTTGTTGCCTTTCTTGTACTGAGCTCCATTCACCCCAGCAGCCCATTGTCATGAGTTCAGGACATGGGCACACCTTCAGCTGGTCAGGTGGGCAGAATGAACCAGAAGCAAACAGATGAGAGAGCCTGGGGTTGGGAGATCCAACCTCCATATGGACAAGTTAACTTTTTACTCCAGTGATTCTCATCCACGATTGCACATTAGAACCACCCCCTGCCTGAGCAGCTTTAAAAAAAACCCAAACCCAGACCTGAAACCAGACTAATTACATCAGAATCTCTAAGGATGGGGCCCAGGTGTCAGCATTGCCCCAAGCTCCCCAGCTTATTGCACTGGGCAGCCAAGTGGAGAACCACTATTCTTTCCTCAGTCACATCCTGAACCTCTTCCTCTGACCAGCATGTCAAAAAAGTTTGGCAATTTTTGTTTAAAAAAAAAAAGGCGGGGAAGAGAATGCAGCTAGATGGCTGTATGTTTCAATTATGTTAAAAAAAAATAACATCTAAAATGTACATGATGAGGGTAAGTTTTTAACTTGGATATTCTTGACTGTGTGACAGTCTCTTTATGATGTCAGGGCAGGCATCTGTGATGTACCCCAACTAGACCCCAAGGTCTTTACCATCAGGAAGGTAGTTTGGCCAATTGGTTAATAACGTGGGTTCTGGAAGTCAGTGTGCTTTCTTAACTAGGGCAAGTTACTAAATCAGTGAAAAGTGCCTGGCAAGTAGTCAGCCTTGTAAAAACTGGAGCCATTATTAATATTATATGGCTTTGTACCTTCGCGCTTCCTTGGGCAGAGTAGGTGTCCAATAAAACTTCATTGGGTGAAGGGCATATGCCAGCACTGTCCAACAGAAATATCAGGGAAGCCACAAATGTGATTTCAACTTTGCTAATAGCTACATTTTAAAAAGTAAAATGAAACAGGTGAAATTAATTTTAATAACAGGTTACTTACTATGTCCAAATATGATTATTTCAACTGTGTAGTCAGTATAAAAAATTATCAATAAATGATTAATGAGCTATTTTACACATTTTTCTCCCTCTGTACTACATCTTTGAAATCTGGTGTGCATTTGACATCTAATTCAAACCAGCCACATTTCATGTGCTCACCAGCCACATATGGCAACATATGCATTGGGCAGCATAGTTCAATGTTTCCTTCATGTCTCAAAACCTACACATTGAGGGTGTCCATTAAATGTGCTCCTCTGGGCTGTTCCTACCTCCTGACCCCTCACAGGGGCATCCATGCTAGGCAGCCCTTCTCTTGTTCCCACTGGAGCCTGTGTTGAAAAAGGTCACAGTTTCTGACCTAACGTTGTTAACCTGATCTTTGTGTGAACATCTCCAGGGCTTTGTAAGAGATATTGGCCTCATCCTTGCTTCAGCTTGTGTGCTTCCACCAGAGATTTGCAGCCGTAAGCGGAAAGTTACATTTTTTTTGTCTTAATTTTTGTAAAAATATTTGCTTGACCCAAAAGGCAGCCTGCCCAAGGACAGGATGGGAAGTTCACAGGAGCCACTGTACCTGCAGCTCTTCCTGCCCAGGCCCCGCCCACACCCCGCCCACTAGGGGTGGCAGCCTCCTGACCTCTGCAGCCAAGCAGCATGAGTCATCCTGGTCACTTGTTCAAACCTCCCCTCTGGTCTCAGAGCTGCTTTTGTTTTCCAGTTGAATAGGCAGCCTGAAACACACACACACACACACACATACTCTGAGTGAGCCAGGCCGAGGGCTTGGTTCTTAAGTGGAAAACATATTGTTTGCCGTAACTACTGTCATATTCCTCAGCCTGGCATTCTACTGCCATTCCAGGGGCCCCTGGGTCTCTCTGTCAAGGAAACTTTCTGTGTTTTAATTTAAGGCAGGAAAGGAATTCAGATTCTGACCAAAGGGCAGAACAAGGCAGGAATCTGTCCTCTTGTGACTGGGGGTATGTCCACACCTCCACAGGACACTGAGGCTTCAGTCAGAACTGCCGAGCCTCTCTTTATCCTCCCAACTAGGTCTGGGGTCTCTGTATGCAAAATGTACTTTATTTTTTGTCTTTGCAGTGTGGCTTACAGGATCTCATTTCCCTGACCAGGGTTTGAACTTGGGCCCACTGCATTGGTTAAGCATGGAATCTTAACCACTGGACTGCCAGGGAATTCCCATAAAGGTATTTTTTGACCCCAGCAATACTCAACCATGGTTGCACATTAGAATCACTGGGGCAGCTTTTTCTTTTTCTTTCATTTATACATATTTATTCATTCATTTATTTTAATTTTTAGTTTATTGATATACAGTTGATTTGCAATGTTGCGTTACTTTCTGCTATGCAGCAAAGTGACTCAGTTATATATATAGATATTTTCTTTTTTATATTGTTTCCCATTATGGTTTGTCTCAGGATATTGAGCATAGTTCCTTCCCTATGCTATACAGTAGGACCTTGTTGTTTAACAAGGGGCAGCTTTTAAAATTCCTGATGCCCAAGTTAAAAACCAGACCAATTAAATTGGAATCTCTTTAGGCCTTTACTCTGACCAGGTGGGTTTATGATTTCCAGTTTCAGCTGGAAGCCTAAGTCTGGTAGTCCTACAGGCCTCCCTATTCAGCAGGCCCAGCCTGTGATTCTGCACCCCCACTGCTGTCCAGACTCCCATCCTCCTTCCTCTGGCAGTCAGGGTCAGAAAGGACAGAGGTGGGTAGTTGCTTTCTCCTGAGACACCCAGTCCTCATCCATCTTACATCCTCCTTTGTACTTCAGAGAAAGTGGAGACTGAGGCCAATGGGGTCCCCAGCCCAGGAGCCCATCCTTTCCACACCCTCTGTGCTTTGTTTACTTATATTTTCCCTGTATTTCTTTCTCAAACTTTTAGTCTGTTTCATAGCCTTTTCACTTTCAACTTACAAACATTCTCAAGTCACTGCCACCTGAAAAATCGGAATCTCTTTCTCCGTTCTGTCTCCCTTTCAATTTAGTCTTGTATCTCTTGGTTTCTCTTCCCTGTGAAGCTTCTTGAAAGAGTCCTTATGGTGGTCTGTACTTTCTCACCTCTTCCCAACCTGCCACAGGTGAGCTCAGCTCCATCACAATATGGACACTCCTGCACTCGCTAAGGTCATGGGTGACCTCCTAGACACTAAATCCTTGGCCTACTTTCCATCTTCCTCTTCTCACTGTTTGTCTGTGTTGATCACCTCCTCTCCCTTGAAATTCATCTTTGGTCTCCTGTGACTCCTTCTTTACTGATTTCCTCTCATCTCTTTGATGGTGTCCTCTTGGCTTTATTCAGCCTTGAGACTCATGTTCCCTAGTTCTATCCTTAGCCTTCTCTCTTTGTGAATTTATCTATCCCAAGGCTTCAACTCCTACCTACATGATGTTAACTCCCAAATCTTTGTCTCCAGCCCAGATTTCTTACATGTCCAGCTGTCTCTTGGACATCTCCACACTAATACCCCTCTGAACATGTCCAGAATAGAACCATTATATTTCTTCCATCAAATTTGCTTTTACTCTAGTCATCATACTTAACAGTGAAACACTAGAACTATTACCATAAAAGGAACACAAAAAGGTACCCACTGTCACCTCTATAATTTAGGATTGTTCTCAAAGGACAATAGAAACCTGAATAGAAAAATCTATTTAATTCAATGTCTTATGAGAAAAATCAATAAGAACAATACATATTGGCAAGAAGATAATTGTCATATTTGCAAATGTGGAAAATTCCAGAGAATCACATGAAAACAAAGCTAATCAAATTAGTAAAGTTGTCTGTTACAAATTAATGACACACTAAGACCACAGCATTGCTTTATGCTGTTATCCCTTCACTCATTTAAAAATTTGTATAGAGCCTACAGGGGAGCTAAAGGTATGAACAAAAGGTATGTAGTCTCTGCTCTCATGAAGCCTACACTCTGGTAATAGAAGTTAGATGTTGTATCAGTAAGAAAGGTCTCACCACAAATATAAAATATCTAGGAACAAAGTTAACCAACAATGTGTAGGACTTAAAACTATTCAGAAATGTGTTAGTCACTCAGTTGTGTCCAGCTCTTTGAGACCCCATGAACTGTAGCCCACCAGGCTCCTCTGTTAATGGAATTCTCCAGGCAAGAATACTGGAGTGGGGTGGCAATTTTCTTCTCCAGGAGATCTTATTGACCCAGGAATCAAACTCGGGTCTCCTGCTTTGCAGGCGGATTCTTTACTGTCTGAGCCACCAAGGACTCCTCAGAAACATAAAGGGAATCTTTAAAAATGGAAAGAAATACCATGTACCTAAATTGGGAATGAATTTTAAATTTTAATTAAAATTAATGAATTAAATAAATAAAATTTAAATGAATATGAATTTTAAGTTTTGTTAACTTATTCTGGAGGCACTTTGATTCAATAAACGTAGAAGTTTAAATGAGAGAAAATATTCAAGAATGTGTTGCAAAGTGTATAAACCTTATGCGACTAGTCATTACCTTCTAGTGCATGGAAGTAATAACCAAACAAGGTGGAGAGAGCACAGGAAAAGACAGGCATATTGATAAGACAGAAAGGAAAGTCTAGAATAAAAAAGAATGTAATTTCTAGTAAAAGTCTTCTCGTATCAATGGGGAAGAAGAAGGATTAGTCTCTGTTGTGCTTTGCTAAGTCGCTCAGTCCTGTCCGACTCTTTGTGACCCCGTGGACTGTAGCCGGCCAAGCTCCTCTGTCCGTGGGGATTCTCCAGGCAAGAATACTGGAGTGGGTTGCCACGGCCCCCTCCAGGTGATCTTCCCAACCCAGGGATCGAACCCAGGTCTCCACATTGTAGGCGGATTCTTTACCATCTTAGTCACCAGGGAAGCCCAAGAATATGGGTCGACTATCCCTTCTCCAGGGGGTCTTCCCTGACCCAGGAGCTGAATTGCGGACTCCTGCAATTGCAGGTGGATTCTTTATCAGCTGAGCTACCAGGGAAGCCCTAAGGATTAATCTGCTACTGCTGCTGCTGCCAAGTCGCTTCAGTCGTGTAAACGACAGAGTTTCATCTTGATACCAAGTGGCTACCTTGAAACTATCAAGTTTCATCTTGATACCAGGGCAGGAGGTGGCTACCCTGAAGAGCCAGCAGGGCTGTGAGGCCTAGTCTAGGCTTAGCCAGGAGTTCTGCATTTGATTAGAAATGTCTTCCAGGGGCCCAGGAACAGAAAACTACACTAAGGCACATATTTGTCATTCCTGGATTATTCAAGAAATATCAATGGGATAACGAGCCAGCAATTTGGGGAAAAAACTATTAGCTTTCTCTTCCATATATACCACAATCAATTTCAGATGGATTAGATTTAAATGTAAAAGATGAAAATATAAAACACTAGAAGAAAAAACAGGATTTTTTTTTTTCTAATAATTGTGGTTCGGCAAGGATTTCCCAAGCGTGACACTAAAGGTAGAAACCATAAAGTTAAAGATTGACAGATTTAGCTTCTTAGTCATTAGAAACTTGTGCAGAATAAAGTTAAAAGGAAACTGACAACTTGAGGGGAAAAAATGCAGTATATGGATTAATATTTTATTATATAACGAGTTCCTCAATCAATATGAAAAATATGACCACTCCAATAGAAAAAAATGAAAAAGATGTTAATAGGTAATTCACCAAAAGAGAAATGCAAACAGCTGAGAAACATAATTTTTTCTTTCTTTTTTTAATCACCAATAACCTAAGGAATGAAAATTCACACAATGCAATGATATTTGTTTTCACCTGCCAGATTGGCAAAGAAAAATCTCTAGTCTGCTTGAGAATATGGGAAACAATATTGGGAAAATCCCTGCTAATGCAGTTTAGCCATCTTGGCTGCAAAAATCCACTCTGTAATGGTTTCTGATTACCTTTTTCAGAGAGCAGTCAAGTTCTAGAAGGTAGCATTTAGCGGAGAGATTTGCAAAAAGTTGCAAAAGGAGAAGATCTCTGTAGCTAAGCTATAATTCTGTAAATTTGTGGTTAGCTAGAATATCCTGTCAGTCTGTTAAGTTCTAGTTTCCTTTTCTTATTTTAAAATGTCTCTTCCTAAGAAATGGGTCATGAGTGCTTAGGCTACTGACCCTGAATAAAGCTTTGACTTCTTGGAGACCCAAATCCTTTGCTAAAATTTTTGGGTAAAAATTGGCCCCACCTCAGGTACGTTGAGACAGCCACCTGCTGGGCACCAAAGTGTTGGCATGAGGCCAGGAGGCCCACTCAGATGGGCTATCTCCTCCTCAGTGAGGAACAGGAGACTCACCAGTCTCCAGCCTTCTGAGCAGGTCAGATCCACCTCATCAGATACACAAATAAATCCTACTTTTGTCACCTTGTTCTGAGGAGGCAAGAATTTCCCCCCCAAGGACATTTGGTTGGGTGATGTCCTGGGATAATGACATTAAAGATCTTTCACTTTCATTGTGTAATACAGAATCAATAGAATGAAAATAAGAAGATATTATTGATACTATAAAAGTGCTAATCCTATACTTCTCAATGCCTTCCTAGGCCAAACAGGCCCATTCACCTGGTGGTGGTGGGAAGTTAAATTAGAGGAGAATTTATTTGACTATAGGTAGGACAAAAGGAGAGCTTCCCTGGTGGCTCAGACGGTAAACAATCCACCTGCAATGTGGGAGACCTAGGTTCAATCCCTGGGTCGGGAAAATCCCCTGGAGGAGGGCATGGCAACTCACCCCAGTATTCGTGCCTGAAGAATCCCCAAGGACAGAGGAGCCTGGCAGGCTACAGTCCATGGGGTCACAGAGTCGGACACGATTGAGCAATTAAGCACAGCACAGCACAGGGCAAAAGGAAAGGATAAAACCATTAAAACTGCTGATAGGTTTGCCTATATAAAACAACACAAAACTCATGCACAAATATCCTTCAATTTAAAAAAAATGGAAAAAAAACTCATGCATATCAAAAAACTTCAACATTCACAACCCCTGGAATTTAGATGCACATATATTTAGGCTATAATAGATGTACACCATCACCTTACTCTAGAAGAGTTTTCAAATTTTTTGGTCTTGGGATCCCTTTACATTCAAAAACTTGCGGTTCCTAACATGCTTTTCTTGTGTGGGTTATTTTTGTTCATATTAACTGCCTTAGAAATTGTAGCTTATATATTTAGGGTAACTCCTAAATATATAGAATGCTCTTAGAATTATTAAGATAGAAGATATTCATCTCAGGAAGAAAATGTACAAAGGATATGAAGAGGCAATCTATAAAAGAAAAACATAAATTACAAAAATCATGAAAAAAGTTTCAACATTATGAGAAATTACAGAATGCAAATTCAAATGATAAAGAGAGCCTGCTTATTGCTTAACAAATTAGTAAATGTGAAAAAAAGATATAAAATCGATAACCAACAAGGAACTACTGTACAGCACAGGGAACTCTCCTCAATCTTTTGTAATAATCTCAATGGGAAAATAATTTGAAAAAGAAAAGATAAATGCATATGCATAACTGAGTTACTCTGCTATACACCTGAAACTAATCAACTATATTCCAATATAAAATAAAATTTCAAAAAAGGTAATTCCCAGTGTTGGTGGAAGTGCAGAGAAAAGGACACAGTTGTAAGGGTATACTTTGGAAAATTTTTCTACAAAGCAGTATTTCTACAAGAGTGGTCAGGGACCCATAAGAGCTCCTTGAGACTCTTTAGGGGTCTGAGAGGTTAAAGCTATTAAAAAAAATTTTTTTTTTAAACAATTTCTCAGTTCTGCCAGGCAGTCTTTTAAAACTATTTTCATGATAACACTGAGATGTCATTTGCCATTTTGTTCTCTCTTATTAGTGTGGAGAGCAGTTTTTCAGAGGCTAGTTGATGTTCGGTATCTCAGCAGACTGATGCAGAAGGAGATATGACCCCTCAGAATATTCTATTAAGCCAGATATTAAAAGGCTCTGCACAAGTGTCAAACTGCCACTTTTCTCACTAAACATTTTTGTTGTGGAAAATATTGTTTTTAATAAAAATATATATAACTTATGTTAACACTTAATAGGTTCATTATATTTATTTTGAAATGAATATAAAAATATTTAATTTTTTTTAATGCTATAATTCCAAGATCCCCTGGAGAAGGGCATGGCAATTCACTCCAGTATTCTTGCCTGGAGAATCACATGGACATAGTAGCCTGGCGGGCTATGTATAGTCCATAGGGTCTCAGAGAACTAGACACGACTGAAGCGACTTAGCACAGCATAGCACATAATTTTTCAGATGGTTAATATGAATAAAAACAATCCACACAAACAAAAGCCTGTTAGGAACCACAGTCTAAAGCATCAAAAATAAAGCTACCCTTTAATCCAGACTTTCCTGTTTTGATAATTTTTCATAAGAAAATAGAGATGAATCTCAAGATATTTTTCTAAGTATATTCACCATTGTATTGTTTAAGACAGTAAAATGTAAAAACAATTTAGATTCTGTAAATAGATTAGTTAAATAAATTACATCAATGTGATGAAGCACATATGGCTAATAAAAATACTACTATAAGATAGTATTTATTGATTTATTGCAGTGAAAATGTTCATAGTTGATTCTTAAAAAATAGGATATAATTAAAAAAATTTTTTTTCAACCAATAGTGCTGAGACAATTGGATATCCACATACAAAAGAAGGAATTTGGATCTGTACTCAGACCATTTACAAGAATTAGCTCAAAGTGAGTGGATCAAAGGCTTAAATGTAAGGTCATGAAGATTTGTACTAATGTTTTCTTTTAAGAGTTTTATAGTGTAAGAGGTAGAACTATAAAACTCTCAGAAGAAAACATTAGTATAAATCTCCCATCCAAGTACTAACCAGGCCCAACCCTGCTTAGTTAGTATAAATTTTTATGACTGTATATTAAGCAATGGTTTCTTAGCTATGACATCCAAAGGCATTACAAAGAAAAAAATAAACTGAATTTCATCTAAATTTAAAACTTTTTGGGAATTCCTTAGTGGCCCAGTGGCTAGGACTTGGATCTCTCACTGCCGGGGCCTGGGTCCAGTCCATGGTCAGGGAACTAAGATCCTGCAAGCTGTGCGTGGTATGGCCAAAAGAAAAAATTAAACAAAATTAAAAACTTTTACACTTCAAAGAACACTATCAAGAAAGTTAAGAGACAACCCATAGAATGGGAGAAATATTTGCAGTTATCTCTCAGGTAAGATTCTATTATAGAATATATAAAGAACTCTTACAACTCAACAGCAAGATAACCTAATTTTTTAGATGGGCAAAGTATTTGAATAAACATTTCTCCAAAGAAGATATTCAAATGACAGATAAGCACAAGAAAAAATGCTCAACGAAGGAAATGCAAACCATTAGGGAAATGCCAACCGAAACCACAGTGAGGTACTATTTCACACCCACTAGGATGACTCCAAAAAAAAAAAAAAAAAAAACCAGAAAAACTAACAGGCATTAGCAAGATGGTAGAAAAATTAGAACACTTATTCCCTGCGGATGGGAATGTAAAATGGTACAGCCACCATGTTAAACTATTTGGCAGTTCCTCAAAAGTTAAGCAGATTTACCACATGACCCAGCAATTCTACTCCTAGGTATATACTCAAAAGAAATGAAAATATATGTCCACACAAAAACTTAGAAAGCAATGTTCCTTATAGCATTATTTACAATAGCCAAAGAGTGGAAACAGCTCAAATGTCTATTGACTGATAAATGGTTAAACAACCTGCGCTACAGCCATACAATGGAATAGATTCAGCCATACAAGGGAACAAAGTATTGATATGTGTTATGGAGGAAGCCTTGAAAACATTATGCTAAGTGAAAGAAACTAGACACAAAAGGTCACATATTAGATAACTCTATCTATATGAAATATCCAGACTAAGCAAATCCATAGAGTCAGGAAGTAGATTATTGGAAGTAGAGTCAGGAAGGAGTTCCAGTTGCCAAGCACTAGGGTAGATGGGGTGTGTGAGGAATGATGAGTGAGTGGTATGGTTTTCTTTTCAAGGTGGTGAAACGTTTGGCATAAGATAGTGGTGATGATTACACAACGCTGTGAACATACTAAAACCTACAAAATTGTATACTTTAAAATGGTGAGTTTTATGGTATATGAAGGATATCTGAATTTAATAAAAAGGAAAATAGTGTACCAATTAGTGTGTAGAGTATGATCCATTTTTAAAAGGCTAATATATATATTACTTTAAAAGAGTAGTATATAAAAGACTAGAGAATGTTAAGCTCTAGTCACAATAATGTAGTAATATGGGTTTTCATATGTATTATATATTTATGTATGTTCTATAAAATATGTATTGCTGTGTTAATTGAAAAATTGGGCAATAAAAGTTATTAAAGACAAAATAAAATACATGGGATTTTGTTTAAAGTATCTTGAATATTAACTTGATACTAATTTCTCATTTAAATGCTTTATTCTCTGCAATCACCCTCTGTGTTTTTTTCAGTCTAGCTTTATGGAGGCTTTTGATGACTAAGTCAAAGATCTCTCTTGGTAAATGTTACGTTGCACTTGAAAATATGTGGGTTATTTTCAAATATCTTTTGATATTGATACCTAACATAATTCCACAGTGATAAGAGAACAGATTCTGTACGATTTCAACACCTTTATACCGTGAAATTTTTGTACCTTGTTTTATGTCCCTGGATATGTTCCAGTGTCTCCTAGTTTACAGTCTATGGGAACTTGAATAGAATTTGTATCCTACCATTGTGTGAAAATTTATAAATCTTAATTATGTTGAATTGGTTCACAAAGCTTTTCAGGTCTACTATATCCTTCTACTTCTCTATGTATTCATTCTATTAATTTTGGGGAGTTTGATATTAAAACTCCAACTAAAATTTTTAATTTACCTACTTAAAAATAATTGTAATATATAGTGGAACTATATAGAAACTTGTTCTATATTTTCCAAGCCTTCTGTAAATCTGTTATCATATTTTCATAATTAAAAAAAAAAAGACAAAATAAAACAATATGCAGACTCTCTGACCATTTAGACTCTCCTGGGGAAAAATCTGTTATCATACTTTCATAATTTAAAAAAATGACAAAATAAAACAATGTGCAGACTCTCTGACCTTTTAGACTCTCTTGGGGCAATTTTTCTGGCCTAGTAGGACAACCCAAAATGGTGGTTAGGGGCTTCCCTGGTGGCTTAGAGGTAAAGAATCCACCTGCCAATGCAGGAGACACGTGTTTGATCTCTGATCTGGGAAGATCCCACATGCCAAGGGGAACTAAATCCGTGTGCCACAACTACTGAGCCTGTGGTCTAGAGCCTGCGAGCCCAACTACGGAAGCCCTAACGCCCTAAAGCCCATGTTCCGCAACAAGAGAAGCCACCACAATGAGAAACCCGTACATCACAACTAGAGAAAGCCGGAGCAGCAATCAAGACCCAGTACGGCCAGAAATAAGTAAATAAATAAACATTAACCCCACCCCCCCAAAAAAAACCCCGAAACAAACAAAACCAAAATGGTGGTTAGAAAGCAGCTTGAGAGCCACACTGTGCTCAAATACTGGCTCTGCCTCCCATTGGCTCTGTAGCCTTGGACAAGTCATCTCATTGCTGCGTGCCTCAGTTTCCTCACCTGTAAAGTGGCATCAGAATAATATGTACCTCACAGGGCCTTGTAGATTCAAGGAGTGAATTCATTTAAAGTGCTTGGAGCAGTGCTTTGCACACAACAAGCTTTTGATAAATGTTAGCCAGTCCTGGAAATGTTGCTGGCATGGCTCAGGTTGCAGGCTGGAGAATGACCACATCTGACCTCACTGACGTCCTGTTGGGAGCCAGTAGGAGGTTCTCTTGAGGACCCATTGAACAAGCCCCAAAAATGCTTTCTGAAATAGAGGTAAACTATCAAATGATGGCATGGGTTTTCATCTCCATGAAGGCAGGTTTAAGAAAGTGCATCTATCTCCTTGCTGTTGCTGCATAGCTCAGGGAATAAGAGATTTGGGGTCTTCTACCACCTGAGTGAGTGACTGGGGAATGTGTTTGCTCTCACTGAAGAAGAGCTGCCTCAGTTCCCCACGAAGATGTGCTCAGCCTAGAGGCAGATGTCTGGAGTCTTAAGAGGTTGCTGGGAGGAGAAGGGGGCAGCTAGAGTTATACTCTCCTTACTTTAGTGTCCAGGGGACACTCGGGGGAGCCATAGCCACTTCATAGAGCCCTCACTGCTAGGGCCTAGAGAGGGGGAAGGAAGTCTGCTGGGGGGACGGCTTACTCTGCCTGCCTGTGTGTAACCTTCCCTGGCACAGACCCCTGTGCCTTCCCCTCTCCTGCCCTCTCTGCTTCCCCATAAAGTCTAAAGGTGCCAGCACCTACAGATGTTCAGAGCAAATGTCTCTGGTAGTTCCTTCCTTTCTGCTTTTTCCTCCATCAAGACCTGGTTGAATAGTTATCTAAAATGCCAAGCTGGGCTTATTGCTGCCAGGTTTTTTGTTAACTTCCCTTTTTCTTAAGAGTGTTTACAGAAGGCATGTGTGTCAAAAGTGGGTCCTGTGGCAGGAAGAGAAGCAGAGGTAGGTGCCCATGAAGGCAGTATCATTTCCCCAGGCAACCATGGATATTATCTAATCCGGTTATCTCAGATGAAGGATTGAAACCCAGAAAGGTGAGCAATTTGTCCAAAATCACCTAGAGTCAGGACTAGAACTCAGGTCTCTTGCTCATCAGTATAAATTTCCTTGCAGAATTTTCATGCTAAAAGAGCAGGAGCCCCAGAACCTAGGAAAGGAATGAAGAGGACATACAGGGACAGATTATGAAGAAACAAATGCTTTTCCAAATGCAAGGATGTCCAAACAGAATGACTTTGGAGAACTGTAAGAAGCTGGCAGGCTTTGCACTGGTGGGAACAGATCCCAAAGGGTCTGGAAACTCCACTGAGTTTGGATTTTCTTTTGAAGACCACGGGTGGAGGTGGGACTTGACGGCCTTTAAGCATGGGAGTGATGTGATCAGATTGGAATCTTCAGGTGACCAGGCCAGGCAAGGTGGCCAGAGGACTCAGCAGTGGGCAGCTCCTCTGACGATGACTGCCTATTTATATGTTTGGCTGGGTGCTGTCTTTTTGGCAGGAGGTGACAGGCCCAGCAATGCTGGACCATATGTGATTCACTTCTTGGGGTGGGGTGAGGGTGGTGGTGGTGAGGTGGATTCAGCTCACAAACCTCAAGCTCTTGGCAAACAAGTGACAGAGAATAGGTAACTGCTCTAGGGGGTGAACCCTAAAATGGTGATGCACCGCCCAGTGGTTCTGCTGGCAGGGGTGGGGTACATGGCGGTGATATACTTGTGTGGAGTGGGGCAATGGAGGGCATAGGGGCTGGGGAAAGACTAGCCTTCTAAATACAGGGGACAACTTTGGGGGTCTGACACAACAGGTGCTTGTCAAGCTGTTTAGCCTCCTCCAGACTGTGGCAGTGGCTGAGGCCTAACAGCTGGTGGCAGGAATGATGGGGCTGTGAGAAGAAACACAGCAACTGCAGAGGGTGTGCATCCATTTTCAGTCCTCAGTCCAGAAGAGGACAGGATGGGCTCAGGCTGCCCCAAAGAGAAAGGGGAGCACTCTTGAAGTGTGAGTGCCCGTAAGAGAGGGGACAAAGTGGATTCAACTGTAACAGTCAAACCAACTTGCGGGACATCTGACAGTCACTGCCCCAAGGCTCTATTTAGTCTTCTCAAACCTGCAGCTTTCATTTTCAGCTTTCTGCTGCCTCCTTATTATTCTGCCTTTAGTGAGGTTTCTTTCAAAAACAACAAAAAACCAGAAGACTTTTCCCCCAGTTTTTCCCCATCAAGTTATTGTCCTATTTCTTTTCCTCCTTTGTACCAAGCATTTGAGCCACCTACACTCCTGTCTTCACTGCTTTGGCCCCCAAGCCCTCCCCTCCTGCAGCAATCTGGCTTCTCTGCATCTCTCTTCTGAAATTCTGTTTCCTAAGGATGAGTTGGTGATGGACAGGGAGGCCTGGTGTGCTGCGATTCATGGGGTCACGGAGTCGGACACAACTCAGCGACTGAACTGAACTGAACTGAAGGATACCCATGACATTGAAATTATCTTCTCCAGTGTCCCCTTTAATCTCCAAAATGACTGGAGGAAAGGGGATTTAAAAAAGTTATTAAAAATTAAGACTTCAGTTTATCTTATTAACATTTATGTTTATCTTTTCTAAGATATTTCAAATTATGCATGTATATAGTTTATAAATAAGCATGATGACTACAGACACAAGTAATTTATTGATAAATGAGCATGTAATAAGGACTTTTTTAAAAAGGGGTACACTTTAAGAAAATATTTGGAGATGACTGGTTTTCAAGATAAAGCCCAAACCCTTATTTTGGCACTGAAAGCTGTTTATAATTTAGTCTCAAATGATTCCACGACTTCCTCCACCTCCCCTTCCCTCCCTTACCAGGTATCATGCTCTAACTACAATGGGCTATTACACATCTCCCAAGTGCACCAAAACTTAGAGAGTTTTAGTTCAAAGTATTTTTGCACCTAGTAGATGTCCAATAAACCTTAAAACCTTGTAATTACTGCCTTATTGTCATTGCACTGGCCTTGAAACTTTCCTCCTTGACCATTTTCAAGGGTGCTATTCTGGTTTCTCTCCTGCTGCCTTTATTTCTTCTTTGGCTGCATCCTTCATATTCCTTCCAAAAATACTTGCTGAGCCCTTGTTGTATGTCAGGCATGGTGACAGGCACTAGAAATATAGTGGTGAACAATTAAACTAGATCCCTTTACCACCAGGTTATACCCCAAAGCTCAGTCTCTAGCCCTTTCCTCTCCTTGTCTCCCTGTAGCTGATTCCCTTTCAGTGTCTTCTATTTCAAGCTAATCGTTGAGTATTTCTGCCTGCAAATACTCCAATTACCAGATCTGACTTCTCATTCCATATGTCTTTTTTTCTCGCCCCCTCAAGCACTTTCAATCTCTCTTGCATTGGTGGCCCCTTCTATATGAATTTCTATTGAAAACTACTTCCCCATCAATATTAGAACCTGCTTACCTGAGGCATTTTTCTAACTGCTGTTCTTGCCTTTATTCTAAGCTGCCAGTCTTTCTATCCTATCCATTCTTGCTACCTAAATCATTAGTCTACAAATTAGTGTCAGCTTTGCCTTTGAAGCAGTGGGAAGGAAAATGGTTTGAGGAAAATGAGGCCTACTTTTTATAGGGCATTGGAATCATTCCCCCAGCAAGTTTCAGGGACATCTCACAAACCATTTAGCTTGGTGTCTCAGGGTCCAACCTAATTATCCCCTCCTATTCTACACAGACAAGAGCTCATTATTTCTAGAAGACATTGAACCCATTTCTGGGTCTTCGCTAGGGTCTCCCTAACTTATCCTGGCCCAAGACAACTACCTTCTCTCAGCTTATCATTTAGTAAACATTGCTTTCTTTCAGTATTTCTCGGCCCATAGGGCCTTTGGCTTTTCACAATGTATGTTGAAGTTTACTGTCTTGTAAGCACTGTTCTGTTTTACACATGCTTGCCCCACCCTCCCCCCAACCCCAAACCCAGGAGACGCTGATTTCAACAGCTCCATCTTATACAGAGCTTAAGTAATTTGCTCATGGCCACAGTGGCAAAATGCAAATTTAAATTCAGGTTTGACTCCAGGATTTGTGCTCCTTGTGACCACCTGCCTGACTTCACTCTACTGTGAAGTACATAATAGACCCCAATCTTACCTCGAGGGACCCTGGGAACTAGGTCTGTACCTCTGAAAAAAGATGCCCTGCAGAGAAGAAACCTCAACAGGTATTTATGGTGGCTAATACTCCCCTCCCACAGGGATTTTTCTGTGATCTCCCACATTGCCTGGTTTGAACTACACACTTTGGCACCTAATTGTGTTTTCCTAATCTGTTTCTTGTGTGTTTTTGCCTACTAGTAGAAAAATTTCCTCATCAGGTTCAGCCTAGATATACTGGCTGACAGGAGGCTGCTAGGCCTTTACAGCAAAATCTTCCTTCTCCCCCGGTGAAGAGAATTAGCGGCACTAATTCCGAACCTTTCCGAGTCTTGTTAAAAATGCGGTCTTCTGATGAGATTTGGGGTGGGACCCAGGAATCTGCATTTTTAACATTAAAGTCATTCTTCGGCGGTTGTCAACGGATCAGCCTACATTCCTGCCAGTGTGGACTGCCCCATTTAGGCAGAATTATTTCCTGGTACAATGATTTCTCTAAACATTGCACACAGTTGAAGAATTATAAGCTGGGCCTCCTTTGTTTCTGGATACACCACTTGGCAGGTGTGACATCCTCTGACAGGCTACTTGCCACAGGTGCTATGCTCGACACGTGCGCCCCGCTGGTACCATCCCCCTTCAGTCCTGCTGCCCAAACACCACCCTCTATGCCTACCACCACCCTGCAGCACCTACCCTCTCCCCCAGCCCTTAGACCCACCCTAGCCCCCTTCCCTTCCCTCCCCCTCAGCCCCTCCCTTCACCCCCAGCCAGCCCTTCCCTCCCCCACCTCTTCTCTGGGCCCCCCAGGCTCCTCCCACCTCAGAACATTTTTTTGTTCCTGGCTAAGAGTTTTGCACATGGGATTGGGGGTGGGGCTGGGGCCGGCTGGACTAGAGGACACACTACCATTCATCAGAGGTCCTACAGAATGGGCATACTCTTCCAATCTGAGAAAACCCTCATGTTTTCTCTACCAGAGAAATGTGCAGAGGCCTCTCTCTGGAACCTAGCTGGAGGGATGTCACTCTCCAAGAGAGCCTTCCATCTCTGCAAACACCCCAAAGCAGGCCCAGCCTGCCGGGTTCCTTTGTTGGGATGAGAGGGAATGGAATCTTACCAACAAGATGAAAAGGGCTGGAGAAAATACCAGGAACGGGCCCACCTTTCTTCCTACAAAGGCCTAACGCTAAAAGGGGAGGAAAAAAAAGGCACCAACAAAGAGTTTAAGATAGCAGTTCCCAGCTTTTTCAAATATGAAGCATTTTTTAACCAATCCATTTTTTAATTCTTAAATTCTTGACATTACAGAACTAAACTGAAATTTATTAACATTCCACTCTTACATTTCTTATCGACAAACAGAAATAAAATTCATGAGCCAAAAACCCAAAACAAAACTAAAAACAGGGAAAAGCTTATAAAACTAAATATGGATCCCAGCATTAACAGCTGAACAGAGAATGTGATTTTTAAATTCTTAGCGGATGATAAAGTTGTGGAGAAACTGAACACTTACAAATTATTTAAAACCTGGAATCACTGACCAGAAATTACACAGTTGGATCATGGGAAAACAGCAGAAAGGGTTATGAGAGAACCTACACTGTTCTAGCTGCACCCCATGCCCTTCTCAGAAGAAAGCCTGGCATTGATTAGATATTGGGCCAGACTAATACTGGCAGCAGAACCAGTGATAGTAACCTGCCTACCAGAAGAGCCTTCCACTGGGTTGGCAATTTTGATCTGGGCCCCGGACATCTGGCGGATCTCATTAATGTTGGCGCCTTGGCGCCCGATTATGCAGCCAATTAAGTTATTTGGAATGGTGAGTTCATGGGTGGTTTGAGTAGATGCATCCAAACTTGCCCAATAGCCTTTCACCTCTGGAGAGCTGGAGTCAATTCCGGCGAATCCGGTCCCGCCGTGCATCATGGCAAAGTGAGACTGTTGTCTTGCCACCTGGTTCAGCTTGGCCAGATCGAGCGGAGAAATGGTGTGTTGTCCTTGAATCGAGTAGGCATCTAGAGGTGGTCCCTCCAGGTCATGAGTGGCGTGGGGGTAGCCCGCAGCGTCGCTGCACCGATCTTGGCCGCCCGCGCAGATGACTGGAGAGCTGGCCGGCATGGGCTGGTACGGAATGGTCATGACTCTCCCTTGCGGAGACTGGGAGAGCGTCTCCAGCATGACCAGGCAGATCTGCTTGACACACTCGGTGACAGACTGCGGCACGCCAGCAATGGTGATGGCCCGCTCGGTGGAGTTGGGCAGCATATCCCCCGCCACCTGGACCTGGGCCCCGGTACTCTCGCGGATCTCTTTGATCTTACACCCGCCTTTCCCAATCAGGGAGCCGCACTGGGTGGCCGGCACCACCAGCCTCAGGGTGACCGGGGGCCTGCTGGCCGCCGTGCTGTTGGTCATGGAGCTGTTGATATCTTCTTCCAGCTTGTCGATGATCATAGCGAAGGCCTTAAAGATGGCATTGGTGGGGCCGGTCAGAGTGATGATTCTCTCCGGGCAATTCCCCTCCGAGATGTTGATCCGCGCGCCACTCTCCTCGCGGATCCTCTTAACCGACTCCCCTTTCTTCCCAATGATGCTTCCTACTTCCTTTCCGTGCATAAGCAGCCGAATGGTGAGAGTCACATTTAGTCCACTTTCAGTCACACCGGCATCCATGGCGAGCGGCGGGCGGCGTTCGGGGGAGTTGGGCTCGTTACGTGGTCAAGTCTTTGGTGGCTGGCGGGGGGAGGGGAGGTGTAGGCCCAAAACTGCCGGCGCGAGGCGAGCGAGGGCCGCGGGAGCGAGCGGGCGCGGGCGGGAGGCCGCGGCGTCGTCGCAGGGGCGGGCGGCGGCGGCGGAGGGGGCGAGCGGGGCCGGGAGCGGCGGGCGGGCGGGTGGGCGAGGGCGCGGCGGTGGCGACTCCGGCGGCAGCCTCGGCGGTCTGGGCGGGGCGGGAAGCCCGCTTTCAACCCCGCGTACCCTCTGACCCCGGAAGTGCTTGCTGCGCAGGACCCCTTGAAAAAAAAATGAGGACCCATCCTTTTTAGGTCACAAGATTGCGCCAACCCCAATAGAGTAGTTTTTCAAAAACTCTCTAAATAGGCTAGCATTGAAAATAAAGCACCGCTGGGCAGAAGCTGTGGTTCCGGCAAAATTTTAAGACGAACACGTATTTTATTAACCCCAGAAGGCGCCGGCAGACGTTTGGAAATGGCAGTGTTGTGCTTGGGAGCGACACATTATTTCCCGCCGTACAAAAGCGGTTTGAGTGAGGAGCGACACGGGCAGCCCTAGCCGTAACTGCAGGCGGCTGCTAGGACGCCGCGGGTTTAAAACGTGCGCGTGAGGAGATCAGAGCGCATGCGCAAGGGTGTGGGGAGGACGGGAGGGGCAGCCGCGGTCTTCCGGGGGGGAGGGGAGGCGAGACGAAGCCTGTGGGGCGGGCGCCCGCTTGGACGGGCACGTGGGGCCCCTTCGTCCTCAGCGTCCGGGCGCCCCGCACCAGTCCCCACCCCCGCCCCGGCCCTGTGGCGGCAGCCGGTGGGGAGAAAGACTAAAATCATCCCGCGCCGCTGCCATCAGAGTCGCGGCTGTGCTGATGGTTTCTGGGAAGTGCTAGAAACGGGGCCATAAAGAGAATGGCGTCCATTTACATAATGCTTTGTCTGCATTTTGCAACTCTTCGTTAAGCCCGCAGAAACCCCACCTCCTACGCTGGTGTCGTTTTAGTCGCTGCCGCCTCGTCACACGTTTAAGACAATGGCGTGCATTTATCCGGGCTCTTGGGGGGGTTCCTGCGGTTTCCCCCGCGAGGGTTACGCTCCCGCTGCTGCTTTTCGGCACCTTCCCTGCTCAGCGCAGCCATCGCGCCCGCGCTGTCCGGGGGCGGCCCCCAGCTGGGCCCGCCATCTTGGAGGACCTTTCCTGAGGGTGTGGAGCCGAGCGGCCCGCCCGCTAATAAAAGGTCGCTGGGGCCGTTGGTGCGCCAGTTGTGATTTCTGCCGGTTCCCTTTTCCTTCGGTTGAGCCTGACAGAACAGGCCGAGTGCGCTGTGTGCTTTAGGATCCCTTAGGGAAAGCGGCTAACGTGGCGGTCCCTCAGTCCCCCGCCCCCTTCCCCGCGGGGGTGGCCGCCATATTTGCTGAACACAAAATGGCGACACGTGTCCTGGATTCGTCGCCAACGAGAAATTGGGGTCGCCCTGAAAACTTTAGAATGCGCCCCTCTCCCACCCCACCCACGGTATGGGGCCTTCTCCGCGCAACGAGTGCTGTGACCAGAGTAGGTTGAAACCGCGTAGCCTGGTCCCAACCTCAGCGGGGAATTTTTTTGTTTCTTAATACTTATTTGGGCGCGCCAGGTCGTAATTGCGCCATGTGGGATCTTCAGTCTTCATTGCAGCGTACAGGATCTTTTAGTTGCAGCATGTGGACTCATTGCCCTGACCAGGGCTGGAACCTGGGGCCCCCTACATTATGAGCAGAGTCTTAGCCACTGGACCACCAGGGAGGTTCCATCAGCGGGCGAATTTTAATACATATCTCATTAATTTGCAACAGGACCGCGATTAATTGTAGAAAGTAGGCATCCTATCCAGTCCCTAGCTCGTTATGTTTAATAATGAATGGATAAGTGGGGGCACAGTACCAAAACATTTAGCAATCACTAAGGAATGAGATGAGAAATTACTGCTTTCCCAGACTTATAAGATAGGCTGTTGTGCTGGAGAGAGAAAAAAATGGTATTATAAAATTCCTTTTTTAAAAGCAATTTCCATGAAGCGTCTAGGTTACCTATGACCTTTTTCATAGGCCGGCTTGGCCAGTGAACCTCAGTTTACCTCAACCGTTAACTTGTAGACTAGAAGGGAAGGACATTCCTTGCGCATTTACCAGTGCTAGATCCTCCGCTAACAGTTTTGCTGCATACTGTTTGTAATTTTTACGATGAGTCTCTGAAGTACGTGTTCTCTCTTTTTTTTAACAGATGAATTCATTTAGGCCCAGAGAGATGAAGTGACTAATTGAAGGTCACACAGTATCCAGGATGGATTCCAGACCTTCTGATAAGCTTATTGGTGAGCACATTTTCAAATTTTTCTCTAAGTCAGGGTTTTAGAGTTTAAATACTATTTGGACGTTTAGGTGATCTTGTCATTTAAAGGAATTCCTCAGGTAACTTCTTGATGCATAGTCATCCCCTGTATGTATCTGTTTGGGAATTCCCAGTTTTCCCTGGTGTGAGCTATGCCTGTAAGGGGCTCAGATGCCTTTTTTTTTCTTTTTTTAAATGTGTCTGGATGAGGCTAGAGAGAAGGAAGTGATTCAGCCCTGCATGAAGGCTCAAGTATTTGTCAGTCCGGCCTGCTCTGTGGCACATTTGAACTTACCTGGCTCTGTGGGAGCAGTTTCTCTGTATGACTCATTTGCTTCCTTCAGCTACACATGGGCATGACTTCCTCCTTCCCCACCCCAACCTCCACCCAGGTGAAAATAAATAAACTTAACTCTGGCGCCAGGCCTCCATTTCTTCACAGATACTGACTGAGCGTGACAGTGTTAGATAAATTGCGGTCTGTGGACTTTTCAGTTCATTGTAACAACTTGTGGACCAAGCAACAAATATGTGCCTAAATAGGGCTGTGTTGTATTGGTGGAGAGAAGGGCTTTTTACTTCTTTTCACTTACACTGATCTTGTGTATTAGACTCTCCAAAGGGCCTTCACATTACCCTAGAGAGTCCCACAGACAGCTTTAATAGATAGGCACATAACAGTAACAATGACAGTCATAGCACTAAGTGCTTACTGTGTGCCGGGCACTATTTGAACTTTTATTTTGTTATTTCAGTGGTTCTTAACATTTTTAAAAGCAAACCACTATGAAAAATATGTTTTACATAATAACTGAAACATATACACACTTACATGAAGAAATGAAAATATTGCAAAAACTACTTACTCATACTACATGCAGTGTACTTTGGTAATTTCTGTTCTCTACTTTTTAAAGAAGGAGATGCACGTCAAACTAAAGAGGTGAAAACCTTGTTAAAACTTAGGAGACAACAAAAGGAGTAAATTACAATTTACAAAGTAATTATAATCAAGAATTATCCTAAAAAAAAAAAAAAAAACCTAACGTGATTCAAAGCATTCTGGTCCTCTGCCACCTGTTTCTTTTCCCTAAAGAAAATTTTATTCACTGGGTCTTTCTTCCCAAGACTGCATAGTGAAATTGCTCAGTCATGTCCGACTCTTTGTGACCCCATGGACTGTAGCCTACCAGGTTCCTCTGTCCATGGGATTTTCCAGGCAAGAATACTGGAGTTGGTTGCCATTTTCTTCTCCAGGAGATCTTTGCGACTCAGGGATTGAACCCAGGTCTCCTGCATTGTAGGCAGACGCATTACCGTCTGAGCCACCAGGAAAGTCATAAACGTTTTCTTCCAGATGTATTTATTTAATCTCTTTATGTCTGAATATGTCTGGGACTTTAATCACCTTCCCAACAAAGCCTTCCCTTTCCCAGCTCTCAGCACCAACCTGTTCAGAGTCTTATAGCCCTTCCCTTGGGTAGGCCACATTTCGCTGTTGATGAAATTGTAGCGTCTTGCTGTTGGTAATGTGTTGTAAGGGCCTCAGGTGTTTTACGTGACCCTGAGATCAGGCAAAGAGGGCACTGGACATGGGAATTGGTGGCTCTGGCCCCTAGCTCCAGCTCTGCCACTGGCTAGCTTTTAGACTTCTATAATCAAGTTCATTTATCTGAGCCTCAGTTTTCCCGTCTATAAAACAGGAGAGTAAATGCTCTCTAAGGCCCCTTCTGTCTAGATGATCTGGGTTATTTATTCCTGGGAGGGAGGGTTGTGTAAATGTTTTACTCATGTACAATAAATTCTCCACTTTCTTCCTCAGACCTGCACTATCTTGTGGATATGTGAATGAATTCCACACCTCCCATTTTACAGATGAAGCCACTGAGATACAGAGTAACTGACTAAATAGTCACCACCCCACCCTTGGAGCCTCACATGACTCTTCCAGATTGGTTAAAGGGTTTAACAAGGTTGGCAAGGTGAGTCAGGCTTTCGCTTTGGAAATTGAAACATAGAATTTTTACTTCCTTTGACCTCACATAGATACGTTATATAAAACTTTTCAAAGTGTTATTTAATCATCACAGTCACTTTTGCCAGTGAAAGACCCATCTTTGGATCACAGTAGTCAAGCGACTTGCCCAAGGTTACACAGCTTGTTAGGACCTCACCTGGGGATCTTGACTGAATAATTGTGGATTATTCCTTTTCTTGGCTTCTCATACTGTGTCACTGACTTTAACACATGGGATAACTTTGTCAAATTCAAAATGTTTTCTATCCAGTCATTATTTTTCTGTCCCAGAACATCCAATTTGTTTATGTTAGGTTCCTGACACTTTTGGTTCAAGAGACTCTCCTCTCTCTGGTTCTCTAATGTTTACATTTGTGGATTTGGGAAGTGGTGGGAATAAGACTTAAGTTCTCTTGGGGCAGGGACCACTTTTTTTTCCCCTCTCCCCAACCTTCCTGGCCCAGCAGCCATTCTGTAGCTTTTAATATTTGCCCTGTCAACCCACAGCATTTTCCCCCAAAACATGGCTTCTTTTTCTCTTTCTCCTTCATATTTAGCTTTCTGTTTCTCTTTTATTTAAAATTACTGTAAATTAAGAAGGCCTTTCTCGTTACTTTTCAGGATACTATACAGTCCAGTTTAGAAACTTGTCTTACCCACTGTGGGTAGTAACAATTTGACCTCATATGCCGGTAATCCTACATTGGTGTTAGGGAATCAGTGCTTGGTTTCCTCAGAAATAGGAGAAATCTTGTCAGTGTGCAGATTTACAGAAGTGACCAGAATTGGCCTAAGTTCTTCCAATTGGACAAAACATTGCCCAAGGATTCCCCAGGGTCACTCTAACCGAAATGCAGCCTGGAGAACAGAGTGCAGAGAAAAGTTAAAGGGGAAATGAGAACGAATGCAAATAGGAAGTGTAGGATATGAGGAAGGAAAAAAAGGTAGGAGAAAGAAAGAGAGAAAAGAATAGGGCAGAGAAAAGAGAAGGATACAGAATCAGTGGAAAGGAGGTGAGAAGAGCGATCCAGAGGTCTGTTAACCTCTCCTGTGGTGTGGGACAAATCAAGGAAGAGCAGCTAGTATAACTCTTCAACAGTTGATCTTTTCTTATTCTCTATTTCTAGTGTCAGGTAGGGGAAGTTACTTTGTTGCTGCTATCAGTTGGGAATGTGATTAGATGAGGTAATTTTATATTTTATATTATTTTATTGAAATACAGTTGATTTACAATGCTGTGTCAGTAAGAAAGTGTTATATATATATGTGTGTGGTATTTTTTTTATTCTTTTCTTTTCTATTATGGCTCATCACTGGATATTGAATATAGTTCCCGGGCTATATAGTAGGACCTTGTTTATCCATTCTGTATATAATAGTTTGCATCTGTGAACCCCAAACTCTTTAATTCATCTCTCGCCTACCCTGCCTCCCTCTTGACAACCACAAGTCTGTCTACTGTGCCTGTGAGTCTGTTTCTGTTTGTAGATAGGTTTATTTTTGTCATATTTTAAATTCCACATATAAGTGATGTCATATTGTGTTTGTGTCTCTCCTTCTGACTTACCTCACTTGTATGATAATCTCTTAAGTCCATCCATGTTGCAAATGGCATTATTTCATTCTGCTTTATGGCTGAGTAATATTCCATTGTATATGTGTACCACCTGTTCTTTATCCATTCAGCTGTCAGTGGACATGTAGGTTGATTCCATGTTTTGGCTATTGTGAATAGCACTGCTGAGAAGTTAGGGATGTATGTGTCTCTTTTCACACTTTTGTCCAGTTATATGCCCAGGAGTAGGGCTGCTGCACCATATAGGTGCCAGTAATTTTAACATTAGCCTCAGTTCACCTGGGTTACTAAGGAAACGTGCTACAAAATCATGTAATGTATTTGAGGTAAAATTTCATGTTCTTTCATTAGGCAGATACTTACTGATTGCTTGATATGTCCCAAACACTGAGGCTATAGAAATGAATGAGATATTGTCCCTGCCCTCAGGATGTTTATGGTTTGAAGAGGTAGACAGATGAGTAAACAGATTCACAGTGTAATGTCTTAAAGTATTGGGATATGAGTAAGCTTTGGTGCTTACCAAGCTATGATGTTCAGAGGAGGCCCTTGATTCAAGCCTTGGAGAGGGAATTTGGGAAGGCAGCTTGGAGAAGTTGTCATTCACTCTGAGTCCCAAGTTGGTAAATTGCATAGTGAAGGGCAGGGAATGGTATTCCAGGCAGACGGAGCAAGAGCCCAAAGGCATAGAGCTCAGTCCATTCAGAAGTGTAACCATTTCACGGAGACATGAAAGATATTTGCATGATTCAGTTTGTGGTAATTATTGTTCTGCTGTTTCAGAAATGTAGATATTGAGACTTGTCTATGTTCATAGAGCACAGTTAAAAATTTTTATTTTGTAGTAATAATTCTCTTTTAAGATGAAGACACTAGAAGTCACATTTCCTATCTAGAGATTTTAAGGACAAAATGTAGGTAAAGCAGAGCTTTTGAATTAGCAAATAATGATTAACTCTGTACAGTAAAAGAAAGCAGCTGCAATGGACAGCATATCCCTTTCTCATCCAGCTTTTGGATTTCTGTTTTCTTTTGTTTTTAAAGGGGAGTGTGTGGACATTTAGGGTCTTTGTTTAGCTGCTTAGGATGTTTGGGGTAGAAAGTAGAGAAATGAGTTCAGGAATAATTGCTACTTATGGCAGAACAAAAGAAATTTGTTTGAGTAGCTCATTTGTCTGATAACACCTACTGAGCACAAGCAAGACTTGGTTAAGGACATTGTTTCAGAGAGACAGTTACTTCAACCAGATAAAACATTTATTCACCATTATTCACTGTGTAAAGTGTGTGGTGTCCATACTAAGAGCATATAAGAGTTTTTTGAGATGTGGATAAAGCTGCATTAAATAGAAACCTTATGTGAATTCATTGCACAATACTGGGATTTAACGTAGATTAAAAGAAAAAAAAACAAAACGTGTTATGCGTGGTTTAGAGAAGAATGCTTAGAATATAGTACGTATGTCCGTGGTCATTTCTCAGTTCTCTTAATCTCTCAGCAGTGTTTGACCCTCCTTCCTCACTAGTTTCATTTTGCTCTTAGGATGCCACTCCCTTGGTTCTCTTTCTACCTCTCTAGCCCCTTCTCAAATTCCTATGCAACATCGCCCCCCCCCCCCCCCCACCACACACACATTCACACACTTTTGGGCTGATTTCTTCTCATCTCATCAGCCTCCAATGATGAAGTACTCACATCACTCCTTGGATCCCTCCTCTGTATACACTCATTTCCTAGGTTCTCTCTTTTAGGAATTTAAATACCATTTATACCTTGAGAATTATAAAGTATATATTACTAGCTTGAATATCTTTCTGTGAACTCAAAGAGTCTAATGTCAGCTGCCTACAGGATAACAGCTTCTTGAACTTGAAGTGAAGTCGCTCAGTAGTGTCCGACTCTTTGCCACCCCATGGACTGTAGCCCACCAGGCTCCTCCATCCATGGGATTCTCCAGGCAAGAACACTGGAGTGGGTTGCCATTTCCTTCTCCAAGGGATCTTCCCAACCCAGTGATTGAACCTGGGTCTACCACATTGTAGCTAGACACTTTACTGTCTGAGCCACCAGGGAAGTCCTTCTTTAACTTAGCGTATTCAAAACATTAACCCTGGAACTTCTCTTCTCAAACCTGTACCTATGTCAGTTTCTCCTCACCTCAGTTTCAGTTTTATAGAGGACTCTTCCTTGACTCTATTCTTTTTTCCCCCCCTTTTTGGGGGAGCTGTGTCACATGGCATGCAGGATCTTAGTTCTCCAACCAGGGATTGAACCCACACGCCTGCAGTGTAAGCATGGTGTCTTAGCTACTGGACCACAAGGGACATCCCTCTTGACTCTGTTTTTTCTCTTTCTTTCATCATCCAATCGACCAACAGGTCCTATGAGCTTTACCTTAAAATACATCCGGAGTTTGAACACTTCTCACCCCCTTCCCTGTTACTATTGGAATATAGTCTTCCTCCTTTTGCTCTCGGTCCCCCAGTCTAATCTTAACAGTGACCAGAGTAATTTTGTGAAGTGTATATCAAATCATGCCACTCCTCTGCTGAATACCATCCACTGAGTCCCACCCAGAATAAACACTAAAGTCCTTAAACTGCTCTACATGGTCTCGTGGGGTCTTCAGTATCACCTCTCCCAGCTGCTCTGACTTGTCTTCTACCACTCTCCCCTTGTGCTCTGGCCATACTGGTCTCTTTGCAGTTGCTCCAGCAAGCCAAGGCGTGGGACCATGGTAGTTTCTTTTTCTGGAACACTTCTTCCGGATGTCATATGGCTTCCTCCCTTGCCTCCTTCAGGTTCCTGCTCAACTGTCACCTAATCTATGAAGCTTTCCTTGGCCATCTTACCTATAGTAAAAACCATCTCTCCTCTCTGCCTTTCTTGTTTCCTTTCCTGCTTTGTTTTCCTCCTTAGAAACTTATTTCTGTTTGATATACTGTTCATGCATTCATTATTTAGATATTTTGAATGCTACCTACTGTGTGCCAGGCACTTTTAGGAACTCTCTTCTATAGTTTAATATTTGCCACCCATGAACAGAATGTAAATTTCACCCACTTTTTTTGTTCTTTGCTGTATTCCCACCTTCTAGAACAGTAGCTAGCACATAGCAGTTGAATGAATAAATTTATCCATTTTTAAACAGAAATGTATTGAATAAATATTAGTAGAAGGTTGTGTACCAGATAATGAGGGGAAGATCTGTATGAACAAGACGTTGTTCCTGCCTCAAATTGCTCACTCTAAAAAATACTTATTTTGAACTGTGCTTTCTAGCGGGATAAAATGATATATCATTTTAGAATTGGGGTGGTAAGAATGGGTGTGCAGTGATATGGTTATCTTCAGAGCCTGCTTTGTTAGGCTGATCAATAATTTGCACTGTTTTGGGGAGGGTAGGGTTGATTATACCTCACTGCATGACTGGCTTTTGGGGTTACAACGTCTCTTTGATCTTGCCTTGTTAGAGCAAGACTTTCTTAAAAATCCTATTAATCAGTCTTGGTTCTTTTTAGGTACCTTCTAGGAGCCTTTTATCGTAACCACTTCCTCTCAGGATTAGAGAAGGAGTTTACTATCTTTACTTTCCTGCATGTCTGAAAATTCTTCTCCAGAGGCCTTGGCCAGACACTAGCTATGTGGTTGTGAACCTCTCTGAACCTCAGTTTCTCTGCCTGTCAAATGGAGATAATGATAAATGACACTAATCTTACTTCTTGTGAGGATTAAGTGACTAAATAATATACTAGTTTTGAGGACAGGAAAGGGGAAGGACCTAGGGAACAATTGTTTTAAAAAGTAAATACTGTTTATCTGTGCTTTATTTTGAAAAACTTAATAAGCATATGTTTCTTTTCTAATGAGAGTAGTGAAGATTTTATTTTTAAAAACAAAGGCTTCAATATATTGTTTTTGTTTTTAAAAACAGACAACTTTTAAAAATAACGTTTACTTATTTTTGGCTGTACTACATCTCTGCTGCTCTGTGTGGGCCTTCTGTAGCTGGAGCAAGTGGGGCCTCCTCTTGGTCAGGGTGTGAGGGCTTCTCACTGTGGTGACTTCTCTTGTTTCGGAGCACAGGCTCTAGGGGTGTGGGCTTTAGTAGTTGTGGCACACAGGCTCAGTAATTGTGGCTCCTGGGCTTAGTTGTACATGGCATGTGTGATCTTTCTGTACCAGGAATTGAACCTGTGTCCCCTTCATTGGCAGGTGGATTCTTACTGTTAAAATAGCCTTATCTAATCTTTGCTGTAACCCTTATCCCTATTTTATAGAAGCAGAGAGATTAGGAAACTTGCTTAAGGTCACACAGTAAGTGGTAGCGCTGGGATTTGAGTAAGCATTCTGGCTTGGGAGCCCCTGCTCCCAACCTCTACACTCTACTGCTTCTATTCCTCTTTTACCTGTTTAAAGTACGTAGTATGGATCAGTAGTGCGGGACTTAGTAGGGCCAGTCCTACTGAAAAATGGGGCAATTTTAACTACTAGACTAAGAATAGAGAGACCTGGGATCTTGTCTTGACTCTGTCGTCAGCTTGCCACATCTAGAACTTTACTTTTCTCAGCCTGTTGTCCGCATTTATTAAACAAAGGAGTCTCTCTGGATGGTCTCTGAGATAGTCCTTCTAGCTCTGATGTTCTGTGGTCGGTCGTATGGAGTGAGGAGGGTAATGCTTGCTCAGCTCCTCGATTTGACACATTGGTATCTGTGAGATTTGAGGGAGTTTGCTTCGTGCAAATGGAGATGCTAGATTTCAGGGCAAAGAATGAGCTGCCTTTCTGAGGAAGGTAGATCGGAGCTCCTTTTTTTAAGGCTGGTTGCTAAGGGAACCTAGCCTCTGGCCAGCAACAAGCAGGAATTCTTCGGTTGAGAGTGGGGAGCAGATAACTAAAACAAGCAGCACATTTAGGTTTCACTTTCCACCCCCACCCCCACTCCCCACAGCTGCTGCTAGTTTCAGACAGTTTCTACGTTAGGCATTGTTTTAAGTGCTTTATAAAGTATGGTAATATTTAATCTTCTTAGTAATCTTATGAGATTGGTACTATTATTTGGGTTCTAAATTTATAGACAATAAGAGTGGTAAATAGAGTTAAATAATTTGTCCACTTTTACGGAAGTGAAAAGTGGTACCACATCCATGAAATTGAACTGGCTTCTTTTGGTCGGAGCTTGAAAAAAAATGCAAAGGAAAAATTCTTTAGTTGTTTATTAGTGGTTTTTGTTTTATTTATTTGCTTTATTTAGAATGATAGACTCTTGGCATTGGAAAGGGTCTTTGAGGTAATAGAGTCAGTCTCCTTGTCTCCAGTCTCCCATTCAGTTACAGGATTGCTTTCTATAGTCCCATGACAGATATGATCATTTAAACTATTTTTGAATAGTTCCGTTGCTGGGAAGCTCATCACTTCTCAAGGAATCTAATTATATATATGTGTGTGTGTATATATATATTTTTAATTTTCCATTAGTTATTACAGGATATTGAGTATGTCCTACGCTATACAGTAGGACCATGTTGTTTATCTGTTTTATATATAGTTGTTTGTGTCTGCTAGTCCCAAACTCTTTATTTATCCCTCCTGTACCCGTTTTCTCTTTCGGTAACTATAAGTTTGTTTTCTATGTCTGTGAGTCTGTTCTTGTTTTGTGAATAAATTCGTTGGTATCCATTTTAGATTCCACATGTAAGTGATATCATGTGGTATTTGTTTTTTTCTTTCTGACTTCACTTAGTAGGATAGTCTCCAGGTCCATCCATGTTGCTGCAAATGGCATTATTTTGTTATTTTTAATGACTGAGTAATATTTCATTGTGTATATATATTGCTTACATATATGCATCTATTGATGGCCACTTAGGTTGTTTCCATGTCTTGGCTATTGTACAGAGTACTGCTGTGAACATTGAGGTGCCTGTATCTTTTATTTTTTTCATTGTCCAGAGAAATTTAACAGGTTTATTTATAATTGCTATAAAGTTGAACTGCTGAAACTTGTTCACTGAAACATTTTGACTTGCTTTAATGCCTTTATGTCCCTGCATTTGTATTAAAAATTCACACACAAATGAAAATGGAAAAACTGCCAATACCTGATTTCTGTATTCTGTTTTTCCATATGCAAACATATATTTAGGTATGTTTTGACCCTATAGGGAAAAAAAAATCTAATGTTCAGAACTTCCAATAATAGGAAGAAGAGAAAAAAATATTTTTAAAGAATGAAATATTTCCCATCAGAGTGGATTCTTAAGCATGTTTTCCATGTATGTGGCGTGCTAGCTGGATGTCACTTGGCATAATTGTTGCATGTTTGGCACGGATAACACACAGGTTGGTGTCTTCAAAACAGCTGACCACAGATAGATTTCACTTGCCTCTTTCGAAGGACCAGTAGCTGCACTCTAGAAGTGCAAATCTGTTTTGAAGTCCCGAGCAACTTCCCACACTGGAAGGAAAGTTGGTGAATCAGGAATTCAGTGGACTTCTGATAATTCTAATTCATGGAGTGCTGCAATACCAGGCCTGTAATGATGAGATTTCTTCACCCTTGCAATAGAGGGCATACTCTTTGTGAGAGGCTTTTGTAGCCAGTTGGTTCCTTAGTGCTTTACCACAAGTGAATTTGCAGGCTGTCTGCTTTGTATGAGCCATGGTATAGAGACCTTCTTACTTAACCTTATTCCCTTCAGCTGGAACTCAGTTGCCTGTATACTTTTGAATTAGAGTTTTCTCTGAATATATGTCTACTAGTAGGATTGGTGAATAATATGGCAACTCTGTAGTTTTTTAAGGAACCTCCAGTTGTTTCCATTATGGCTGCACCAATTTACATTCCCATTCACAGTGTAGGAAGTTTCCCTTTTCTCCATACCCTCTCCAGCATTTGTTATTTGTAGACCTTTTTAGTGATGGCACATTCTGACCCATGTGAGGTAATTCTTCATCGTAGTTTTTAAGTAAAAGCATTTATTTATTTGGCCGCCCTGGGTCGTAGTTGCGGCATACGTGATCTTTGTTGTGTCATGTGGGATCGTTTGGTGCAGTGTGTGGACTCTTCTGGTTGTGGTGTGTAGGCTCAGTAGTCGTGGCTCACAGGCTTTCTAGTTGTAGCACACAGACTTAGTTTCTCTGGGGCATGTGGGATTTTAGTTCTCCAACCAGGGATTGAACTGGTATCTCCTGCATAGCAACGCAGATGCTTAACCACTGGACCACCAGGGAAGTCCCTTCATTGTAGTTCTGATTTGTATTTCTCTAATATTTGGGCTTCCCTTGTGGCTCAGCTGGTAAAGAATCCACCTGCAATGTGGGAGACCTGGGTTTGATCCCTGGGTTGGGAAGATCCCCTGGAGAAGGGAAAGGCTACTTACTCCAGTATTCTGGCCTGGAGAATTCCATGGACTGTATAGTCCATGGGGTCGCAAAGAGTATTTCTCTAATAATTAGCAGTGTTGAACATCTTTTCATGTGCCTATTGGCCATCTGTATGTTTTCTTTGGACAAATGTCTGTTTAGGTCTGCCCATTTTTTGATTGGGTTGTTTGATTTTTTGTTACTGAGTTGTGTGAGCTGTTTGTGTATTTTGCCAATAAAGCCCTTGTCAAGTGTGTTATTTGCAAATATTTTCTCCCATTCTGTAGATCATCTTTTCATTTTGTTTATGGTTTCTTCCATTATATTGTTGAGTAGCTCTTTTTGATAGAAAATTATTTCTTGTTTTGAATTGAAATCTAATTGCGATCTGTTCTCATCGGTTATAGCCTTTATCTTCCATATCCAATTGTGAGAATGTTTGAAGACACTCTTCCTATTTATAAGGAATATTTGCAGTTTTCTCATAGCATCTAAGCTTGCAGTTCAGATTGGTCAGCACAAAAGCGATCTGTCTCTCTCACTGTTTGCAAGTGCAGCCTTGCACTTCTTGTGATTAGTTAGCACAAAATGTGGGCCGTTCCCACATTCTTGGAGAACAAATGGATAGTGAACTGAATCTGTTCAATTCGCTGCGAGTCTGGCAGATTTGCAGTTCTCTGCTCAGAATCTCTAGGCCATCAGGCTGTAGCCCCCGTATATACTGCAGTGCCCGTATATACTGCCAGAGATCACAAAATGTCGGGAAGTTTATCCGGGCACTTGATGAAACTGCATTTACTTCGTCAGGCCACTAGGTGATGAGCAACTCACAAACCCGACTGTCAGGGAGGGTTGTGAATAGGACAGTTTCTCTTTGTACTTGGAAACACTGTCTGAAGTCACCTAGTAAATTTCATTAAATGGTTTTTCTTGGGGGGAGGAGAAACATGTCTCACGTATTCTTTGTCTTTCTCAGCTTTGATTCAATTTTAAATATTAATTGGAGGGGGGACGGCTGCGCTCCGCAGCATTCCTATATCAGGGATCAAATCTGTGCCCCCTGCAGTGGAAGCACAGAGTCTTAACCTCTGGACCGCCAGGGAAGAAGTTCCTTAAATATTAATTTGACTAGGACACTTTGAGTGATTTTTTTTTTTTTTTTTAAGAAAAGGGGCTTAGATGCCACTTTCAGGGTCCATGTATTTATTTACTTTGTGGGTGTGTATCTTGTACCTTCATGTGTGAATGATGTCAGCTAGGTTTAAGATTCTTGAATAGTAGTCCTAGTCTCTACGAAGTGTGGCTTCCCAGATGGTGCAATGGTAAGGAATCTGCCTGCCAATGCAGGAGATGCAAGAGACATGGGTTCGACTTTTGGGTCAGGAATATGCCCTGGAGTAGGAAGTGGCAAGCCACTGCAGTATTCTTGCCTGGAAAATTCCATGTGCAAAGGAGCATGGTGGGCTACAGTACAATGGGTCGCAAAGGGTTGGATAAGACTGAGTAACTGAGCACACACACTACAAAGTATATAGCTTTCTATTGTCTAATTTCTAGTGACTAAGATTAAAAGTCCAGTTTCAATAGGATTCTTTTCCCTTTGTAAGTAATAGCCACTTGTCTTTGAAAGTTTGTTAAGTTTTTTCTTCATGCTTAGTGTTTTATCATGATAGATTTAGATATGGTATTTAAAAAAAGAAACTCTGCTTGCCACTTGATGAACCTTTTAGACTTAAAAACCTAAGTTTTTTCTCAGTTAAGGGAAGTTTTATTGCTTTCCTTATGTCTGTTTCCAACCCCCTTACTTTGTAGATGAAGAAACTGAGCCCAGAAAGGTTAAGTGACTTACCTAAGGGTCACTCAGGTAGTTAAAATGAATCTCAAGAAAATAAACTGACTCTTTTAATGAGGTACACTTTCATTGTATTCACTATTGCTGTAGTGAGAGAGCCATCATGAACTGATTGGTGATTTTTTAGTGGGACAAGAGTTTTTCCAAGGGTTCATGAGAAGATGAAGACAGAACAGGGGGTGATAGAATTCGTTACTATTACAGTGTGGCCCATGTGAATGACTGCAGAATTAAGAAATCCCCCCAATACCCCAGCTATTGGAGATACCCCAAAGCTCTAAAATTTAATAAAGCCAAGAAGTTTTTTGAGTATTTGGAGAACTATATTTTTAGTTGTCAGCTGTAGGATTATCATGGTCATTCTCTGTTGTAAATATTGGGAAATGTATAAATGGCATCTGAAGGCTTGGAGACAGACATCATTAACTGCCTTATCAGTGGTCTGGTTTCTGTTTTGAATTCCAGCATGGGACCCTTTTCTCCTGGGAACCACCTGTTCTTGGGCTCTGTTGATCTTTGGATTTCCCCAGCCCTTCAGTCCCTTTCAGTTTTGAAATGAAACCTACCCCAGAGGGTGAGGTCAGGTACCGAGAGGACTTTGACAGCTCACACCAGATTGTTTTCTTTTCAGAGTTGTTCAGTATGTGACTATGTGATGCGTGAGGCACAGCAGGCTGTGATAGAGACTAATTGACGGTGAGTCAGCTATTGGGTAAGACCTAGGCAGTGTCATCTCTTTGGGTAGCCAGGAAAACATGTAGACCAAATATATCGTCTTTCATCCTCAGGAGGTTAAGAGCACAATCACCAGAGATCTGTCATGATTTCTCTGCCTTTGGTTTATTGATGAAGGAAAGGCTTTATTTCAGTGTCCTTGCTCCTCATTTGTAGAACCTTCTTTCTTTTCAGGAAGGAGCCAAGTCCCTGGTCTCTTTCTGCTGTTCCAGAAATTTTCTAACCTTTCATGCTGTGCCTCCTGCAGTTGCTGCTTTGATCTGCAGTGACTCCTCTAGATATGCCTAGACAACCTTCCACCATGCCCCAGGCCCTTCATAGAACGCAGCTTCCCCTCTTCCTTTTGCTGTGAATGTGGTTTCCACCATATTGTCTCACTGCGCTTCGTATCTTCATGAGTGGGGCTGACGATCTCTTCAGCTTGTCCCACACTGCATCCCCTGATTTTGTCTGACTGTCCCCCAGCCTCATCCCCCAGCACTGCAGAGCTGCTTCCAGATCTTCAAGTACTTTTTCCCTTTTGAGATTGCTGCTGGCCAGCAAGGCCACCTGATTCCTGTCTTTGAAGCTGGCGTCTTCACACTCATTCTCTCATATTTGTTCAGGACTTAGGCATTTCACCCTCCTCCAGGGGTTCTGGCCCAGTCTAGGGGAACTGTGGCCAGACTTGGTCTGGGGCCAAGGATTCAGGCTAGAGCATAGAATTAGGGGGTTTGGTGTTAACTTCTCAGACATGGAGAGATGGCAAGCCGGAAGATTTAAACATCAAGGCCAGTCGAGGGTGGAAGAAACAGAAAGTTTAGTATTTGAAGTAAAGGATGTCCTTTGTAGGCTCCCTCTTTTCCAGTGTTTCAAAACTGAGTTATTTTTTTAAAACAGTTTTAGGTTCATAGCAAAATTGAGAGGTGCAGGAATTCCCGTGTTTTTTTTGAAAAACTGATCTTTAATTTTGTAGACAATATAATAATATAGTCTAAAAAAATCAAAACATGTAGGTTTTTAAAAAGGTTTTTGAAAGTATTTTTACTTCAGATTGAAAAATGAACAGCTTCCACACTGTCCATTGGAAGATACACAGTATTCATGAATACAATGCTGGTCAGTTGAGGAAAGGTACAGGCTTCAATTTCTCCTTTATGCTTTTCTTTTAGAAAGATACTATATCAAAAAGAAACTTCAGCAGTACAAAGAAAACTATTTTCCCAAAAGTTTATGCAAACCTAAGTTTCCCAGTGGAATCAATATTATCCTCCAGCTGCCACCACCTTAATAGAACCTCATGCTTATTAGAACACTAATAGCTGCACCAAGACAAAGAGTACATTTACTTTCAACCGTGAGGGTTATTCTTTAAAAAATGTAACATAGATCTCTGTAAGTAGTGTCTGAAATAGACAGCTAATACTGGATTTAATATTATTTTACAAATAATTGTTCTCTTAGCAGTAAATTTAAGTCTACACACTCACAGTAGTGTTAGAAAATAAATACTATGATTATGTACTAGTTATGACAGACTAGTTTCAAAAAACAAAAGCTCAACATCTTGCTAAAAATTCTCATCAGAATAAAATGTGACTAAAATTTAAAATATTGTCGAAATCACACTACATTTAAAATCTTCCACAATTTACACAAGTATGAATTTCCGGTTTTGGAGCACCTTTTTCTGTTGTGAATTAAAATATGAATATGTTAAAAACTGTTAATTTCAAAACCGTATAGGTGTTTTAAATACTCCTGCTGTCCTATTTCAATTATTTCTGTATTCCCAGAGTGAAGTTGCTCAGTCGTGTCCGACTCTTTGCAACCCCATGAACTGTAGCCCACCAGGCTCCTTCATCCATGGAATTTTCTAGGCAAGAGTACTGGAGTGGGTTGCCATTTCCCTCTCCAGAGGCAACCTGTTAAGTTTAGAATGTACCTCCCAGACTTTGTGTTTTCATACATACGTATGAACCCAGAAAAAATTTAAAGTGCTATTTTTGTGTTTTATTTATTTACACAAATGGGGTCACATTTTATGTATCATTCATGTATTTCTTTCTTTGATTCAGTAATGTGCCTTGACAGTATTCCATATTGGTACATGAAGATAGGTCTCATTCTTTTTGGCTACCGTATAGTGTTTCATAGACTAGATGTATTATGTTTTATTTACCTTTTTTCCTATTGAGGGACATTAAGGTATTTCTAATTTTCTGTTGTCAGTGATTCTTTTTGTCTTTTTAAAACTTTTTTTGGTTTCTCTTTTTTCTTATGTAGTTTAAATTCTTTTATTTTTTATTGAACTTTTTGTGGTTTAAAAATCATCATTCTGTTTCTAGGCCTTTTTTTTTTCCATTTTCTTTTCTTCTTATACTCCCTAGGTGGTCTCAGCCTCTCTGACCACTTCAGTTACCGTCTGCACGTGGATGATGCCCAGATCACTCTCCAGACCAGACTATCCAATTGTTCACACGGACAACTTCACTGGGACGTTTTGAAGACTCAGCAGAATGCAGCTCCTGCTCTGCCTCTCTTGCTTCTCCTCCAGTGTCCTGTCACGTGGTAAATAGCACCACCACCCATGCAGTTGCTGGGCCCAAAGCCTAGTGGTCATTCCAAGTCCTCTCTCCGCTTCCCAGCTGACAGCCAGCCTGTCATAGGACTTGTCCTCCCCAGTATTTCTTGGATCCAGTTGCTTTCTTCTTCCTTGCTGCTGTCCTGTACCTTAGTTTTCTAAGTTATAAAATATAGTATTTGTGAGGATTTAAATGAATTAATGTATGTAAAATGCTTAGAACAATGGATAGGCATCTAGAATGTGCTGTGTGAGTATTAGCTATTATCACCATTGTTATTGTCTGCTTTTTGTTCCTCTTAATGTTCTGTTCAGTTCAGTCGCTCAGTCGTGTCCGAGTCTTTGCGAACCCATGACCTCCCTGTCCATCACCAACTCCCGGAGTCCACCCAAACCCATGTCCATCCACTTTCATTTCTGTCTCCAGTCTTGATTTTATTCTCCTCTACCTTGATTCCATTCTCCACAGTGCAGCCAGAGTGATTTTTATAAAATGTAAGAATGATCATGATCTAACTCCTCTGCATGTATGTACTCTTACCACACTTAGAATGCTTTTCCCCTTGATTTTTGAATGGCTCATTCCTTTTTATTTAGATATACCTACTTTTATTTTTTTATTATTTAAAAATTTTTTGACTGTGCCATGTGGCATATGGGATCTTAGTTCAACTAGATATTGAACCTACACCCCCTGCATTGAAAGTGCAGAGTCTTAACCACTGGACCACCTGGAAGTCCCTGGATAGCTACTTCTAAATGTCATCTCCTCAGAGAGGCTTTCCCCTGACCACCTAATGATTATGAAGTAGCCCCTTATATATGTATATTCCAGGACATCACCTATTTATTTCTTTACATAGCACTTGCTCATAAGTGATATTTTTCTAGTTTAGCCACATATTTCTTTATAGTTTCCACCAACTGGAATGTAAATTCTCTGAGAGTAGGGATATTGTCTGTTTTATTTTCAGCAGTAAAACAGGACAATGCCTGGCGCATTGTAAGCATTCAGTGAATACTTGTTAAGAGAATGATAAAACAGCTTCATATGTCTTACAAGACCCTCTTCTTGGTCTCTCCAGCATCATCTGCCATGGTGTACTCTCTACCTTGACCTCCCCAGGTCATCCCCAGGTCTCTTCAGTTAAGCTTTCTTGCTGGAGGGACTTTACATAGGCTGTTTAATCTGCTCAGAACATGCTTCCTTAAATGCCCCGCCACTGCCTGGGTATCTCCTATCGATCCTTGGTCATGGCCACGGGGACTTGGCCATGAAAGGGGCATGAGTACCTAGGATCACGGTTGAGGATCTGAATAGGCGGATTGTTTGAGTGTTTGATGGCAGAATAGCGGAGAGTGGAGTGCAATCCTAAGCAAGCAGGGAAAGAAGCAAAAGGCTTAGGGATAATAAGATGAGGCAAGGATGAAGTTGGAAGCTGAATCATTAGGTGAAAAACCTAGAGAATCAGGATCATGGGTGGAGTATAAGAAGGGATAGGGCAAGCAGTTCAGGATTAAAGCCATAAATAATCTTTGGAATTACTAAAATTACCTTCTAGCATTGTTACTTCTTTAGTGTAAAACCAGCTGTTGGATTATAGGAAGGATCAGGTAGTTAACACATAAAAGTTTGAACTAAATTTTGTGTTGCTTTGTGTTTCATATGCTACTTAAAGTCAAATCCCCAGAAATCCTATCTTACCTTACCCTGCCCCTGCTTTAATTTCTGCTCCTAGGAGCTTGCCTTCCCTCCTTTTAAATGTATTAGGCTCAACTCGCTCATATTTTTAATAAGTTTCCTGTACAGAAGCCTTCAGCAATCTCCATGCTCCCTTCTGGTAGGCTGAGGGTTCTCCCTTCAGGTATGGTGAGCAGTCCTTCAGGCTATCTCCTCCCTCCAAATTAAGCATAGGAGCTAGTCTCAGGAGTTCAGGACTTCCTGCGTAACCTGAATCTGTGGAATTTCTCTCTGAAGTTTGAGGGACATGGGAGTGTAGAATATAGGGTGGGACTCTTGGTGAGGCCTAGTAAAGAGTAGTGAAAGGCTGGCTGGGTGTGCATGGATGGTAGGATCTGAAGGTTGAAGGCAGTGGGCTTCAAAGTTTCTTACCTGGAGTTGTCCTAGAGTTTATGGCAATGTTAGAGGGCTCTGATGTGCCAAGTAAGGAATCTTGGTGAGTAGGGCTAGTTATTACCCTTTAGAGGTGTTCTATATGTTTTTCTGGTAGCCTGGTGCTCTTCTACAGCCTGACCAATAACTGGCATCGTGGTGGATGCTAAAGGGGAATCACTGGGATAGAAACAGTACTTACTGATTAGTGGTGTTGTCTCCCTTATGATGGTTGGATGGAGTGCTTGTCTGCACATACTGGACATCCAAGGCCCAGTCAGCTGGTCTGTGTGAGATGAATCCTCTGCACTCCCCTCCTAGTGCTTCCTGGGAAAACTCAATGTAAGGCAGCTGGAGATCATGGCCATCGTTAGTGATTGCCCCAAAAGTGCTACCTGTCTTTGATTCCTCTGCTCTCTAATCCCCATGCTCTGATGTCCTGCCTTCTATTTTCTGCTTTGGGGGCCTTCAAATTTCATAAGCCCTTCTGACTCCTTTTTTAGTTTATTTCCTGCCCAGCTTGAGTCTTGGCTCTGTGCAGTCTCCTGGTTTTGACATTGCCAGTCAGCTTTCCTCCATTAGCCCTATTCCTAGAGCTATGGTTTTGAGGCTTTAATATATCAGCATTACCCATGGAGGCAAGTGTTGAAGAGTTGGATACTTATCTAAAATGCAGATTCCTGGGAAAATGGACACATGTATATATATGGCTGAGTCACTCTCTTATGCACCTAGAACTGTCACAACATTGTTAATCGGCTGGCTATGCTCCAGTATAAAATAAAAAAGGCAAATTCCTGGTCTTTACTCCTGCTATCCTGTTTAAATTGGTATGGGTGGTAAGCAGGAATCTGTATTTTGATTGGCCTTCTAGGTGACTCTCACACCAGTCATCATCTACAGACCGTATTTGGAGAAACTCTGACTTAGAGGACTCTTTTGACTACCTTCCCCTTAACCCTCCCCTAAAGAGGAGGGAAAAGGATTTGAACTCTTTACTTGGATCCTGAGGTCCCAGGAAACTTAGACTGTCACCGGTCATCCAGTGAGGACAGTGGATAACTGTCTCTGTGTACCTCATCTTCTCATTGCTGGTGGTAGGCACATATTCCCAGTGAGGCAGACTCTACCTGGTAAGAGGGCCTTAATGACCCGGTAGACTGCAGGTCAGTAGCTCTGGAATATACTGGGGACTTAGGCTTTGGACTGAGAAAGCAGAATGGAACATAGACTTTGAAGGCTGTCAACTGCACTTCAGATTTGCCTCTGGGATGCTTGTCTCTCTGTACACAGTGACCGTGCCCTAATGTAGGCTGTCTTTTGGTCTCCAAGCTATTGTCACTCCCTATTGCAGCCATCCTCTAAAAAGCTTCTACTGTCCTTAAAAAACAACCCAGCCTCGTCTCTCCTTTTAAAGTCCTGTGTTGCATTTGTGTTACCTATACAGTCAGGTCCAGATGTCTCAGGTTGGAACAAAGTCTTGCACATTTTGGCTCAAATTGTGGCCTACAAGGCCTAGTAAGATCTGGTCCCTCCCTGTATTTCAAGTCTCATTTCAAGTCCCTCTTCCCCTTATCTCCTGCATGCATCATCACCTGCTTTCAGTTCTCTGGCTTCAGGCCTTTGCCTAGAATACTGTTTACCCTGTTCTTCACCTCATTATCCTTTGCCTTTAGGTTTCAGTTGAGCACTATCTCATTTTGGAGGTCCTTTTTGGCCTCTCTATGTAAAGCACACCACATTATTATAGCACCCTGTTTGCTTCCACTAGACCACTTAACTGCTTTTTACTCTTTCTCTCTTACTACACTGTAAGCTCCATGAGGACAGGGACCTTCTTGCTCATGATTCTGTCTTCAGTGCCTAGTGTGTAGAGGTACTCAATAAGGAGTTGTTAATTAAGTTGCCTTTCACCTTCTTATTAGTACCTGCGATGGCACTTTGTGGCTCTGCACAGTTCTTACCCTGGGCATGTGTGTTGTTACCTCTGCCAGAGGCAGCCTTTCTCTCGTTGACTGATCAGATTCCTTCTTGTTTACCACTTCTCTGAGCAATTTCTGGACTTCCCCAGGCAGTTCTAATTCAATAGAGAAAGTACTTTGGTCCTCTTGAATGGACTTTTCACCCTGTATGGCAATTTTCCTTATGTGGGAGATACATGGCATTGCCCTTGGTCTACAGATGACAAGCCAGAGGCTCTGAGAAGTGGATTAACTTGGAATAACTGAGATTGAAACCCTGTGAGTCTATAGAGCCCTCAGTCGTTCTGTCTTACTGTGCTTTCTCTAAAAGACACCAAATAGCAGACTCAGAGACTCTGAAGTGAAGGAGGTGTTTTTAGAAAAAATTACTTAAGTAATGAATGTGTGTGTGTATGTATGTATGTATATTTTTAATTTTCTGAGCATTAAATACAGTAAAGGGTAGAAGTGGTTCCCCCTCATCAGAGGTTTTGCTTTTGGCAGTTTCAGATACTTCAGGTCTGAGAATATTAAATGGAAAATTCCAGGAATAAACAATTCATAAGTTTTTAATTGCATGTTGTTCTCAGTAATGTGATGAAATCTTGTGCCATCCTTCTCCTTCCTGTCCAGGATGTGAATCATCCTTTAGTTCAGCATACCTGCGCTGTGTATGCTATAGGAAAAAACATAGTATATATAGGGTTTGGTATTGTCCGTGGTTCCAAGATTTGGAATGTATCCCACACAGATAAGGGAGGACTGCTATATCATTGACAAACCATTTATAAAGATAGATGATAGAATGAAGGATGAACAAAGTATTCAGAGGATGGTGTGTGTATTCCGTTTCTTCATCAGTCATACCTTTGGTGATTCCTTGTGACAACCACAACATACAGCCTAGTGGAGATGAGCCTAAGTGAAGCACTGTTAAATTCAAACTAAAGCAAATGACAGTTATCATTCATAGTTGGGTTTCCCAGGTGGTGCTAGTAGTAAAGAACCCGATTGCCAATGCAGGAGACATAAAAGATGTGGGTTCAATTCCTGGGTTGGAAAGATCCCCTGGAGAAGGGCATGGCAACCCACTCCAGTATTCTTGCCTGGAGAATCCTATGGACAGAGGAGCCTGGCAGGCTGAAGTCCCTAGCATCGCAGCGTTGGACATGGCTTAGCTCACAGCACAGTTGCTTGGAAGTATTACGAAGGGTAAAATCTGAACATTTTTGTTGTGGGGGAAAAGTATGCAAAAATTGGTGTGCAAAGCTGTTAACACATTTGGATAAAAAAATATCTTACTGTATGTTGATAAGGGACTAGTTGATATGGTGGATAGCACCATATTATATAGCACTTAAAAAGATATACCCACCTTTTCACACACATGTGCACACACACACAATACATAGATACGGAGCAATCTCTAAGGTCTGTTGTTAAGAGAAAACTAAAGCAAGCAAGGTAAGAGTTTATGGCATGCTAGTATTAGTATTTGTATGAAAAAAGGAGAGGACTCTATACTGGCCAGGAAAAGACTACTTCTGGAGGTTTGTTTCTGTGTTTTTTTTAATCTTCCTGTGTTGCTGAAATTTTTAACCCCTGTGTACATTGGCTTTTTAAAAAATTGTGATAAAAACACATAAAATTTACTATCTTATCTGTCTTAAACTTTACAGCAAAGAAATCCTTTTTTCTAGTGAATGATTCCCAATTTTATGTCTTGGATTTTTGTATTTCAGATTTTTCTTGAAGTAAGACACATTTCTACTAAGAATAGGACAAAAGGGAGATTGTGCTTGAAATTGAAGATACCTATGTGTACCATTTGTCTAACATCATTTACCCCTCCATTTGTGTCACTTGCACCACTCTTGCACTGGAAATCTTACTGCTCCTCCCCTCTTTATTGGAGAGTAGTTGATTTACAATATTATAAAGTGTCAGGTGTAGAGCATGGTGTACAAATTATACTCCAAATTATACTCCATTTTAAGATAGCTGTTATAATGGCTGCAATTCCTTGTGCCATGCAATGTATCCTTTTTGCTTATCTACTTTATACGTAGTAGTTTGTATCTGTGATCCCTAATTTGTTCCTCTCCTCTTTGGTAACCACTAGTTTGTCTTCTGTATCTGTCAGTCTACTTCAGTTTTACATATACATTGGAGTTGCCTTTTTCAGTGACAGGTTTCTTGTGTGTTGATTTTGTCTTTCTAAATAGAGTAAAATTCTTGCAAGCAGGAGGCATGTCTTACGATTATATCCTATAGTGATAAGCATAATAGCTGCTCAATAACTGCATATTCAGAAAAGACTAGAGAGAGTTAGATAAAGAAAGAGACTCTTCTGCTGAAGCGATGATTGCTTTGGTTTTTCTCTGATTCACCTTACACTTCACTAGTGAAGAATTTCTTCTACTTACAGACTAAATGTGTTCAAGATTTGTGTGTGTGTTTGTGTGTGTGTGTGTGATGTTACCTTCTGAAAGCCCAGGAGAGAGAGCAGAAGCTGGAATGGGGCCTTGAGGCTGTGGCCTGATAGTAGTAACATAGTGATTCTTCTGTGTTGTAGCCTGGAGGAGAGTCTCAGATTTTTACCCTCAACCTAATTTTAAGCCTGGATATTCAGCTATCACCTGGGTAGCTGGACCTGTATGAGCTTTAAGTGTCTAAATTTAGTAGCATATAATAGGAATGTTTGATAAGAGTAATTTGTCATTTTTGGTGTAAGTATATGAAAGCTCTTAACATAGAGCCTAGCATAGAGTAGGTATCCAAAAGGCGACAGATAGTGTTTGAGAAATATTTTGAAATAGTCAAGTCTTTCCCTAGGTTCCCTATCTCTATTCATGTGCCTCCATGGTTACCCTCAGGCTAAAGAAGTAGGGAATAGCAACATGGATTCCACCTTTAGGAAGTTGCCAGTTTCTTGTTTGTGGCTTTATGCTCAAACCAGAAGTATATTCTGCTTCCACATATTTGAGAGCAAAATATCTGGACCTAGGGATATACTCGAAACTGCATCCCAGCTGAAAATGTTCCTATCAAACTGGCATGGCTGGTCACCTCGGGAAGCTTTCTTGGTGGAGACCTGGCCTGAGAAACTTAGTGGGGAAGTCTTTATCTCTAGGGTGTCATGGCATAGCCAGGGTAGCTTGTTGGGTCCGGGCATGGAGGGAGGGATAAGTAGGGGGCAAAAAGGGCTCAGCTCTGTGTCATTTTCTCCTCCAAGGAAGATGTGGGCACTGGTATGCCAGGGGCAGTGTTCTGGCCTGCTGTGGCTTGTCACTGCCCTATGAATGAGTCAGTCTTGCTCTTGGCTCCCCTGCAAGGCCGTTGGGGTATAGTAGGAGCTGGACTAGAGAATCTAAATCAGATAGACTTGCTTCATATCCTAGAGATTTGCAGGGAGGAAATACACCTCCCAGGATGTTTCCCGTGTGCTGAGGTAGAGGAATCTGAATCTCTGGGGGCTTCCCTCCATCCATGTTATGACCTCTCAGCTTTTCTTCATCTTTAACTTTTATTCCTTTCATACTATCACTGTCCTGGCTTCTGGGAAGAGCAGGAGGATGGGGAGAGTTAATGAACTTGTGGGGCTCTGTGGATTTGCTGTCCTTATAATCCTTTCTGGATCAAAGTGTAGGTGTGCAGAGGAGAGTGAATGAGTAGGTGGAAGAACAAACATATGCTGCCTGTACCACTTATCTGGCACTCAGCCTAGACCCTTGCTTGGTATTATCAACCTTTCTGTGTTGTTTTCTTTCCCATTTAGAGCGTAACCATGTGCACACATGTATTAATAATTTCACATGAATGGATCCATACCTTAATACTGTTTTTCTTCTTTAAAACTGTCCTGTAATCCTTTTCTCCTTTTTCCCCCTAGTTTCATTGAGATATAATTGACATGTAACATTGTGTATGTTTAAGGTGTGCAGTGTGATGATTTGATATGATTACCACAGTATGGTTAACACATTCATTACCTTACATAATTACCTATTTTTTGTGTGTAGTGAGAATCTTTTTTTGTTGGATTGTGTGTTATAGACATCTTTTCATGTCAGTAAACATAGAATTAATAGCTGAATTATATTTCCAAGTATGGATATACCATAATGCATATTACTTAGTATTTAATCTGTTTATCTCATCTCTAATCAGCAGGGCCTTCCCTGATGCTCTTACTTCAAGTTGTAACAATCCCCCTTCCTTTACCCTCTCCCTTCTCTCCTTTACTTTTCTTTATAGTGTTTACCCCAACATGCTATACTACTTTTTTTTCTTATTTATTGCCTAACACCCTTCATTAGAATGTAGACTCCCTGAAAATAGGGATTTTTTTTTTTAAATCTACTTTTTCTGTACCTATAGCTTAGTACCAGCTCCAGGTATACAGGTGGTGCTCAATAAATATTTTCTGAATGAATGAATTTGTTGGATTTTTGGTATGCCCATTGAGGTTTATATCTGCGATATTATATACATTCTTTAGAAAATACTTTGGTATGTAATCTTTATACTCTTGTCTATGTATCTCCTTCAGATAAATTTCAAGAAATGGAATGCCTGAATTAAAGGATATGCACACACACACACACAAAATGAAGGATATGCACAGTTAAAATGTTGGTTCATGGGGCCAAACTATACTTAAGAATGTTAACACCAGCAGTGCATGGGATTGCCTGTTTCTCCATATCATCAGTAACTCTGGCTTGTGTGTTTTTTGTCTTCCTCACCTGACAGATGACATGTGGTCTTATCACTGTAATGTGGTAGTTGAGGCTGTGACTCTGGAGCTAGCCTGATGGGGACTGAATTCTGACTCAGTCACTTATGTGACCTTGGGTAAGTCATTTAACTTCTCTAAAGTAGGGTTAATGATAGCACCTGTTTCATGAGACATAAATCAGTTAGTCCAAGTAAAATGCTTTGAATAGTAACTGAAACATGGCAATAAATATGATTTAGTGTACATTTCTGTGAATATTAAAGATTAAACATCTTTTATAAATATAAATCCAGTATCTTTGGGGCAGATGTATGTATTTTTTAAGTCACTCATTCATGTCATGTCCTTTGCACATTTTCCTACTAGTATTTTTTAAAATAATTTGTAAGACCGGAAGTGTTCACAGTTGTATATGGTGCAGATATTGTTCCCAGTTTGTCTTTCGTTTTTCACCTTTGTTAAGTTTTTATCTGTTGATAAGAGTTTGACATTTTCAGGTAGTCAGAGATCATCTTTTCCCTTATATTTGCTGCTAGGCCAATGTTTAGAAAAGGCATTCTTTCCGACTTCAAAATTATAAAAAGTTATTGTCTTTGAGTACATTGTATGGATATGTATTTTTAAATCTTTGATCCATCTGAAATTTATTTTGATATGAAGATAGCAGTTGATCTGGCTCTGTTTCTTTTCAGTAGTGTCCCAAACCCCTTTACTGAAGGAGTAAGAACAGGAGCCTTTAATCTATTCTCCCCTCCCCTAATTTTGAAAGTAAGGTATTCTAGCTATAGCAAATAGCAAAGCTCCATTTTCTTTTATTTTGTTTCAGCTCGTTTCACTTTGGTTCGTTGTATATCGTTTCAGCCACACCACATGTCATGCACGGGATCTCAGTTCCCTGACCAGGGATTGAACCCATGCCCCTTGCAGTAGAGGCACAGAGTCTTAACCATTGGACTGCCAGGGAAGTTCCTGGATCTGCATGACTCTGGGATGAATATGCTGTATAAAGCAGTTTGGGATCAGAACTCAGTTGACTGTGTGATGAAGCTGCTGGGCTCACTGGTGTAGCACCTCTCCTGGCTCTGGAAGCTCCTCCTAAGTGGGTCCTTATTTGGAGACTGCTTTGATAGGGCTATCGTTAGTTTGGAATGATAAGTTCTGTTCAAAAAACATGTGACTGTAGCAGGTGTTTCCTCCCTCCAGCCTAGGTATATTGATAGGGTGTTGGTTGCGGGGGTTGTTCAGTGGTAATACACCCATCATGTTCTACCTCTGTCCTCATCTGCTCTTTTTGGAACTCTAGTCCCATCCAGTTTCTTGCCTCTGACTCAAAATGGAAGGAGGGTGATTCATATACAACAGAGCATCCACATATTTCATGGCAGCTACTATCTGCCAGAGATGATGACAAAAGGTAGCTAACTCATACATGGCATTTACCAGGAACTGTTCTATGTATCTTACATATATAAATTCTTTATGTGGAAGGGTTGTATGGTGTTACCCTAAAAATTCATATCCACCCAGAATGTGATTTTATTTGGAAATAGGGCCTTTGTAAGATATAATCAAGTTATGAAGTCATTCCTTGATTGGGCCATAATCCAGTGCCTGGTATTCTTATAATAAGTGGGAGACAACACAGAGACAACCATGTTGAGATGTAGGTGGGGTTTACTGGCACCTGCTGGAAGCTGGAAGAGGCAAGGAAGGTTTCTTCCCTAGAGCCTTTAGAGGGAGTGTGGCCCTGCTGACCCCTATATTTTGGACTTCTAGGCTCTAGAACCAGAGAAGGCAATGGCAACCCACTCCAGTACTCTTGCCTGGAAAATCCCATGGTCGGCGGAGCCTGGTGGGCTGCCGTCTATGGGGTCGCACAGAGTCAGGCATGACTGAAGTGACTTAGCAGCAGCAGCAGCCTCTGGAAATGTGAGAGGATAAACTTCTATTGTTTAAAGCCACCCAGTTTGTAGTATTTGTTACGACAACTCTAGGAAACCAGTGCATGCTCTTACTGTCATCTCTGTTTTCAGATAAGGAAACTGAGGCCAGGAGAGGTCAAATACTTGGAAATCTCTTTAGGCCACTGCTCTGATGCCTGGGCATTCACTTTGCATCTTTTGCTATTGTTCTTATCAGCTCTGCACCTTCACTACAGCCTTCCTCTTATGGTAGTGCTGGGGCTGAGCTACTCAGAGGTCTCCTTTCCTGTAACATAGCAGGCTGCAACATTTCCCCCTCCTTGCCCTTTTCCCACTCTAAAGCGGAAATGCATACCTCTCAGGAGGCTTTTGGTTGAAGCCTGATGATTTCAGCAGGTCTCTTCCTGACCATACCCCTGCAGGTGAAATCAGACTTTTTTTTTTCATTTCCTTGCCATGTCAGGGAAGTATCAGTGACAGGTCAGGGGAGGGTCACCAAGCTTCTTCTGGCAAGTGTTTTTATGCTTCCCATTTCTGGCTTGCTGTATTTCCTAGAATTCCTGCCAGCAGACAGCTCAAGTCTTGTTTTTCTTTGGCGCTTTCAGGATCTCACACATAGTTTATATGCCACATCTCAGTTTATATGCCACGTCTCACAGTCTATGGCCGTGAGCAGAGAAAGAGCAGCTTCTTGGTAGCACTGTGAGGACCCTGGTCACTTGTTCTTGATTAACTCAACCCACTGCAGTGGCTCTCTCCCTTGATAAAAGGAATGGGAGGATAAGGGCATTGTTTGACCCTGCTCATCTCCCTGAACAGCACCTTGTCTGCCATGGTCTCTTCTGCTGGCATCCCAGAAGAGGTTTCCTCCCCTTGCATCCCAATGCTGGCCACAGAATCCTACCTGTTTCTCGTATAGACGTTTTCCTTTGGATCCTAATCTTTTTCTCAGCTCCTCTTACGAGACTGTGTATCTGTTTTGTTTGCTGCTGTATCCTAGGACTGAGTAAAGACTTGGCACTTATTAGCCCATCAAGAAATGTTTATTGAATGAAGGAGTGAATATTGACCACAAAGTTTTGGAATCCTGCTTTTTCTTGCTTCATATTGAAGCCAGGGACCAGATTTAGAACTTTAGAGGTCTAAGCAATGGGAAGATTATCGTTGTTACAGTTGTTATTCAGTTGCTAAGTCATGTCTGATTCTTTGGGACCCCATGGACTGCAGCATGCCAGTCTTCCCTGTCTTTTCACTTTCCCTTGGAGTTTGCTCAGATTCATGTTCATTGGAAGATTATGACGTTCCTCATAATTTCAGCCCTGAGTATATATTTCAGAAACAATATTAAACACAAGTATAAGGAAGTCTAGCAAAGTATAAGGAAAATCCAGCAAAATTTTGATATTTACCAGAATGACTACCTGGATGAATAGAAAATAATTTAAAACATTGATTATTGTTGTTTCTGCTTTCGCAGTTCCCTGAACATGCGCTGTCAGGTAGTACCGCCTGAACCAGCCCTTCCCTGGCCTTGAATTTCACCTTCATTTCCTCGTAATTCCATCTGCTGAACCTGCCAGCCAGCCCTTTTCATCCCCCAGTGGTGTCCAGACCACTGACAGCCCAGCCTGGGCTAGTGCTCTGGGCTCCCTGGGGCCTTGCCGAGAAAGTCACATAGAACGTGTACACTGCTGCAGGGCTCCTCACAGTGAGAATTCCCATGCTGAATTGGGATTTAGAGCCAGCATAGCATTTTGAAAGTTCTCTTTCTTTTATTTTTGGTTGCACTGGGCCTTTGTTGCTGCACATGGGCTTTCTCTAGTTGCAGCGAGTGGGCTGTCTCTCTGTTGCATTGCCTGGGCTTCTCGCTGTGGTGGTTTCTCTTTTTGTGGAGCACAGGCTCTAGGATGCAAGGGCTTTAGTAGTTGCCACACACGGGCTCAGTAGTTGTGGTTCACAGGCCTTAGAGTGCATGGGTTTCAGTAGTTGCGGCTTGCAGGCTCTAGAGCGATGGCTCAGAAGGTGTGATCCACAGGCTTCCTTGCTGTGTGGCATGTAGAATCTTCCTAGGCCAGGGATTGAACCCATGTCCCCTGCATTGGCAGGCAGATTCTTACCTATTTTGCTATCAGGGAAGTCCTTACTTTAGCATTGCCAAGTGATTACAGTTAGGCCAATTTTTCATTGTAGTAAATTAAATCAGTAATAAATGAAATGTAATCTGCTTTCATGATTCTGGATGTGGAAAGTCCAGAAATTTCCCTTTGTTCTTCCTTCCTAGATCACTGAGAAAGAAGTCAAGATGCAGGCCCACTTTGCCCCTATATTAATATGGACCTTGTTGAGACCATTTGGAAGTGGAGCTCAGGCCTCAAACAGGCTGTTCCAAGGTTATAAATGTAATCACATCCTGTTACTGCTTGATTCCATAGAGTTTAAAATAGCGTTGGAAACCTCCTAGGAAAAAACGCTCCACCGTAACTTCTTGGCTAAGGAAGTAGTATGTGCTGGCCAGAGCAGAAGGAGTAGCCAGGGCTCCCAAGTTCTATTCTGGACCTGTTGATTTGAGGTGTGGTGTTCAGCAATCTGAGATGGTGTTCTTTAGTGCTGAGGTTTCTCATCCTTAGCACAGAGTTTGTGCTTGCAGGGAAAGAGGCCAACACGCTGGTTTCCTGTCCTCTAGGAGTCTCATTATTAGAAGTCCTCCCTTTCATTTGAATTTCCGTGTCCCTACTTTTTTTTAAGTGAAGAAACATCCCCCACAGAGTTAATATAGGAACCCTAGCAGTATCATCCATGTTTTACTTGACTTCATTTTATCAGAATTGCTTTCCTTTTAGCAGTGTGATTTAGATCAGCTCTTGTGAGGAATGGAAACTTTGATAGGATTTAGGAAAAGGAAGGGAAAGTTTGTGTGGGGCGCACACCTTGGACAACCAGAAAGGGGCATTAAGAGACCAGGTACCATAGATGTCACACGAGAGTATGTTCCTTGGTTCTTTGTCTTGTTACAACAAAGATTTGTAGTGACAGACATTAAAGCCCCCTCGGCATGTCACAGCTCTCAGGTCTTGGATAGACCGTGTTATAGCTCTCAGGTCTCGAATGGACCATGTTATTGCTCTAAGACAAATCAGTGTTACAGCTCAGTGTTATAGCTCTATTTTATTTAGAAGATAGCAGGAAAATCCATCTTCGAGGCATGAGGACACGTCGATCCGAAGACACGAGGAGAAGAGCGCCCCAGTGCGCGGGAGAGAGAGCGAGCTAGCTTTGGCTCCTCTCTTTATATGTTTATCTCCCTGGGCCTGTCCTGTGTAAATTGGGCCAGCCAGGAGTGTTGTTTGTTTTACCTGAGGTCCTCACTCTGGTCCTCGGACCTTCTTTTGTTCTGTTTTTGTGGGCTTTTCCCTTCCTTGTCTTTTCAGTTCAGTTCAGTTCAGTTCAGTCGCTCAGTCGTGTCCGACTCTTTGCCACCCCATGAATCGCAGCACTCCAGGCCTCCCTGTCCATCACCAACTCCCGGAGTTCACTCAGACTCACATCCATCAAGTCAGTGATGCCATCCATCCATCTCATCCTCTGCCGTCCCCTTCTCCTCCTGCCTCCAATCCCTCCCAGCATCAAAGTCTTTTCCAATGAGTCAACTCTTTGCATGAGGTGGTCAAAGTACCGGAGTTTCAGCTTCAGCATCATTCCTTCCAAAGAAATCCCAGGGCTGACCTCCTTCAGAATGGACTGGTTGGATCTCCTTGCAGTCCAAGGGACTCTCAAGAGTCTTCTCCAACACTACAGTTCAAAAGCATCAATTCTTCGGCACTTGGCTTTCTTCACAGTCCAACTCTCACATCCATACGTGACCACAGGAAAAACCATAGCCTTGACTAGACGGACCTTTGTTGGCAAAGTAATGTCTGTGCTTTTCAATATGCTATCTAGGTTGGTCATAACTTTTCTTCCAAGGAGTAAGCGTCTTTTAATTTCATGGCTGCAGTTACCATCTGCAGTGATTTTGGAGCCCCCCCAAAATAACAGTCTGTTTCCACTGTTTCCTCATCTATTTCCCATGAAATGATGGGACCAGATGCCATGATCTTCGTTTTCTGAATGTTGAGCTTTAAGCCAACTTTTTCAGTCTCCTCTTTCACTTTCATCAAGAGGCTTTTGAGTTCCTCTTCACTTTCTGCCCTAAGGGTGGTGTCATCTGCATATCTGAGGTGATTGATATTTCTCCTGGCAATCTTGATTCCAGCTTGTGCTACTTGCAGCCCAGCGTTTCTCACGATGTACTCTGCCTGTCCACTGCCATTTTGGACTCCTTTTCCCTATTCTACCTACCTAACAACTTCATTTTATCAGAATTGCTTTCCTTTTAGCAGTGTGATTTAGATCAGCTCTTGTGAGAAATGGAAACTTTGGTAGGGTTTAGGAAAGGGAAGGGAAAGTTTGGGGCACACACCTTGGACAACCAGAAAGGAACATGAAGGGACCAGGTACGTACTGAGCCAGATTGGGAAGCACAAACATATCTCTGGAGAGCCAGACATAAATTAGATGTTTTTGTATATTTTTTCATTTAGTTATCATAATGCAAATCAATGAAATATTATCTCCATTTTTGCACATGGGCAAACTGAAAGAGAAGTTAGGTAACTTGCCCAAGGTCAGACAGCTAATAAAAGGCTGAGTTAGGATTTATTTCTCCTCAGGTCTGTCCAGTTCCAAAGCTCACGCTGTTTTCATAGAACTCTTCTATCTCTGACAAGATTTGAGAAAGGATGGTGGGGAAAGAAGAGAAGATGGGGAGATGCCACCTTTCTTTACTTCACAGTTCTGCTTGTTTAGACGTGCTTAGCCAGAGTACCCTGTTGGTAGAATAGGAGTGGGTTCTGTATATAGGTGTGCTGCAACAACTTATGTGGGAAAGTCAACAGTTGACTGTAGGGAAGGATTAAAAAAAAGCCTTTGTTCTTTACCTTAGGTCTTCATTGTAGTGTAACTTATACTGTCAAAACACCACTGGTAACACTGGTGTACAGTTTAAGAGGGCCTTCCTATTATCCAAATAAAATCTGTTGATGTGTTCTAGGGAATATGCCATGATGGCAGCAGAGATGAGGGTGTGGTGTGGCCTTACTGCATGTATTGGGAGCTGGTGGCACCTGTTACATGACTATTACAGTGAGTTATTACTGAGTAAACAAGAGGTGTCTCTCTTTTGCCTTTCCAAGGGAGACCAGATGGCGGTGAGTGTTGGCCCAGATCCAGGGGAGCCTGGCCTCTGGCCTGGCAGAGGAGACAGCTTCAGTGTCAGGTGATGACGTAAGAAGAGACAGGGCTGGTCTGTCAAGTGATACAATTTCATGGGGCACCAAGAATACATCTTGCCCCTCAAAGACTTTTCTCAACTATTTGTTATTGCTTGGAATTCTACCAGTGACGTTTTCTCCCCTTGATGTAAGCTTTTTGAGACCCTATTAAAAATGAAAAGACTCCAGGAAAGGGTTTGATTATGAAACATCTTGGTCATGTAAGTGGAAGTATGAATGAGTTCTTAAAATTGATTTCTGAGAACTAGACTAAGGCAGGGACAGAGGGGAGAAGGCATTGTGCCCCTAGTCATAGTGATGGTGAATCAAAGGATTCACCATTGAAATTGGGATTAGGGCCCTGAAAGGAGAAGTTGGGTCCCCGAGAACTGTTTTGTGTTCTTTAGAGTTGCCTGAGGAAAGACAAGATGCTGAGAGTGGTGAGAATGGAGGCTCCTGTGCTCGAGGAGGAGCTGGGTTTGAGCTTTCCCCACCACTGTGCTGCCTGTGCGGTCATGATGATGTCTGGAGAACAGCTGATGAGCAGAATGTGACAAGCAGTGTAGGGCCTTTGAGTCTGTGGTTTTCTCTGATGTCCTCAGACAAGGCCATCACAGATCTTAGGAAGCAGGAGGCAGCTTCCCAGAAATGGTGTAAAATGGTGGCGCAAAAGAAACCACTGATGATGACATGGGTAGGCGCTTCCTCTGTGGCCGCTGGTCATAGACAGCTTCTGGTCTGGATTTCCCAATGAGCTATGCTGAGATCAGGCTTTACCAGGAAGTAAAATAAGCCACGTCCAAAGCAGTGACAAAGCATTTGAGGTGTCAATACAAAGGTGCAGTTCCCCCTTGTTCACTAATTTGTGGAGCCAAATAACTAAGCCGGAGATGCCAGCATAACACCTAGGAGTCAGATCTTTAACCGTTTTGGATTGAATTCACTCCTGGTTGACTGTTCATTTTTCATTTACCATTTACAAAGGCTCTCAAAATGCCTTTGTAATTGAAATCCACACATCCCAGGGAGTCTTTGACTGCTCACATCTCAGTGCTTTTCTCAACTCCTTACAATTGAATTCGTGGATGCTGGTCACCCTCAGGCTTCAATTTTACTCTGTCCACATTTCTACCCACATTTCCAGAGGATTTTCTTTGGATCAGACTTTTGGCTTCATTCAGGCCTCTGAGGTTCTTACTTCTTTTGCACATTTCCCTAGACCCCTTACCTCCTAAAGTTTAATGTGGAATCAACACAACTTTTTGGAAGTTTCTGGTTACACCACACGTCTACCTCTCTCTCCAGCCGCCTCAGCCTCACATCCAAGATCCAGTCGTGTAGTTGGGTCTGCTGACCATGAGGATTGTGAAGCCAGTGCCCCCCTAGGGAGGGACTCCTGGGCGTGTTCCCTGAGTGACAGGTCTGGTCGACTAGTCTCTGCCTCTCCTGCGTTTCACCTGTATTTTGGCTTTTCCCTGGAGGAGCCCCTAGCCCTAACCAGGACTATAACGCAGGGACTGTGGCCTTTGCTTTCTCTTTCAGGCCAGGTCCCTTCTCCTTTTTTTACAGGTAGGCTTCGCAGGTAGAGTTCTGCCCATGCACTGATCTCCTCGTGTTGACTACTCTGAACTTCGTCTGCTGCTGTTTGGGCTAATTGGATGTCTTGCTGGTTGGTTTATCTGTGCTGCTGGAACAAAGCTCTTAGGCGTAGCCAAGCCCTTGTCCTGAATTTCATGTTAGCTCTCCAGCTGCCTCTGCCTCAGGAAGAGCTTTTAATATTCATTTACAAAACTCAAAAAGGGAGATAGAGAATACAGCATTTTCTAGACTGACTTAAAGGAGTCCAAACTGCAGTACTTGGATGCAGTCTCAAAAACGACCGAATGATCTCTGTTCGTCTCCAAGGCAAACCATTCAATATCACAGTTATCCAAGTCTATGCCCCAATCAGTAATGCTGAAGAAACTGAAGTTGAACGGTTTTATGAAGACCTACAAGATCTTTTAGAACTAACACCCAAAAAAGATGTCCTTTTCATTATAGGGGACTGGAATGCAAAAGTAGGAAGTCAAGAAACACCTGGAGTAACAGGCAAATTTGGCCTTGGAATGCGGAATGAAGCAGGGCAAAGACTAATAGAGTTTTGCCAAGAAAATGCACTGGTCATAGCAAACACCCTCTTCCAACAACACAAGAGAAGACTCTACACATGGACATCACCAGATGGTCAACACCGAAATCTGATTGATTATGTTCTTTGCAGCCAAAGATAGAGAAGCTCTATATAGTCAACAAAAACAAGACCAGGAGCTGACTGTGGCTCAGATCATGAACGCCTTATTGCCAAATTCAGACTTAAATTGAAGAAAGCAGGGAAAACCGCTAGACCATTCAGGTATGACCTAAATCAAATCCCTTATGATTATACAGTGGAAGTGAGAAATAGATTTAAGGGCCTAGATCTGATAGATAGAGTGCCTGATAAACTATGGACGGAGGTTTGTGACATTGTACAGGAGACAGGGATCAAGACCATTCCCATGGGAAAGAAAGGCAAAAAAGCAAAATGACTGGGGAGGCCTTACAAATAGCTGTGAGAAGAAGAGAGGCAAAAAGCAAAGGAGAAAAGGAAAGATAAAAGCATCTGAATGCAGAGTTACAAAGAATAGCAAGAAGAGATAAGAAAGCCTTCTTCAGTGATCAATGCAAAGAAATAGAGGAAAACAACAGAATGGGAAAGACTAGTGATCTCTTCAAGAAAATTAGAGATACCAAGGGAACATTTCATGCAAAGGTGGGCTCGATAAAGGTCAGAAATGGTCTGGACCTAAGAGAATCAGAAGATATTAAGAAGAGGTGGCAAGAATACACAGAAGAACTGTACAAAAAAGATCTTCACGACCCAGATAATCATGATGATGTGATCACTAATCTAGAGCCAGACATCTTGGAATGTGAAGTCAAGTGGGCCTTAGAAAGCATCACTACAAACAAAGCTAGTGGTGGTGATGGAATTCCAGTTGAGCTGTTTCAAATCCTGAAAGATGATGCTGTGAAAGTGCTGCACTCAATATGCCAGCAAGTTTGGAAACTCAGCAATGGCCACAGGACTGGAAAAGGTCAGTTTTCATTCCAATTCCAAAGAATGGCAATGCAAAAGAATGCTCAAACTACCGCACAATTGTACTCATCTCACATGCTAGTAAAGTAATGCTCAGAATTCTCCAAGCCAGGCTTCAGCAATAAGTGAACCGTGAACTCCCTGACGTTCAAGCTGGTTTTAGAAAAGGCAGAGGAATCAGAGATCAAATTGCCAACATCTGCTGGATCATGGAAAAAGCAAGAGAGTTCCGGAAAAACATCTATTTCTGCTTTATTGACTATGCCAAAGCCTTTGACTGTGTGGATCACAATAAACTGTGGAAAATTCTGAAAGAGATGGGAATACCAGACCACCTAACCTGCCTCTTGAGAAATCTGTATGCAGGTCAGGAAGCAACAGTTAGAACTGGACATGGAACAACAGACTGGTTCCAAATAGGAAAAGGAATACGTCAAGGCTGAATATTGTCACCCTGCTTATTTAACTTCTATGCAGAGTACATCATGAGAAACGCTGGGCTGGAAGAAACACAAGCTGGAATCAAGATTGCTGGGAGAAATATCAATCACCTCAGATATGCAGATAACACCACCCTTATGGCAGAAAGTGAAGAGGAACTCAAAAGCCTCTTGATGAAAGTGAAAGAGGAGAGTGAAAAAGTTGGCTTAAAGCTCAACATTCAGAAAACGAAGATCATGGCGTCCGGTCACATCACTCCATGGGAAATAGATGGGGAAACAGTGTCAGACTTTATTTTTTGGGGCTCCAAAATCACTGCAGATGGTGACTACAGCCATGAAATTAAAAGACGCTTACTCCTTGGAAGAAAAGTTATGACCAACCTAGATAGTATATTCAAAAGCAGAGACATTACTTTGCTGACTAAGGTCCATCTAGTCAAGGCTCTGGTTTTTCCTGTGGTCATGTATGGATGTGAGAGTTGGACTGTGAAGAAAGCTGAGCGCTGAAGAATTGATGCTTTTGAACTGTGGTGTTGGAGAAGACTCTTGAGAGTCCTTTGGAGATCTAACCAGTCCATTCTGAAGGAAATCAAGCCTGGGATTTCTTTGGAAGGAATGATGCTAAAGCTGAAGCTCCAGTACTTTGGCCACCTCATTCGAAGAGTTGACTCATTGGAAAAGACTCAGATGCTGGGAGGGATTGGGGGCAGGAGGAGAAGGGGACGACTCAGGATGAGATGGCCGGATGGCATCACGGATTCGATGGTCGTCGGTCTGAGTGAACTCCGGGAGTTGGTGCTGGACAGGGAGGCCTGGCGTGCTGTGATTCATGGGGTCTCAAAGAGTCGGACACGACTGAGCGACTGAACTGAACTGAACTGAGACTGACTTAACTAAAGAGCCTTTTTTTTTTTTCTGTGACTGAAGGACTGTTTTTTCTTTGACTGTTAAAATTTGACAGAATATAGTGTTTGATGGGACACAGTTTCTGAAAGTGCAAGGCTTTATCCCAAACCAGTGGACGTCAAATGAAGGAATTCTAGGTGAAGGTAATGTGACAGTCAGTGAGAAAAATTCTCTTGGGTAGGGAAATCTCTCCTGGAGCTCCTTTCTCAACAGATGTCCTCTGAGCACCTGCCACTCATCCGTCTCTCTGCTGGAATCACATCATGTGTTTGATTGCTTACTGTGTGTCTGCATAAGGGCAGCTCTGATCTGGAGTAGAGCCCCTGGTGGAGAAGAAGGAAGGGATGCTACATTATTTTTCACACTTCTACATCCTCTTCTCCTTTCCTCCATTTGAAATGGGTGATGCCATCATGGCCACAGAAACCACTGGCTTCTAGATCCAAGGAAAGAGGGCTTCTCTGAGGCTTTTTCCCTGGCTTTGACCTCTTCCGGGATTTCTGTAGCACTTTTGAGCACCCCATCTCTCCCACTCTGGGACTAGTTCATCTCTGCACTAGTCTCCAGTCTCACTGCTAGTTCAGGATTTTACTTTGCATACAGGCATCAGTGCTAAGTGGGACGGAGCTCATTCTTATGGAATGGATATGACATTATAAATTTTCTACTTTGCCTATGAAATCTTTCTTCTTTAATAGCTCATGGTCAGTCCAGACTGTAATAATTGTCTTCACCCCTTCGGTGAAGATAAACCCATGTTCTGGGCAGGGCTGTCTTGCAGGTGAAGACTCATTTAAATCTACCAGGGTGGGTGACTGAGTGTGAAGGACATAGCTGGGAAAGGAAGCCAGTTACTCCCTCTGAATATTACTCTCAGCCAGGATAGGAAAAGACCACTTGAAGCAGGTAGAAGTCACTGAGACTCTTGATTCAGGCCTTTTGAGATCCTGGTATATATGTCTTTACTGTCATCAGTGAGATCTTTGGTTGGCTGGCCTTATTAACTCAGTTGGCTGAGCTAATCATAAACTAGATGGAAAGGCTCAGTGTTGAACCTTCCCTTAGGTTTGGTGTTCTCTGAACAGCAACAGATAGCATCTTCCACCCACAAAGCCCCACCTTAGAGGACTTGAAGGCTTTTTGTGACTTGTCCATTTCTGTCGCATCCTGTGAAAGACCACGGTTTTAACTGTGAAGAACAGGGAGTGAGTTTACTTGGCAGGAAGGGGGAAAGGGCTTGTAATAGACATTTAGAGATCTTAAATAGACTCAGTCAGTTATTTGGTCAGTCTGTTCAGTTCAGTTGCTCAGTCGTGTCCAGCTCTTTGTGACCCCGTGAATTGCAGCACTCCAGGCCTCCCTGTCCATCACCAACTCCCGGAGTTCACTCAAACTCATGTCCATCGAGTCGGTGATGCCAACCACCCATCTCATCCTCTGTCATCCTCTTCTCCTCCTGCCCACAATCCCTCCCAGCATCAGTCTTTTCCAATGAGTCAACTCTCCACATCAGGTGGCTAAAGTATTAGAGTTTCAGCTTTAGCACCATTCCTTCCAAAGAACACCCAGGACTGATCTCCTTTAGAATGTACTGGTTGGATCTCCTTGCAGTCCAAAGGACTCTCAAGAGTCTTCTCCAACACCACAGTTCAAAAGCATCAATTCTTCGGCGCTCAGCTTTCTTCACAGTCCAACTCTCACATCCATACATGACCACTGGAAAAACCATAGCCTTGACTAGAGAGACCTTTGTTGGCAAAGTAATGTCTCTGCTTTTTAATATGCTCTCTAGGTTTGGTCATAACTTTCCTTCCAAGGAGTAAGCAGTCAGTCTGTAGGTATTTATAATTATTAGTTGGTCTATAATTGCAGAAGGCTTACTTTCCCCAACTAGTCTTTCCTGTGATGAAGACATTTCCTAAGATTCTTTCCTTAGTCCCTTTCTCTGCTCCCTTCACAAACTATCCCTGGTTGATGTCATCTCTGCTTATCAAAAACTTGCAGATCTCTATCTCCAACATAAGTCTCTCTTCTTAGTTCCTGACTCATGATGACCAAACACTATTGATACCATAACCTGGATGAGTCTTAGCCTTTTAAACTCTACATGTCTCAAGTCAAATTACATTGTCCATCAAAGCATCCTCTTTTCCCTATTCCCTCATTTCTTCTTATCCCTATTCCTCTTCCTTTGTTCCTTGATTTGGGAGCATCGCCATCCAGGGTGATCAGTAAACTTGCTTCTAAATCACTGTTTTGCTCTGTTCCCCCACCAGGAATTTAATAGGCTCTGAGTATAATGTAAGATGTTTAGGATGTGTCTAGATGGTTTATTTTTTCTTTTCCTTTTCTTAAATTTCTTGTCTGCAAGGCATGTATAGTTGAATTCCATAGAGAAGTTAACAGAAAAAATAATTAAAGGTTAATGTGAGGTTTAGATTTTAAGTAAAATGGAAGTTCTGGAAAGGAAGCGTCTGAGGGCTACAACACTTTGAGAGGAAGCTTTGTGAAAGAGGTGAGAGTTGACTAAGGACGCCTGAGGTGGGATAGGGACCGAAGACCTCTTTGGAAGCATGTGCAATGGTGAAAGGATGGGGCAAATAATTCGCAGCTTGTTTCTTGTGCAGGTTGAGTAATCATCAGCTCCCCCATGAACTGCTTCTGCTCGGCACTAATGTACCTTGTGTACTTTGATTCTGTTCAGAAGGTTCTGAGGACTTGAGTATCCTAGTGTAATCTGTTAGTTAGCTTGGAACTGTCTCTTCCTTTAAAATTTTGGCTCAAAGCGTCATTGTGCAACTTGTGGGAACTCTTGATTCCTTTACCCAGAATTCACCATGTTCCTGGGAACTCTTACGTTTATGGTCACTCTGATTTTGAGTTCTTGCTTCCGTTAAATTTGTTCAGATTGTAGATGGTCTTTGTGTCTCAAGTTGCTCTTCCTATTTCCATCCACATTGACTTAGATGGTAGAACTCAGATACCTCCCAGCTCAAAGCCTTTGTGTGTGTGTGTAGCAGACTGTTAAAGTTTGGCGTAGTGGAGAGTATTTTACGTTGCAGCAAAGTAAGCAACTTGAATTCTAACACTGGCTCTCCCTGTCCCTTAAAGTACTTTGCCCACCTTTGCATTAGAGATCCATCACTGTTACTGTATGTGGCCTTGGTGTCTCTTACAATCTTCTCTCTCTTTCCTTTGCAGACCATCCTTACTCTGTTACTACTAAGCACTGCAGATATTTCTTACTCCTATTAGGCAAAGCAATTGAACTCTTAACTCTCCCTCCCAAGTTCACCTTGAATAGCCAAGATCCACTGAAGGACTCCACTGAATAAAAAGCTCATCTGCTTAGCCACACAATGGATTTGTAGAACCTCTTATGTGTACATTATCTTCTCTCATTTGGAAGTATTTCTTGTTTTAAATAGCATTTACTTCTTCTTAACCCAGAAATGGTTTTGCTTTGAAGGATCTGTGCAGAGGAGGTATAAGAGAAAAGGGCAGCAATGTGAATATAAGCAGGAACCTACATAAAACCTATTGTGGGCAATGAAAGAACTCATCTAACTGAAAAGAAGAATTCTTGTTAGGGAGTAGTGCTCAGCATAGATTAGGAAGTCCAGAGATGGACCTACATTCAGTGGGAAAGGATAGTGTTTAGGACAAATATCTAACCATTTAAAAGAAAATCTCTGCCACCTTCTAGTAAAATAAATTCCATATAAATACTTTTATTTATTTTTATTTCTTCTTATTGGATTGGCCAAAAAGTTTGTTCATAAAATCTTATGGCAATACCCAAAAGAACTTTTTGGCCAACCTGATATTTATTTTTATTTTATTTTTAAAAGTAATTTTTACTGGAGTATAGTTGATTTGCAGTGTTGTATTAGTTTAAAGATTTTTACATAAAGTGATAAGTGTACTTGAAAATAGTTTTTTTAGTGTGGTACCAAAGGCAGAAACCATAAAGGAAAAAATGTGGTGGATTAGTTTTTTAAAAATCACAACAAACACCATAAGCAAAATAAAAAGTAGATGTCAACTGGTTAAAAAGAGTTTTCAGCATATCTCTAATGTGTGCAAAATTCTTAATTTGTAAACTCTTACAAATTAATAGAAAAAAACAAGAAAATGAGAAAAGTCATAGAAAAATAAGTACAAGTGATTAATAAAGAATATAGAAAACAGCTGTTTCATTTATAATCCAGAAAACACAAACAGAAATGAGATACCATTTTTCAGTATCAGTCTATATTTAGACTGATAAGTTTAAAAAGAAGAAAATATTTATTGCTGGTGAGGGCTGGAGGAAAAGAAGAACTTTTCTCTTGCTGGGAATGAATATTAATACATTTTCTCTGAAGTTCAGTTTGGTGATATGTATCAGATTTAAGGTACACATGGTCTTAAACCAGCAATTCAACTTCTAGGTATTCATCCCGATGGTAAATGTGTAGAGATACATGTTTGAGGATGTTTACTATTACAGAGTCTATAAAGCAATCAAAATAGCCATTGGTAAGGGACTGGTCAAATAAATTGTGGTATGTCCATACAATGATACATGAAGTAAATCTTTAATTATTGACACAGAAAGATGGCTATAACAGATGCATGGAAAATATATAGCATATGAACCTATTTCAGTTGAGATATAGTCATAACTATCTTCAGTTCAGTTCAGTCGCTCCATCGTGTCCAACTCTTTGCGACCCCGTGAATCGAAGCACACCAGGCCTCCCTGTCCATCACCAGCTCCCGGAGTTTACTCAAACTCATGTCCATCGAGTCGGTGATGCCATCCAGCCATCTCATCCTCTGTCATTCCCTTCTCCTCCTGCCCCCAATCCCTCCCAGCGTCAGAGTCTTTTCCAGTGAGTCAACTCTTCGCATGAGGTGGCCAAAGTACTGGAGTTGCAGCTTCAGCATCATTCCCTCCAAAGAACAACCAGGGCTGATCTCCTTTAGAATGGACTGGTTGGATCTCCTTGCAGTCCAAGGGACTCTCAAGAGTCTTCTCCAACTATGTAGATATATTTTAAAAATCATGCAGTGCATTAACAAATTGTCTTTTCTGATTCAGAAAAAAATAGCCACTTTAAAAAAATTAGGAAATAACGAGTTGAAAGAGTAGCATTGAAATATATACATTACTGTATGTAAAATAGATAACTAGTGGTAAATTGCAGTGTAACATAGGGAATTCAACCTAGCTCTGTGGCAGCCTCGAGGATGGGGTGGGAGAAGGTGGGGGGCAGTTCAAAGAGAGGGAACATAAGTATACTTATGGCTGATTCATGTTGTTTTATGGCAGAGACCAGTACAACATTGTAAACCAGTTATCCTCCAATTAAAAATAAAATTTAAAAATAGAATAATTATAACAATATCTGAAATTAAATAGTAAATACATTCTGACTTGTGATGGGTGGGCTGAAACCAGGCTTTTTTTTTTTTTTTTTTAACCTTGTTGAGCTAGGTAATGAATAGTGGTGATAAAAGTAGAAGGTTTTATAGTGTGAATGTATGAAATGAATGAAGTGAAAAATGAGGTTAGAGAAACAAGTTAGGAAGCTATAGTGGCGGTGTAGGCCTGAAATATGAACTAATAAGGCATCAACTGGGGTAAGCAGTAGGATTATAAGGAAAAGAACTAATCTGAAGGGCATTTCATAGAAGAAACCACTGATCTGATCATCTCTCAGGCAGGAAGAGGATAAAGAAGAAAAATCAAGTCACTGATAATGCCAAGGTGTCTGTTTACCCTGTGAAGTTGGACAGCTACTTGTCGTGACAGATATAGGGGCAACTGGAAAGGAGAAGCACTCTTTCTAGAAGAGGAGACAAACTTGTTTCTTGGGGTTGAACTTGAAGGGCTAGAGGTACATCTGAAAGGAAATGTTCTTTAGGCTGGGGATTCCCATTTAAAGAAAAAATTACATGTGAAAAGAGAGGTAATAGGTGAACATGGGGGCTCTAAATCTGACACCCTTGAAATTCTTGGGGATGGGATGGGTCGTACTTGGTTCTCCCTTTCCTATCCGCAGTCTTGACAGACTGCGAAGAGGAATGTGGCATTGGTCTCATTTGGAACCTGAGAACAGAGCTTGAGAGGTAGGATTGGGCAGTAATCATCGTTATTTTAAAATCTCTCTGCCATTTACAAAGGCCATTATGTGCAGCAGTTTATAACACAATCCTGTATACTATGTGTGATTTTTTTTTTACTCATTTATAGAACTGAAGTTCAGTTAGTAAAATTAGGACTCAAACTAAGGTATGCGTGCGTGCTCAGTCACTTGAGTTGTGTCTGACTCTTTGTGACCTTATGGCTCCTCCTTTCCATCAGGCTCCACTGGCCATGGGGATTCTCCAGGCAAGGATACTGGGTTGGGTTGCCATACCCTCCTCCAGAAGATCTTCCTGACCCAGGGGTTGAACCCATGTCTCTTATTTCTCTTGCATTGGCAGGCAGGTTCTTTATCACTGGCACCACCTGTAAAGCCCAAACTAAGGTATGCGAAGTGAAAGTCACTCAGACGTGTCCAGCTCTTTGTGACCCCATGGACTATACGATCCATGAAATTCTCTAGGCCGGAGTCCTGGATTGGGTAGCGTTTCCCTTCTCCAGGGGATCTTGCCAACCCAGGGATCGAACCCAGCTCTCCCGCATTGCAGGTGGATTCTTTACCTGCTGAGCCACAAGGGAAGCCAAAGAATACTGGAGTGGGTAGCCTATCCTTCCTTTCTCCAGTGGATCTTCCTGGCCCAGGAATAGAACCAGGGTCTCCTGCATTGCAGGTGGATTCTTTACCAACTGAGCTATCACTGAAGCCCAAAGATCTAGTATGTGTGTGCTCACTCATATCTGACTCTTTGCAACCTTTGGATGCAGCCTGCCAGGCTCCTCTGAACTATGGGATTTTTCAGGCAAGAATGCTGGAATGGGTTGCCATTTCCTCCTGCAGAGGATCTTCCTGACTCAGGGGTCAAACCTGCATCTCCTGTGTCTCCCACATTGCAGGCAGATTCTTTACCCGCTGAGCCATAGGATACAGGCCTCAAATTCTGTTTCTCATGTCTTCATTCTCTGTCACTTAGAGACGAATTTTCCAAAGAGGGAAAAACTAGAGCAAAAGCTGTAGCCTGGGTATAGTGGTACCTACAATTAAGAGGCAGGAGGAAGATGAGAGCTGGGGAAGACACCATGGTATTCACAGTCACTGCCCTGTCCCCTGTCCCTTGTAGGCCCTGACATTCCTCTAACCAGAGACTGTTGGATGTTCCATTGAATTCAAGGGGGAAAAGTCCTAATCTATTCATAAATAGCTTGAAGTATTTTAAGTAAGGTTGGACAGTTTGGTTACAGCAGAGTTTGTGTGGTAACTTGGTAGTTCATGAGATTCTGGCTTCATTCATTTGAGAGCATTGCAATAAAAGCGTATTTACTTAGACCCATGAAGGAAGGGCTTAACTAGTTACATGAAAAAAGAGTTTCTTTGTGTGTATGTGACGTCATTAGGTTTGTTTACTTTTGGAATGACATGGTAACTTAGTTATGTATGCATTAGCTGGTAGAGAGCCAAAGACGACCGGCTTCGATGAGTAGAAAAGCCTTCAATGAGTAGAAAATCAGATGTCTCTTAATTCACTTCAGATTCCCAACTGACAATCATATTTATGGGATGAAATTGTTTAACTGGTCCTGATAGCATAGACACAAAAAGCAGTTGTCTCCTGTCAGAAGTTCTGGGTCACAGGGTCCGCTTTAGAGGTGTCTTAGGCAGCTGACAGACTGCTGTCTGCTAAGGGTCCTGTAGGGCACCCTTGGAGCTGAGTGCTTGGAGCATAGTGGGCAGTCATAGTGCTTGGAGACAGTGCGTGATTGAGTGGGTGAGTGAGTGAGAGAGCGATCGTGTGAAGGACTGAAGGGATCTCTTGCCCAAGGCATGCTGAGTTGTGTAGAGCATTCTTCCCACAGCCTCCCATTATAACTTGGCTAGGTGGTTTGGGGACAAGTCTTAAGACTCAAGGTGTTATAGCAGGGAGGGAGGAAATGGCACCATGGGAAGTTTCTGCTCTGAGCTGGTGACTCCACAGAGAGGGGACATTCCCAAAGTCAGTATGCTAGTGTGACTTGAGTCACAGTCACATGATCTCTCCTCCTAAAGAGAACAGGCTGCTGAGACGGTCTGCGGGGCAAGTGAGAGGCCCATGGAGGTAGGAGAGTTCCTGTTGGCAACCTGGATCTTTCTCAAAGAAGGCAGCTACTTTATAAGTCATCTGTAGGAGGCTCTCCACCACCCTTCCTCCTCACTGCTTGGATTCTAAATCAGGAGCCTCTCAGGCTCATCCCCGGCTTTTGCTTACCCAGCCTGGCCCTGCCCTCTGGCTGTGTGCCGCTGGTGATTATTAGCCTGGCTGGAAATTATGCCCTCTACAAGGTTAAAGCAAATTGGGAGGTTCTGGCTCTGGCTCCAGGGGGAGCAGGGTCTGTCACCTGGCTCTGCCCTGTGTTTCGTGGCATGCTTGCCTGGCCACCTCTTCTTCTTTACACAGCCCTCCAAGCCCATATTTCTGCCTGGGTGAGGGTTAAAGCCTGGCGTCTTCAGAGGGACTGTGGGTGCAGGAATGCCAGTACTTTAGAAGGGTCTGCTGCCAGTCCCTGTGTTGTGCTTTAGGAGAATTACCAATTTCATACAGATGATCTCATGTTGAGGGTGGTTGGGAGACAAGGACATGGAGATTTTTCATATTCACAAAAGGATTTTCCACTTTTTTTTTTTTTTTAGCATTAAACCTGCTTTTCAGAATCAGATTTAATTTCCATACTTTAAATAATGTGCAGTTATTTGCATCAGAAAAAACTTTGGAGATTTTTTAGACAAATTTCCTTGTTTCAGAAATGAACAAAACTGCGGGAGGTCTAGGAATGGCGAAGTGGCACCTGTGCTTCGAATGCTCAGATTATGTGAAAGGAACTGAAGCAGACACTGTATGAGGGGAAGTCTCAGTCCCTCCTTAAGGAGCCTTTCTTGGACCATTTTTCAGGTAAGAGAGGGAAAAATGCGTTCCTTCCCCTGGAATGCTCTGCTCACCCTCCTGGTTACCTCAGATTGGGTAATTCCTGCTCCCATTGACTTTTACCTTAGTCTTTTCAGTCTGAACACCAAATGACATGATAACGTCTTAGTATTTGGTATTCTTAAGCCGGCTTTAAATAAGTGAAAACTTTTATTACAGGTTATGAATGACTGAATGCAACTTTACTAAGTTAGCAAAATGTCATGGAGGATCTTCAAGGATCCTGAGTTAATTGGTTGAGTAGATTGATTTATTGTTAAAATTATCCAGTCTGTAATAGGTACTTGTAAAGTCTATGCATTTGTTTATCAATTACTTATTAACTGTAGAGTTATGTAATAATTTGATATAAAGCGATAAGGTATGACAGGTGTAAGACTAATGTTGTGGGAACTCAGAGAGGAAAGATTATTTTTAGCTTTTGGATCTAAAGAATCAGGGAAGTTTTGTGAAAACCAGTTTGTCTAACACTAAATAGACTTGCTTGCACCCTAGTCAGAGGTGGTGTTGATTACAAAGGGAAATCTATTCTCCTCATTCATATATTAAAATTCGGAATTTATAGCAACACAGTGTATTTATTTTCATGGTTTCTTTGCTAATCTCTAAAGCAGTTTTCCAAAGAACAGACGTTTGGTAAATAAGAGGAGTCCACTCTCTTTTATTAGATAGTCTCTCTGCAGCTGGCAGCTGGGGGCAAGGGTGGACCCTGTCAGGGAGGCTGCTCTTTCGAGAAGCTTGTTTGAAGAGAGGAGTGTTAGTGAAGAGGGGACACAGGATCTAGGGAGGTCTGTTTATTTTTTGAGACCTAAGCATGATTTTGCGCTGTGGGGAAAAAGTAGAGAAGGAGAAGTTGAAGACAGAAAAGAGAATAACAATTGTTGAGCAAGTCTCCTGGGGAGGAGGGTCTGCTGTATCCAAAGCACTGGTAGAGAGATTAAACTTGAACAAAAGACAAGGCCGTCGCTGATTTTAACTGTATCACCACCACACCACCGTCTATTGCTCTCCTACCTTTCGCTAGCACTCTGTTGAGCACTGTCAAGTCTCATGTGATCAGGGCGAGGGGCATGGTGTTGGGGTGAGGGTTGTGATGGGCAGAAGGGTTTGATAAGATTTTGGAGAGACATTTTCCTTCTGTTGGGCTATGTGTTCTCTGGGCAGCAGAAGTTGAGGTCATCTGCCAGGAGCAGTTGGGAGAGTGTGGATAGTGGCATGCCTTTTAAAAGCTGTTGTGCTCATGGAGTGATCTGGAGACACATGGGAGGATAACTGAACAGTGCTGAAGACCCAACTAATATTGGAAGCAGGCGCTTCCTGGAGGGAGCAACCCTCATGACTAATGATTGCTTTAGCAGTGCCCACTCAACAGCTTGGGGGTTAAAGCAGAGTATATTCATACTCAGATAGGAGCTGTGTTCTGTGGGCAAATGGAAGACTTGGAGTAGGAGGAATCTGGGATATTAGTAGCAGAGTGGTCATCTAGTTGACTAGAGAAAGAAGTGAATTGAGGAGAGGACTGATAGGCAGCAAAGTGATGAGGGAGGTGGTATCGCGAGGCTGGAAGCCGCAGTGAAGTTGAAGAAGCAGCTGTAGATGAGATGAGGAGAGGTCCTATATATAGGAGGATATAGGAGATCGTGAGCAGGCAGCAGATCTGACTTGAAGTGGAAGGGCAGACTGATCAAGGAGGCAAAGTCCTTGATGAGCGAGAGGTTAGTTAGTAACTTAACAGCAATGAGGAGGAGGCGCATAGTTGTTTGGTATAGACCTCGGCCAAGGGAGGGTTTTTTTTTTTTTTTAAGGTTATAGGAATAAAACAACACTGAGATAGACCATCTGTTTCTCCTTTGGATACCACTGGATACTGAAGGATGATTTTTATGGCAGAATCTTCATTGTCCAGAAACCAAGTTCCTTAAGGAGTATCAGGTTTCAACTAGGGAAAAGATGTCCAGAAGCATCTTTTAGTCCTACCTTCTGCACAGCTGGCTGAATACCATAGAGTTTTAGCACTGGGGAGGCAGGTTGCTGCTGCTGCTAAGTCGCTTCAGTTGTGTCCAACTCTGTGCGACCCCATAGACGGCAGCCCACCAGGCTCCCCTGTCCCTGGGATTCTCTAGGCAAGAACACTGGAGTGGGTTGCCATCTCCTTCTCCAATGCATGAAAGTGAAAAGTGAAAGTGAAAAGTGAAAGTGAAGTCGCTCAGTCGTGTCTGACTCTTCACGACCCCATGGACTACAGCCCACCAGGCTACTCTGTCCATGGCATTTTCCAGGTCAGAGTACTGGAGTGGGTTGCCATTGTGTAGTTCTGGCCAAATGGGACAGCCTCCACAGAGTACTGGGTCTGTAGGCAGAGTTTGCAGCAACAAGGACTAAGTACTCTTGCAGGGAAAATCCCATTTGGCCACTAGGGTTTTTTAACTGTTCAGGATCAGAGTGGGGCCAATGCTTATCTTCTGTGAAAGGCTGAGGGGAAACTTTAACGATTTCTTGGCTGAAATACTAAGAGTTATTGGACTCTTTAGCCTTCTATTCCTGTGGGGTTTGGAATGTATTTTTTCCCTCTGCAGTGACAGCAAATAATGCCCTAAAGCCCACAGTTTGAAAGGGTCTGGAAATACTCAGATTATTGTTTATAAAGATGTTTTTGGATTTTCAGTGGCTCAGGATTTCTTTGACATTGTTAGTACATTACTCAAACATTTAGGAAAGAAGCCTCCTAGTAGATGCAAACGAGCAAGCAACTAAAATTTTCACACTTCTTTTGCTTTTTTCTGGATTAATTTACACCACCACCGTGGCTGTAAAACCAGATATGAACAGCTCAGAAAATGATTGCTTACTCAGCCATTTCACCACAGGAACCTACTAAGCACAGCTCTGTGATCCCCAGCAGAAGAGGCTGTGTGGCTCAGAGCTTCAAGTGCATTGCACCCATGACAGTACTTTCTAAATTGTTCATAATTGCTTTTGCCACATAAAGATGAGAAACTACTGTGTGACATAGCCAACATAAACAAAGATAGAAGACAGTCAACAGGCTGGGAGAAATTTTGGGGATGTAGGTGATAGTGGATTAATTTCTATAATATATAAAGGGTTTCTAAAAATCAATCACAATAAGACAACAGACTCTATAGACAATGGGCAAAGAATACAAGTAGACAAGTCACAGCAGGGCAAACTAAGTTTCGTTTAAAGAAGTGCTTAGTCTTGAGCACAGTGTTCTCTGGATGAGAATGTTCCTTGCATTGGTAAATATCCATGAGTAGGACTGTGAAATGCTGTGTGGCTATGAAAACATAACAATAGCTTCTGTATCAGTGAAAAAAGCAAGTATACCCCACAGAACTGTGAAAAGAGGGGTGGGTGAAAGTACAGGTCCTGAGTTTTCTGGGGACAGTTGCAACTTTGTTTTCATTTTAAATTTGTCACAAAATGTGACTTTTATACCTGTGTGAGGCTTGAATGTAAATAAATTCATATCCACCCCCCTAAAAAAGAAAAAAGCAAGTACAGAGCAATATGACCAGAATGTTCCTATTTATGTATTTAGTTTTTAAAAGACCTACTTACTTATCTTGCTTTGGGGCTGTGGTGGGTCTGTTTGCTGCACACAGGCTTTCTCTGGTTGCAGCGAGCAGGGCCACTCTTCATTGCAGTGCATGGACTTCTCATGGTGGTGGCTTCTTTTGTGGCACACGGGCTCTAGGCATGCAGGCTTAGTAGTTGCAGCGTACAGGCTCAACAGCTGTAGCTCTTAGGCTTAGTTGCTCCACAGTATGTGGGATCATCCCAAACCAGGGTTTGAACCAGTATCCCTTGCATTGCAAAGTGGATTCTTAACCATGGGGCTGCCAGGGAAGACCCCTACTTATTTATTATTTTTAATGTTCTCACTTATTTGATTTGGACTGTATTCATCTTGTCTTAAATTTTATTAGAGGATTCCTTTAGGTTAAACAATACTTAAGGCTGTGGGTTTTTTTTTAATGTATTTATTTATTTTTGGCTTTGCTGAATCTTCATTGCTGCACATGGGCTATTCTTCGTTGAGGGACATGGGCTTCTCATCGCGATGGCTTCTCTTGTTGTTGTTCAGTTGCTCAGTTGTGTTCGACTCTATGTGACCCCATGGACTGCAGCAGGCCAGGCTTTCCTGTCCTTCACCATCTCCTGGAGCTTGTTCAAACTCATGTCCATTGAGTTGGTGATGCCATCAAACCATCTCATCCTCTGTCATCCCCTTCTCCTGTCCTCCAATCTTTCCCAGCATCAAGGTCTTTTCTAATGAGTCGGCTCTTTGCATCAGGTGGCCAAAGTACTGGAGCTTCAGTTTCAGCATTAGTCCTTCCAGTGAATATTCAGGGTTGATTTCCTTTCAGTTCAGTTCAGTTCAGCCTCTCAGTCATGTCCGACTCTTTGCGACCGCATGAATCACAGCACACCAGGCCTCCCTGTCCATCACCAACTCCTAGAGTTTACTCGAACTCATGTCCATCAAGTCGGTGATGCCAACCACCCATCTCATCCTCTGTCGTCCCCTTCTCCTGCCCCCAGTCCCTCCAAACATCAGAGTCTTTTCCAGTGAGTCAACTCTTCACATCAGGTGGCCAAAGTATTGGAGTTTCAGCTTTAGCATCAGTTCTTCCAGTGGACGCCCAGGACTGATCTCCTTTAGAATGGACTGGTTGGATCTCCTTGCAGTTCAAGGGACTTTCAAGAGTCTTCTCCAACACCACAGTTCAAAAGCATCAGTTCCTTGGCACTCAGCTTTCTTTATGGTCCAACTGTCACATCCATACATGACTACTGGAAAAACCGTAGCTGTCACTAGATGGACCTTTGTTGGCAAAGTAATGTCTCTGCGTTTTAATATGCAGTCTAGGTTTGTCATAGCTTTTCTTCCAAGGAGCAAGCGTCTTTTTAATTTCATGGCTGCAGTCAACCATCTGCAGTGATTTTGGAGCCCATGGCGGGGAAAAAAGCATTAGTTGCTGGGAATTTGCAGAAATTGTGGGAGGGTATTGGATAGGGGGGTCCAGGCAGCTTTTATAAGGACATGGACAGGGTGGTTGCAGCTGACATATGATTGCTGTAGTGCTGTGTAACTTGTAGAATGTTTGACAGTGACCCACCCGCCCCCGACACCCCCCAAAATCTTTTCTATGGAGGTCTATTGGTTGCATGCTCCAGAAACTATCTTGATACTCCCCTTGCTGCCCAGCGGAAGCCATTTTCAATTCAGACTCCAAAAGGGAAGCAAAACTTCCCAACAAAGGGCTTGTCATTCCCTTTCTTTCATGTAATTTACACAGACCCTGAGGACAGTTAACAAAGCCAAAGAGAGCTGTGGCCTTTGCAGCCCTGCCAGCACTGAGTAGGGAGTGAAGGGAGGAGAAGGAGAAGTCTTTCACGAGGTGTGAGACTTGAAGACTTCTCTGAGCAAGTGCATCAACGAATATTAAGACTCCATTCAGTGCCCTAAAGATGCCAAGGTCTCCATGTAGCTGGATTGGGAACAGGGCAGATCCAGTCAGTGCCACACTAAATAAGCACTCTTGCTCGTTCCTCAGGAAGAAAGACCCAGTTGATGGAAGAACCTGTTGTTTCTTCTTAACATCCACTTAATTAGAAACTTTGAGGACAGTAGAGATCATGGGCTTTGACTGCCCAGCGTCATTTTCCCTTCTTAGATAAGAGCACCTTGATTTTCCTTTGAGGGATCACCTCCTTCCTATTCTCAGATCAGTTATGGTGGAGTTGAGTCCATTCTTTGGCTCTAGGTGGAGGACACCTGACTGTGCCAGTCAGAGAAGGGCATGGTCTCAAATTCAGGCCAGCTGGGACTCTGGATTTTCATTGAAACTGTTAAATGAATTCTCATTTATTTTCCAACTGGGTTGCTAAACCTCTAGAATGTATGTAATCCTGAGGTTGTTGGTGACCATCTTGGTACCTCAGGGGGAATTCTGAAGACAACACAAGTGAAAGCTGAGCTGCAAGATCTAGGAATGGAGACTAACGACATTTTTGGAGCACCAGAGATCTAAACGTGCCTGAAGCTAGTCTAAGTCTGGATATCTCATTTACATGGGTCTAGGCTTCCCCCCACCCCCTTTTTTCCATTTTGAAAGTTTGATTTGGATTTTTGACACCTGCAGCCGATTGAGTCTTAATTCGTGTCATGAATTATGTGTAGTTCTCATTGTAAAGTGTGGTTTGGCTTTTCGTAACATGACCTTTTGTCTTACAGTGCTGAATTTTTAGTTTGCTATGTGAATCAAGTGAGACCATAAGGAAACTAGCATTATCTTCTCTATATGGAAAAAAAAAACGTGAAGGAAGGAGGGAATGGGAAGGAAGATGGGATGCTGAATTTAAAGAACCCTGAAGTCCCTAGGTACCTAGGAACCCTCAGACCCTACCTGATCTTTCTGTTCTAAATGCCCCAGCTGTTCTGTGCTCTTCCCGTGTAATACATCGTCATAGTTAGTAATGATATGCTCATGCAGTATTTTGATTAATGTCTCTGTCTCCCTCATTGACCTGGCAGTTCTATGAGAGCAATGATGTTGCTAAATGTTATATCCCCAACAACTAGTCCAGCATGTGGCATTCAGCAAATGTTTATGGAATGAATTGACATGAATAGTTATACAGATTGGATTGATCCTCCTTGATTATTGGGGTTAGGATTGTGGCAGAATTGGCAGAAGCAGGGGAAGCGGTTCCCATCCCCTTTGTATTTCCTACACTACCCACACCACCAACATACAGCGAATGTTTGTCTTAAATGAGATAGTTAATTTCAATTTGACTGGGAAATCGTTTATCAAACCTTCAGTGCTTATGTTGTTATTAGAGCATTTTATTGAGGAATTAGTGTGGTGGTTGACTTAATCTGTGGAAAGCCTTGCAGAGGAGTGGGTCAGATCTGTGTGATTAACAAGCAGTCTTGCTTGCTCCTTTGTCTTTATGAAATCATCTGTTTAACTGGGATAGTCCACCCTCACTCAGGCTTGCCCAGAAATGTGTTGGAGACTGTAAGAAGGCCCAGGCAGTCAATGAGGGAGAGGTTGGGGATGTTGGAGACTTGACTGTCTTAACCAGAAACAAAAGCAGTAAAAGGTGGCCCTGGGAGGAGGGGACGGGTATCCTGAAGCCCACTCCTTCCCCGCTCCCCTCTGGACCGGGCCCACCCCCTCTTCGCCACACAAAGCCTCCCCCTCCCAGCCGAGGCTGTGGTTCCCTTCCCCCAGCCTGCTTTCCCTGAGATGAGGCGAGTGTTTCCCAAGGCCCATGTGACTTACACTGGCAAGTGACGACTACAGACGGTTTACCAGTCAGTAAAACTGCCAAAGGCTTTTGTGCTGTAATAATCCTTTTCCTGTTTAAAACTCGGGGGATTTTCTACTGTTGCCAGTACTTTTTCAAGTCAGCAATTACAGTGTGGATTATGTAATGGCTAGGTATTAAAAATAGAAAAGACCAGAGTTTGCATCTATTTTAACCAAATGAAAACAGCAGAGGGAGGGGAAAGGAGCAGAGGGAGAGACCAGAGGAGGAGGGGGACAGAATTACATAGGAGAAGCAGTGAGATCGCATCACGTGACCAGACAGCCCAGCCCACAGTCCACTCTGCCCTTCTGTCCTGCACTTCTATTCTAGGCCTTCTCCAGGGAGCGGACCCTGCAGAGAATTCTGAGGACTCAAGACCCTCCTGGGTATTCATCAGCTGAGCCTTGGGGTGTTTGCCTGCCTCTGACAAGGAAAGTGACCAAGATTGGGAGGGATTGAATTTGGTGTTCTCTTCCAACCGTGCCCCCTTCTCTCCCTACCCACTCACCCGCCGCCCCCAAGTCCAGGACTCCTGTGTCTTGATTTCCAAGGTCTTAGAGCTCTGCTTGTTTCTCTTGTTGCAGTGTTAGCATCACGGGATGGTTTATGGAGGAGTCTTTAGCATCCCAGGTCTCTTATCAGTCCTTTGCCAAAGCCACCCCAAATAAATATATGATGTAATTGAAACCCCTGTATTCACTATGAAAAATGGCTTCAGACCCTCCAGCCCTCCTGCTTCCCCACCCCAACTCCTCTTCCCACACTGGATTGCTACCTCTAAACCCTTCAGGTGGTGCTTAGGAATTCAGAGGCTACCACTGATTTGTTCTTACGTGACTTCTCCTTGCTAATCCCCTACCCCTACCCTGAATCAGGAAATCTTTTTGTTTTCCAAGAGACCTACTGGTACCATTAAGTACCTCTAATGGTGAAATTTTAGGTGCCAGGTGGGTCTGGAGCAAGGAGGATATTTTTGGAAGGAGGACTACTAAGAGTCTGACAGATCACATCAAAATACACCAGGCTTTCTACTATGTCACCGTTTATACAGAGGAACCCACAGAGGGAGGTTTTGAGTTAATCACTTATACATAGTCTTTGAGCCTACATAGAGCCTATCCTGAAAGTATCCTACCTTGTAGGTCTTGGGTGGCAGGAAGTGATGGGTACTTTGAAGAAGCAGCTCACTGTTTCCAAAGAGTGAACCCAGATGTGTTTGGTGGGGTTAGGGAGAGAGACCTAAAAGTTTGGATTGTCAATAGAATCAGTTGCAGGCATTATTAGAAAGTTACTTCCTCGTCATTACTTCTGTCCACTTTTGCACCTGCCTCATCACATTTCATTCTCAGAGCCTTCATCTGCACTGGGGGTGGAAGAGAGTGTCAGCAACTCACAATAACACTGGTCCCAGCTCCATCCAGCTCCACCCAGCCCTGCCCAAAGTAGAGGGAGTGCAGGGAAAGGAAGAGGGATCTAATTTGTGAATTTCAGGCATCATTTCACTAGATAGGAAGGGGAGCCTGGGGACCTTCCTTAGGGCCTTTCAAATCATAATACCAACCTGCACTGGAAATGTCCATGGGGTGGCACGTCTCTTGTTGGTTTTTAGGTCTTTGATTCTGGATTCCTGTTCACATTCTCACCAGAGGCTGACTTTGGTAAAGACTGCCAAATATGATATGGTCCAGATTTTAATTGTTCCAACCCACTGTGTCCAGTAATGCACTTGAACATGCCTGATCAAGTTCCTGGCCTTGGGTGTGGTCAGGGTCAGTGCTGCATCAGTCGTCTGTTATCTGGACAGGCTGGTCACTCCAGACCAGGCAGTCAGCAGAAGCTGGAGGTCACAGTGAGGATCTGCCTTCCATATCCCATCCCACTCCTGAGATTTTAGCAAGGTAAGGAGTCCACTGACGCACCTGCCTTAGGGGCTGCCAGGGGCTCGAGTCAGTCCCGGACTAAATCATTAGCAGGGTTCACAAAGGAGCCCTTTCTGCCTAAACTCAACTCTGTGCTGTGGCCTTCTTCCCGTTCCCACCCTCATGGATAAGACCATAAGGATACATGGTAACTTGGCCACAGCACCTGCCCCATCACACTTCATTCTTAGAGCCTTCATCTTCACTGGGGGTGGAAGAGAGTGTCAGCAACAGAATAACTGGTCCCAGCTAGTTGGGTATACTGGTCATTCCTATCCTTTTTCTGAAAGGGGTCACCTTTCTTCTCATTAAGATATCCAAGGTATTTTCACCCCTCCACACACAAATACACACAGACACGTGTGCGCAAACAGAGGGGGTGTTTCTGGTGTCTGTTGCTTAAGATAGTACTAGTAGTCATAAGCTGGTATGGACTGGGTAACACTTCAGTTCAATTCAGTCACTCAGTCATGTCCGACTCTTTGTGACCCCATGGACTGCAGCACGCCAGGCTTCCCTGTCCATCACCAACTCCTGGAGCTTGCTCAAACTCATTTCCATTGAGTTGGTGATGCCATCCGACTATCTCATCCTTTGTTGTCCCCTTCTCCTGCCTTCTTCAGTCTTTCCCAGCATCAGGGTCTTTTCCAGTGAATCAGTTGTTTGCATCAGGTGGTCAAAGTATTGGAGCTTCAGCTTCAGCATTAGTCCTTCCAGTAAATATTCAGGACTGATTTCCTTTAGGATTGACTGGTTTGATCTCCTTGCTATCCAAGTGACTCTCAAGAGTCTTCTCCAACACCACAGTTCAGAAGCATCAATTCTTCAGTGCTCAGCTTTCTTTATGGTCCAACTCTCGTATCCATACATGATTACTGGAGAAACCATAGTTTTTGATTATATGGACCTTTGTTGGCAAAGTAATGTCTCTACTTTTTAATATGCTGCCTAGGTTTGTCATAGCTTTTCTTCCAAGGAGCAAGTATCTTTTATGGCTGCAGTCACAAGGCAGGGGGAGCGTTTAAATAGATTTAATCTTTATTTATCTGGCTGCATCGACAAATTTGAGACACAATAGTGCTTCTGTTGGAGAAGGCAGTGGCACCCCACTCAAGTACTCTTGCCTGGAAAATCCCATGGACAGAGGAGCCTGGTAGGCTGCAGTCCATGGGGTCGCTAGGAGTCGGACACGACTGAGTGACTTCACTTTCACTTTTCACTTTCATGCATTGGAGAAGGAAATGGCAGCCTACTCCAGTGTTCTTGCCTGGAGAATCCCAGGGATGGGGGAGCCTGGTGGGCTGCCGTCTATGGGGTTGCACAGAGTCGGACACGACTGAAGCGACTTAGCAGCAGCAGCAGCAGCAGCAGTGCTTCTGTAACATGGGACATTCATACGGGCCACAGAGCAAGGTGTAAATGGTAGATCTCTTGCAGTAACTCCAAGACTGGGGTCAGAGCTCAACAACTATCTCCCTTTGCCGCACATAGTACCACACCCCTCAGACCTCTTCTTGGTCTGATTCTGACGTCAGATTCAGAAATAAGTTTGGGAAATGAGCCAAGACAGGCTGAGGGTTGGGCCTCAGGACTCCACCTATTTGTCATAGCTCCTCTGGCTGGAAGTACCAGGAGGCAGGAGTGAGGAGAGGTGGTGAAGCACCTGATATGACTGCAGCCACACCTGAGCTCCTCTGTCACCCAGCAGAGCATGGGGGTGGGGGGAGGGAGAAAGAAGGGGAGGAAGGAGAGAGGGAGGAGGGACGGGAGGGAAGGGGACAGAGTGAGGGGCTTAGAGCCAGGGCCTTGGAGCTGGGCAGGGCCAGATTGACAGGGATGTCTCTGTTTCCACCAGGAACTGAGACTCCGTTTCCTTCTGGGACTGAGATTCAACTGTTGGGGGTGCTAGTCTTGGGAAAGTCAGCAGGGGGTGTGCTGGCAGCCAGCTTTGGCCTTGGGATAATCTGAGTCCAGGCTGACCAGGGTTGCTAAACACAGAGCCGTGCCAGCCCCTCCTCTGTACCCTCTTTCCTTCCAACCAGACAGACAGGCCTAGGCTCCAAAAACTGTTTTGTCACAAAAGGAAAGATGAGGAACAACTCACTAGCACTTCCTGCCTTGAGGGGTTTGCATTTTAGTTTTTTTTTTTTTGGTAAAGTTTTTATTTAACTATCTGGCTGCACTGGGTCTTAGTTGTGGCATGTGGGATCAAGTTCCCTGACCAGGGATCAAACCCAGGGCCCCTGCATTGGGAGCATGGAGTCTCAGCCACTGGACCACCAGGGAAGTCCCAGGGGTTTGCATTTTAAAAGGACACTTTGAGAGTATTATTACTATTAGTATCACTAAAAATGTTAACTTCTCCTCTAGTCAGTTTTGGTCATTAAAAATTTTTTATAAAAAGTAAAAAACCCTTAAAATTATTAGCATAAAATTTACAGTCTTTTTTCCATATATACTGTATTTAATCTTCCTTTCTTCATTCCCATAATTTTTTTTTTTTTTTTTGGCCATGATGTGCCCTGTATGGGATCTTAGTTTCTTACCCAGGGATGGATCTCACACCCCCTGCAGTGGAAGCATGAAATCATAACCACTGGACTGCCAGGGAAGTCCCTCATGCCTTTTGTATATGATTAGTTTTGTTAGAGGGCCATTTTCTAATAACCAGCTTTTGTGTTATCTCTTATTTTTTTGTCTTCTATTTCATTGTTTTACTTTTTAATCAGTTTTAAACTAGTTTTGTAGTTGAAAAATAATACAAAGGATCATTTTCATCTTATTAAAAAGACCAGCTACCCAAAAGAATGGACAAAAGATTAAAAAAAGAGAATCTTATGTGACTTAAAAGACCTTACTTACAGGTAAAATAATGGATCTTAATGGTGGGCCTCTGGGATTGAGTGGGGGTGGGAGGCATCTTAGAGTCGGGTGCCCCGTGGAGGGAAACCTGGGTTGCACCCTGGAGGCTGCTGCCCCCACCTGTGATTTAGTTACTGCTATTAGTCAAGGCACAGACCTCTGCTTCCTCCCTGGTAAATCGTGACTAATAAAAAATGGCCCCACCTGTCTTAATCATTCGCTACATCAATTCAGTTTCTGAGTGTGAGGGAGATAAAGCACCTGAACTTGCCCTCTTCGCTCTGCTCCCGTCTGTCTGCTACCGCAGGCAGCAGGGAGGGGCGAACCCTGCCTCGCCTGGAGGACTGCCTCACCAAGCTCTGGTGTGTAGCCTTAAAGGAACATTATATTGAAGGGAAGGAAAGTATCTTACTCTCCCTTTAGCTTTTGCCTGCTCCCTTATCTCTTCTTCAGCTAGGTTTTGTTATTGACTTTATTTTTAAGTGTTTTATAATTCTTTTTCTGTGGAGAAGTGAGTGGGAGGGGTAGGTGTGCTGGAAACAAGTCCAAAGAACTGGGAGTCAGGAACTAGGTGGTCTGTATCTACAGTTCTCAAATGTTTTGGTCTTGGGACCCTTTTTATGCTCTTTAAAATTATTGAGGACTTTAAATACTTTTGTTTATGTGGATTGTAGCTATAGATATTTACCATAGTACAAATATGAAAAAAACTTCTAAAAACAGAGGCTTTAAAATTAGTTGTTTATTATTTTAAAATAACAGTAACAAATCTTTTACATGTTAGCATACTTCTTACAAAAAGAACAGTTGTATTGTTTTATAGTTTTGCAAATATCTTTTTTTTTCCCCCTAGGCTGCTCCATGTAGCATGTGGGATCTTAGTTTCTAGACCAGGGATCGAACCCACACCCCCTTCATTGGAAGCATGGATCACTGGACCATCAAGGAAGTCCCAGCAAATCTGTTTAACGAATAGCCTAATAGAAGACAGCTGGATTCTCGTGCCTGCTTTTGTATTCAGTGATATATTGCTTTCCTTGAAGTAGATGAATGAAATTGAACTTCATACAGATTTGTATTTGGAAAAAGTAAAAGTATTTTAAGAGCCTTTTCAGATAATTGTGGATATCTTTTTATTCAAAGTCATAATATTTTGATAAAGACATTTATTTACACAGCAGTAAAAATTATATATTATACATCGTGTGTGTGTGGGCTCAGTCACTAACTCATGTCCGATTCTTTTGTGGACCCCTGGACTGTAGTCTGCCAGGTTCCTCCGCCCATGTAATTTTCCAGGCAAGAATACTGGAGTGGGTTGCCATTTCCTACTCCTTGGATATCTTTTTTGATATGTCACCAGAATTGGACAGGTGGCATATTCTGAAAGGTTAGTTGCAGTGTGAGATCTGAAGCCGTATCAGTGAATTTCTCATACTCAGTTATGTTAAGGCTTCCTTGTGGCTCTGCTGCTGCTGCTGCTAAGTCGCTTCAGTCGTGTCCGACTCTGTGCAACCCCATAGATGGCAGCCCACCAGGCTCCCCCGTCCCTGGGATTCTCCAGGCAAGAACACTGGAGTGGGTTGCCACTTCCTTCTCCAATGCATGAAAGTGAAAAGTGAAAGTGAAGTTGCTCAGTCGTGTCCGACTCTTCGAGACCCCATGGACTGCAGCCCACCAGGCTCCTCTGTCCATGGGATTTTCCAGGCAAGAGTACTGGAGTAGGGTGCCATTGCCTTCTCCGGCTCATCAGTAAAGAATCCGCCTGCAGTGCAGGAGACCTGAGTTCGATCCCTGGGTCAGGAGGATGCCCTGGAGAAGGAAATGACAATCCACTCCAGTGTTTTTGCCTGGAAAATCTCATGGACAGAGGAGCCTGGCAGGCTATAGTTCATAGGGTTGCAAAGAGTCAGACACTTCTTTGTGACTAAAAAGCAGCTATATTAAAGTCTGTTGGTCTGTCTTGTTCGTTGAATGGGTCTTTTACTCATGCCTGATTTTCTAACATGGTGCATTGGTGGTCATTGGAAAATAATGGCTCAGTGATTTATGCAAATCTTCCAAATGTAGACACATTTCAGTTCGTAATACCACATTTGTTATTATTACCACTAATTTCATCACCAAGTCTAGATACTGGGAAGCTGTCAAGCTCATTTTGTCAACAGTTTTCACTTGACAGCTCGAATTTTATCGGCAAAAAATACTAGCGGTTTCTTGATTTGGCAAGCTCACTTCATTCATTTTTGAGAACACGTCTTCTAGTACCCGTCGGGATTATCAAAGTTTGTCAATTGTTCTTTCTAATAAAAATGATGTTCCCCCCAAAAGCAGGTAGTTTAGCTCTCCATGCAAACAATGACATAAACACATTCAGTACTTTAGCACAAGTGATTTGTGCATAGACTTATAACAAGATGTATACTCAAGGGTCATGTTTTAATAAGATTAATAATTATTGCTCCATTGTAGACATTCTTAGGTGAAGTTGACCTTTTTATTAAAACATAAGTGTTTGGGAATGAAGAATATGACTTTGTTGATTTGCATTAGGGCCACAGCAGTTTTATCTCCTGTTGCTTTTGTGTTAATACAAATGTCAACAAAGTGAACACTGCAAAAAAATCCTGGTAGTAGTTAAAAAACAAGTCTTGGTATTATTATGGACTCCCCCCCGCCCACAAGCCACCACCCCCAGGGGTCCAGAGATCATAATACAGTAGCCATTGATCTACGCAATCTCGGGCAGTGATGACTTGTGGGCTCCAACACCTCCGTCAGCCTTCCTGGGTCTCAAGTTTCTTCAACTGCATGAGGGGCCTGGTTGGGTTCGTAGTCTCTCCATACTGTTGAACCCTATTTGCTAGTCCTTGGAGCCACTTCTCCCCCAACAGCTGTGCTACAACTCTCTTTTCTCTCCCTCTCATGTCTGATTTTCTCTCCATAGCTCCCCTTCAGCACACCTCTTATAGGTGGGTGTCCTTGTTTCATGTGCTCCTTCACTCCCTGGGTGATCTTATCCCTTCCCTGGTCTTTAACCATCATCTGCAGGCTGACAGCTTCCAAATCTCTATCGTTAGCCCAGCTGTCTGTCCTGGGCTCCAGTTCTATGATTCCAGCTTCCCTTTGTATCTCCTCACCAGTATGCTTATAGGCATGTCACAGGCAGATTTCATCATCCTCTTCCACACATTGCCTTCTCTTCCTGAATAGCCAGTCTTGGTTAATCCGTCATCCACCTAACCACTTAAACCAGAAGCCCAGGAGCTCTTCCTGCCTTATCCAGTTCCCTTACTTCTATCATCTAATCACCTAGGCCTATTGGTTCTGCTCCCTAAATATTTCTCCAGTCACTCCCTGCTCCCCAGTTCTTCCACTACTGCCTTGGACAGACCCTCATCATTTCTTAAACTATAGCAAGAACCCTCTCCCTGGTCCCCTGTCCTCCCTTTCAAACCCATACTCTAGCTTAGGCTGGAAACCATAAAAGTTTTTGTTTTCCTATTAAATTCATATTGTGTACTTACATGTCAGGGATTGTACCGGATCCTGGGGCTACAACGTAGAAAAACACAGAAGGCACAATCCGTTGCCTTCAGCACTCACAGTGTATGAGGGGAGAGAAGAAAATAGAGGACACAGAAAGCATGACACAGTGTTTAGAGATTGGGGGGTGCTTGGGAACAGCTGGCAGCTTTCATTGAGGGTTCAGTTCAGTCGCTCAGTCGTGTCCGACTCTGCAACCCCATGAATCACAGCACGCCACGCCTCCCTGTCCATCACCAACTCCGGAGTTCACTCAAACTCATGTCCATTGAGTCAGTGATGCCATCCAGCCATCTCATCCTCTGTCGTCCCCTTCTCCTGCTGCCCTCAATCCCTCCCAGTGTCAGGGTCTTTTCCAGTGAGTCAACTCTTCACATCAGGTGGTCAAAGTACTGGAGTTTCAGCTTTAGCATCAGTCCTTTCAATGAACACCCAGGACTGATCTTTAGGATGGACTGGTTGGATCTCCTTGCAGTCCAAGGCACTCTGAAGAGTCTTCCCCAAAACCACAGTTCAAGGCGTGGCCAAAGAACAAACTTCCTGGAGGAAGCAACACCCAGACTGCACAGCTGGGTGGGAGTTAGCTAGGAGTGGTGGGACTGTGGCGATGGAATAGCTTTCCTAGTGACTCGGTATCTCATTTCCCTGCTTAAAGTGCCCTTCTGAGCATCACCACTGCCTGTAGGATAAAGTTCAAATTCCTTACCATGGAACACAAACTTTGTGGCCTCTTAACCATTATCCTGTATTTACCCTGAGCTGCTTTCAGTTCCCCTAAACCCCGGCTCATTCCCTCACAGTTCCTGGGAATGAATGTTCCTTTGCATACAGGATTCCTCACATCCTCCACCCTTCCCACCCACTCTGAGTTACCTGTGTCAGCTGACTCAGGAGACCTTCCCTGACCTCTCCCGTATAGACACTGTGGCTCCGTCGCCTGTGCTCCCCACCTGTGCACACACCTGGACTTGTGTTCATGTATCACGTCATTAGAGCCCAGCCGATTGTTTCTGACTCTTGCTCCTGCTTGCCAGTGCGAGATCCTAGGTCTTGCCTGGTTCCCACTCGCTCACCCCATGATCATTTTGGGGATCCTCAGGGTGTGTGTCTCCCATGTGCTGATGGATAAGGTTAGTTTAATCCCCTACCCCCACTCCCACTATCTTTTCCCTTTGTCCAGCTCTGCAACCTCCCTTTGCCCCTGCCACACCCCATGGAGCTATCAGATCTGCTTGACATTACCACACCCATCAGGCACACCGCACCTGCTAAGAGCCGCTGACAGTCCTGTTGGCATGAAGTCAGCCAGCTCTCTCGTGTCAGACAAGGCCATGGGGCTTATGGTATCCCTGTTGCCTTATAGAGCCATCAGTTTCAGCTCCACAGATATGTCTAAATCACAACTACCATCCTAGCTTAGAATTACCTCCTGCATTCCACAGAGCAAAGCTTTTGTCTCTGGGTCAGCTCATTGTACCTGTCTCCTCCTTCCTTTAGAAAGAGTTATTTCCCAACAGGCGCCTCAACCCATCATGCGAATATCTTCCGAGGCACCAGTGGGCCAGACAGGTGTCACATCCTCTTCTTCCAGCTCCAGCCTGAAGGTAAAAAAAAAGTATGGATATTATTTATTTAAAATAGTAGATTATATAAATAGTACTGAACATAGCTTAATCACTACAAATCCAAGCAGGTTAGAGATTCATAGACTAACACTGATAAAGCTCCTCTTCCATCCCTACCCCTGTCTTAAAGTTTACATTCCTGGTAGGTACTGGTGGGTTAATTATTTGCTGGAAATGTTCAGACTTTCTGCTTTGCATTGACACATATGTGTGGCTTGCATACAACTTGAGAAAGGATTCTTTTTTCCTCCCTGGATTTTCCCCCTTTGCACTCTCACATTCATGGAGCTGATTTCCTCGAGTCAGCTCTCCAGATTAGAAAAAGGAATCATCTTTGGGTGTCTCTGGCTTTTGTGTGTCAAAAGCTTACACACTTAGGGAAACTTTAAGATGTGTAGAATAGCTCATGGAAGAAAAAGGATTCTCTTCCTCAGGATGAATGCTTTGACTAGAAACAAGATGGAAGAATGATTTCACCTAAGTGGCAAGACCACAATTCTTTGCAGCCTTACCCTCTGCAGACCAGATGCGGGCAGGAGACAGGGGAGAAAGATCTGAGGTGTCTGGAGCCTTGCCCCGCCTTCTAGCAGCTCACCTGGGCAGGCAGGAGTGAGGTCCCAGAGAGTGATGGCCATGTTGTGGGGCCAAGCTGGGGGACACAGGCAGCCTGGTCCAAGATTCCTGGCTGCCCATAGCGGCCCAGAGTAGCAGAGGTTACTTGATCTGGCCTCAGCCCGCTTCACAGCTGCCTCCTGTGTCCCATGTCTGGCACTTCTCAGTGTTCAGACGTAGCTAGTATTAAGCTTCCCATTGACCGGATGGAAACTCACCATAAACACTGTGTTGTGTTATAGAAACTAAAGTTTGTTTTCTTGCACATCTGAGTTCGTGAACTGAGATTTATTCCTGTGACTTGTACCATTCATATTTTGCTACTTGTGAAGATGGTTTCACAATATATCTTGAAAATGTTTCCACAGAAGTAGATATATATTTATCCTTAAAAAATTAAAAACTATAATTTTTTTAAAAATACAGGCTCATAGTAAGAAATTCTAACAATACTGCAGGAGAAAGCAAAAATTCCCCAGTCATCTATTCCTACTGCCTAGATATAACTACTGCTAACAGCTTCTTGAGTGTGCTATAAGTTTCCCATGAAGATAAGGACATGTCCGTTTCTATATAGCTCTTTTTATATACAAATAATCTCAAGCTACAGGCACTTATCTGCAACTCTTTTGATTCTTTAACAATTTGACCTTTATTGTTAAATAAGTTCTATTATTTAAATAGATACAGTTCAACTTTCTTTCAGTGATGCCCAGTATTCCGTAGAATGGATGTGCCACATGTTTTTAACCAGTTGATTCATAAATTTCCAGATTTTTAGCTATTACTAATCAAGGGCACGATGAATATCACAATAGCTGGCATTTGTTGATCATAGATACCGTTCTTAGCATATGGAAAGGCATAACCCTTATAACAGCCCATTGAGATATAGGCCCTGTTATTGCCCTGCTTCACAAATAAAGGGACTAACCCGCAAAAGAGGTCAATAGCTTTCTCTCGGTCACAGATCTGGTGGTGCTGAGTCTGGAATTTGAACCAGGCATCAGGTCCCAAGCTCAAACTTTAGTATACCACAGCCCCGTGTGAATGCTGTACACCTGTGCTAATATCTCCATAGCCGGGTTTGTAGCAGTTGCAAATGCTGGGTCAAAATAAATGCACAATAAACTTCAGCAGTACTAAGTGCTTAGAAGTCTACTTTATGAAGAGAGCAATATGCTTCTTTTCAGAATCAAGTGCAGAGGCCACTTGTTTCCTGAGAAGAGAAGGGGCTACACCTCTTGTGCCCAGATACCTCACTCTAGGGAAGGGTGTTTTCTTTGCCGTGGTGAGGGCTTCAGTTCTGCCCCCTAATCTGGCCTTCTCTCTGGGCTAGACTGTGTTCCCAAGGAGCCTTGGTAGCCATGCCTATGCCCTTTAACTAAGGCCACAGCCACAGGTTGCCAGAGAAGTCAGCCCCCGGACTCATTTCCTCCCTGTGCCCCCTTGGTCTGTCAAGGGCGAGGGTACCTCCCAGCTAGGAGATGGCCCAGACTCCAGTCTCCTGTTTATCTGAAAGAAGAGAAGACGGTAGCCATCTAGAGAAACAAGTTGGCCACTGTTTACTTCCCCGCCCGAAGCTCCTAGATCTGACTACAAGGGGCCTCACCGAGGGCCTTGCAGGGCTGGCTCCACACTGGACCTGCACAGAGGTGTGAGACCAGAGTATGTGGTGTGGCTGCTCCTCGGCAGTGGTTTCTATAGGACTGTGTCATGAATGTTTAGTCACTCAGCTATGTCTGACTCTGCGACACCATGGGCTGTAGCCCACCAGGCTCCTCTATCCATGGGATTTCCCAGGCAAGGATACTGCAGTGGATTGCCATTTCCTACTCCAGGGGATCTTCCTGACCCAGGGATTGAACCTGAGTCTCCACCATTGCAGGTGGATTCTTTACCGCTGAGGCAGCAGGGAAGCCCTAGACTGTTCTGTCAGCAGTTCTCAAGTGGGGGCCGTTTTGCCCTCACCGGCACCAGCAGGGGATATTTACAGATGTTTGGGGACGTTTTCCATTGTCACAACTTGGTGAGGGGGTGAGGTGGGTTGTGCTGCTGGCATCCAGTGAATAGAGAGAGGCCACGGATGCTGCTAGACATCCTCGCAATGAAGGCACAGGACAGCTGTTCACGACAAAGAGTTATCCAGCCCAAAATGTCAGCAGTGTTGAGGCGAGAAATCCTGGGCTACAGAAGGGCAGACAGGGCCCAGCACATGGCTGTCACCATGACGCTATCAGTGGCAAACACTTAACATCTTGCTCACCTGTAGCTTGCCACTGTTTTAAAGTGGATCATACCCATGAACTCATTTAATCCCCACAACAAGTCTATGAAACAAGTCCCGCTATTATCACCCCATTTACAGATGAGGAACTGAGGCATGGGGCTGTGAACTGTTAGCTCAAGGTTCCCATGGTGGCATCTAAGCTTGGCCTCTCACAAGTGCTCATGGCAAGTGCTTCAGGACTTCCCTTCTCTCTCTGCTTCTTCCAGAACCTTGGGAGCACCCGGGATTGTTTATATCTGTACAAAGAGGGAGTAGAAAAGCAGTCAACTGGTCATCTCTTTGGCTCTGACATCTCTGTTTCCAATGGCATTTATATTTTTTTTTCTGCAGAGAGTTTAACTGAAATGAGTACTGAGGGCAGAAATTATGGACAACCATGATGAGTTTACACGAAAAAAATTCCTCATGTCACTCCTGCAGTGGTCTCATAGGACTCTTTCAACCTCTGGGCTTACTGCTTGGAAGGCTGAGCTGCTTGGGAAGTAGATTTGCTTAAACACAAGAGCAAACTTTATCATCTAGGAGGACAAGGAGCAGCTGGTGAGTCAGGTTAGGGACACCAGGGATGCTGGGCTGTTCTGACGAGGCCCATAGTTTGGATAAAGGGGGTGCTTCTCCAGATGAGGCCTCCAACGGCCAAGATAGGAAGTTGTAAATAGGATGAGGATGATGGAAGGAGTGGGAAGGGATCTGTTGGATCAAAGCCAACTTTTCACCATAGGAAATACTTATTAATTATAGGATGCCTCAGGATTGGCTATGCCTCTGAGTGTGGGAGCAGTAACCTTTGCTTTAAACAAACAGCCCCGTCACTCAACAGTAATTAGCAGCAACAATAGGCATCTTCACAAGACCAGATTGACAGGTGGCCCACAGCACACAGCCTCAAGCCTGGCCAGGAACCGGGCTTGGATGCTACACCTATGGAGTCAATCAGCCCGTGCTCAGGCAGCCCAAGAAGTACTGACACAGAAATGATATATTCATCCTCGGGCTGTTTGCTGGAAACTTGCTGTGTTCTAGGTACGGAGAAGGGGCTTCCCTCATGGCTTGGATGGTAAAGAATGTGCCTGCATTGTGGAAGACCCAGGTTTGATCCCTGGGCTAAGAAGACCCCCTGGGGAAAGGAGCAGCTACCCGTTTCCAGTATTCTTGCTGGAGAATTCCATGGACAGAGAGGAGCCTGGTGGGCTACAGTCCGTGGGGTCACAAAGAGTCCAACACGACTGAGCGACTAACAGATTCACAGTTTTTCTTTCAGGCATTTAGAGGAACACAAAAGAAATGTAAGACACAGACCATACCCACAGTCAAGAGAACTGAGTAGACAATATTGTTTGAAAAGTTGTAATAGCACAGAAATATACAGAGTTGTCCCTCCATGTCCAGGCCTTGGTTCCAGGAGCTCTCCCCTCATCCCTGGAGTTACCAAAATTCATGGATGCTCAAGTCCCCTGTATAAAATGGTGTAGTATTTGTGTATAACCTATGCACATCTTCCCACATACTTTTTTTCTTTTTTTTTTGGCCATACTGTGTGGCTTGTGAGATCTTAGTTCCCCAAGTAGGGATTGAACCCAGGCCTCGACAGTGAAAACACGGAGTCCTAACCACTGGACCTCCAGGAATTCCGTATACTTTAAAGCATCTCTAGAGTACTTACAATAACTAATACAATGGAAATGCTATTTAAGTAGTTGTAAATACAGTATAAGTGTTGTGTAAATGATTGCCAGTGCGAGGACAAATTCAAGTTTTGCTTTTTGGAACTTTATGGATTCCCCCCCACCTCGAATATTTTCAATCCTTGGCTTGTTGGGTTTTCAGATAAGGAGGGCAGTATATTACATATATGGACCCTCAGAGCCAAATGGGAATTCTAGACCAGGTGACGGGAGAGGTCTGTATCACACTGGTGTGTTTCTTGTAAAAGAAGTAGGAAACACAAAGAAGAAAACAAATCATACTAATTAATGCTTGTCAGAGAAATATATTGTAAACTATTTTGGCTATATCCTTTAAGATCTTTTTTCTGTGCACATACATGGATATAAATACACATACACATTCCATTACACAAATGAGTTCATATACTCATATGTTACATACTGTTCTGTGATTTACTTTTTATACTTAGCAATACGTTGTTGACAGTTTTCCTTGTCAATAAATTAATGACTCTGGTATTTCACTATATACCTACCACGATTTAACCAATTCCTTATTATTGTCCCTTTAGGTTACCAACAGTGGTGGCCTATATATAATACTGACTCTGTGCATGTCCTTATTTTTAATCCTTAGGTTATAGTCTTTAAGTAGAATTGTTAGATCAAAGGATATGCACACTTTCAGTGATTTTGATACATTGCCTAGTTGCCTTCAGAAAGTTTATATCAACTTAAGCTCTGTAGTCCTATGAGACTATCTCTTTCACTACATCTCTCCCAACATTAGATATTATTTTTAATTGCAAATTTGATAAGCAAAATAGTGTTTTGTTGTTACTGCTTTATTTTTACTTATTATTTTATTACTTGGACTTTGTTTTGGACTTTTTTTTTACAGGTCAGTTAGTCATTGGTGATTCTCTTGACAAACTGTTTGATTATATACTCAATCTAGCTTTCTATTGGTATATCCTTTTTTAAAATTTCATTTGTATTTTATTATTATTTAGTGTTACTAGGGTCTTCCCTGGTGGCTCAAATGGTAAAGAATCTGCCTGCAATGCCAGAGACCCAGGTTTGATCCCTGGGTCAAGAAGATCCCCTAGAGAAGGGAATGGAGACCCACTCTGGTATTCTTGCCTGGAGAATTCCATGGACAGGGGAGCCTGGTGGGCTACAGTCCCTGAGGTTGCATTTAAAAAAATTTTTTAATGTAGTTTATTCTTTTTGTCTTATCGATTGAAAAGAGTACTCAGTGTATATTCAGACTAACTCTTTGTCTATTTTATATTACAAATATTTTATCCTAGATTGTCATTTGCCATTTAGTTTTGTTCGCTCTTTAAGCATTTGTAAAACTAAAATGTCCATGCCATCAGGGTAGTCTGTATAGGTTCTCCAAGCCACTAGGTGGAGGTGGCCATGGCTGGGAGCAGGGAGGCCCATTGGTGGCCCTTGCACTGGTACCAAGGTGGCAAGGCAAGGCCCACAGTGAGGCCGCCTGGAGAGGACTGAGTTGTGCAGTTACAGACAGAGTAGAGGTGGCCAAGATATGGTGGTCCTGGTGAGGGAGTGAAGAGGGAGGGAGAGGCGTCTGGTGGCCCACAAGGTGCTGATGGAGGGCAGAGCCAGCAGGTGGAGGATGAGCCAGAATGGGGACTGCAGGAAGAGGAGGGGCTGGGGGTGAGGGGGAGGGGCTGGGGCGAGGGGAGGGGCTGGGGGTGAGGGTGAGGGACTGGGGTGAGGAGGAGGGGCTGGGGCGAGGGGGAGGGGCTGGGGGCCAGGGGGAGGGGCTGGGGCGAGGGGGAGGGGCTGTTGACGGAGTCTCCGGATCTCTAGGCCTGGCCTGGCTTCTGTCTTTGTGTCAAACTCAGAGAGGCTTTCTCTACTACGGAATTATAGATTTAGTTAAATTCTCTCTTAATACTTTTAATTTCATCTATTTTGGATTTTGTTTTTTACATTAAAATCTGGATGAATTTGTTGTATTTTCCTGAGTTGTGAGTTAAAGATTTAACTTGCTTTTCCTTAAGGATAGATAGATAATCCTATTTATCCTTGCCCTCCTGATCCAAAACACCACCTGGATCTTACAGTAGATTTCCATGTATATCCCTGAGTCTGGTCCAGGATTCTCTGGTGTGTCCCAGTGAACTGTTTTGTACTACACCAGCTCCATATATCCTGATCACATTTTCTTTAAATATTGGGTTGGCCAAAAAATTCATTTAGGTTTTCCTGTATGATGTTATGGAAAAACCCAAGTGAACTTTTTGGCCAATACAATATATCTAATCGGTGTTAGTGATAAGGTATACTTCATACTTGTTTTTTTTTCTCTCAGAATTTCCTTTGCTCTTTTAGGATGGACTTCAAAATCATTGTGTCAGGCCCTGCTCCCTTGGACTGCGCAGTGGGAGCTGGAAACACCGGTGACTCCAGTGGGACCCTTTGTATTCATCAGCACCAAATATACCAGGAACTGGGTTTGATGAGGCTGGACTTCCTTATCGGTAGAGAAATCACATGAGGTTTCTTTAGGAAGAAGTGCCTCACTGCTATTGACTTGGGAGCAACCCCCATTCTCTGGCCCAAGGACACTCCTTTGGACTTTCAGAGCCCCTGTGTCCTTGCTGCTGTGGCTGCTACAGCTCCCAGCTATATGCTCCCCACTGTAGGCAAGTCAGCCTGTACTGGGGTTTTTTATTCTTCATCTTGCAGGGAATCCTGTCTTCAGTCGTTGCCTCCTCCAAGCCTTCTCTTCTCTAATGATTTCCTGTAGGTTAGCTCTGGGGATCTTTCCTTAATTGGTTCTTAAATGTGTTTTTCTTCTAGAGAATTCTTCGTAATTGCCAGCATTGTGATGGCTTCTTCCTAGTTTCTTCTGTGCATGCAAGTTCCCTCCTCTTTCACATTTGCTAGTTTTTTGTGTTTTTTTCTTATCTAAGTGACTTTTCCACGGTCCGTTTTTATTGAGGACTAATTGGAGAAGGCGATGGCACTCCACTCCAGTACCCTTGCCTGGAAAATCCCATGGACGGAGGAGCCTGGTAGGCTGCAGTCCATGGGGTCGTGAAGAGTCAGATACAACTGAGCGACTTCACTTTCACTTTTCACTTTCATGCATTGGAGAAGGAAATGGCAACCCACTCCAGTGTTCTTGCCTGGAGAATCCCAGGGATGGGGGAGCCTGGTGGACTGCCGTCTATGGGGTCACACAGAGTCGGACACGACTGAAGCGACTTAGCAGCAGCAGCAGCAGCAATGAACATAAAGTCACAAATTCTAAGCGTACATCTCAGTGAGTTTTTTTCATATCTGTAAACCGTGGAACTACTACACTATCAAGATAATTCTTTCAGAGTTAAGAAGCTGTTGGTGGGAGGTTGCATGGAGAGGGAAATCATGAGTATGTCCCCAAGATGCCATCTTTTTCTAGAACTGTCTTTAAAGAGGTTTAAGGACGGAGCCTCACACCAAGTCTATATAATAGTGTGGAGAGCAGAATGGTTAGGAGTGATGGGTCATGGTTTGGTCATCCCCCTTACCAGCCATGGGACTCATGTACCTCAGTGTCAATAACTGTAAAATGGGAGTAGGTGATAGCTCTTACCTAACCAGCTTGTCATGAAGATTACACAAGGAAGTACCTGTCAGTGCCCCAAAAAATGTTAATTGTTGTTTTTGTTGTTATTAATAACAAGGAGGAGGAGGCAGTGGTTCTTAATGAAGGGTACACATCAGAATCACCTGGGAGCGCTTTTGCAAAAATATACATGCTCAATCTGGCCAGATGTATTGAGTCAGAGTCTAGATTTTGAATACCTCCCCAGTCCTTCTGTTGCTTATCTCGGTTAAGAACCATTTGGCTGGAGGCGGCCATGACAGGACGCAGGAAGATCAGTGGGTGGCTGCTGCAATAGTGAGGGCAGGTGAGGGCTGAGCTGGACAGATTCAAGACTGAGTGGAGAGGTCGCCAGGATGATGACCTTGGGTGGGGAGCAAGGAGGGAGGGGAAGGAGTCTGGGGTGACTCACAGGGTGCTGACCTGGATGATGGCTTGAGTAGGTGGAGGATGAGCCAGAATCAGGAATACAGGAAGGGAGGGTGGGGAGTGGGCCAGAGATTGTTGTAATTCTTCTTGGGATTGTTGAATGGAGGCTTCTGGTGGGAACACCAAGCAAGTATGTGGATCTCTAGGCCTGGACCAGTGGTGTTTTCAGGGAGTCACTGGTGGGAAGGAGATAGATCAAGCCATGTGCATGGTCATAGAGTGAATGTCGAAGGCAGAGAGGGTCAAGTTCACAATCATTCACCTCTGGGAAGGCGTGGGTCTATCCACTTCTTACTCCCTCCCTCAAAACAGAAATGGTTATTTCTCATGTAACTGTCCCGTTGCTGAGGACTGCTGGGAAATAAAATCAGTCTTTTCACTTGAGGATGAGTAATCACTGTGGGTCACTTCCTTTCCTCACAGGTCTCAAGGTTTTCCTCATCTGCTGATGGAAGAGCTTAATCCTCCACCAGCATCCTCAGACAGCACATTCTCTGGCTTTCTTCAGGCCCTTGATGTCAACCAGTTATGCTTTAGTAAGAGTTTAAGCCATTCCAGGATTAGTTTCTTGATTAAATATGTGTGTGATTTTTTTAAAAAGGAAAGAAAATGGGTCTTTGAAATCAAACGGGCTCTCTTTTCCCACCTCTCCAAGGGAGCAGACTGTCCCTTCAGGTCTCTCTGGGGCCTCGTCCGCCTCACTCATTCCCGTAGGACGCTGCACATGCCTTTCCTTCTGCCCTGCCACCCCTCTGTGTTCCTGCTTGTGCAATGGCAAGCCCTGCCTCCTCCAAGGAGACTTCCCTGACTCTCGTCCCTTCCAGGTGAAGCCAGATGTGGGGCTCTGAACAGATTCCCACTGGCTTCCCAGTTGGGCATGGGGGTGGCAGGGATGGATCTCAGGAAGATGGGTCTCAGGATGGATGTGCACAAGGTCACTGCCTTTCAAACTTGCTTGATCACCACCTACAAACAGATATATAAAACTGAAGCAAAAATTTTGTAAAAGTAACACTCACTCTGTGTGATCCATTTGGGTATTTTCTGTTCCGTTTATTTTTTTAAAGAAAAATGCTGGTTGCAGCCCCTTAAACTGATTTCACAACCCAGTCATGGGTCCCAGCCCAACAGGGTGAAAGACGCAGAGTAAGATCATTAGTGCTCAGCACAACTCCAAACACAGCCAAGGGGCCCTCTCCAAACGTTGCGGGCAGACAGTGGCACCGGCAGCCGTGTGCGCCCGGTGGCGGTCCAGTGGGCAGTGCTCTGCTCTCTCCGTGGAGTCTCCTTTCAGGGCCCCTGTTGGCTGTGCCATAAAGTGGCCATGGGCACACATACTTTGTCAGTGCTGAGAGGTGGAAGTCTAAGGAGCACTCCAGACGCCTGATAGCAAGATGCCAGCTCAGTGTGAAGTGTCACACAGGGCTGTGTATCTCATCCATTAGATGAGGCTCCTCATGGAGGCAAAGCTTCCAGCCTCTCTGGCACTCATGGTGCTGCTCACCTGGCTCAGTTGCTCAGTCGTGTCTGACTCTTTGTGACCCCATGGACTGTAGCCCACCAGGCTCCTCTGTCCATGGAATTTTCCAGGCAAGAATACTACAGCAGGTTGCCATTTCCTCCTCAAGGGCATCTTCCCTACCCAGGGATCAAACCTACTTCTCTTGCGTCGTCTGCATTGGCAGACGGATTCTTTACCAGTAGTGCCAGCCAGGAAGCCCTACTCACCTAACAGGGCTACAAATAACAAGTAGAATAAGAGCAAAACATGGGGCTCTGGCATGCAGTATAATAACAGCGACAGAAGTGATGGCTCTTACTGGCCAGAGGATGGATAATAAATCCATCAATACACACGGAACATTCCAGGTGCAGTGAATCTTGGAGCCCCCTCTCCCTCTGGAACTGGAAGTCAGTGAAAACAGAACCTGTAGGAGTAACTACCTCAAAACTCCTGCATTTAAGCCTGGTGCTTTATCTCTCTGAGAGCCTCAAAGTCTGTTGACATTTACTTAGTACACTTTTCTAAGAAAAGCAGCTATCTGATTTCTCAACCCACTGAAGAAGAAAATAAATTGCCCAGAAAGGTGTTGGTGGTAGGTCTTTTCTAGAGAGAGAGAGATGTGTAGGTAACAGGAAAGTAAAAGCCGTGGGGAGGGAGAAGAAACAGTAAACAGTAACCACAACCATGTGCTTATCTTGTTCCTTCGGGAAAGCTCCTAATGATGACCGCTTCAGTGGGAAAAGGGTATTTTTTTTAAAGCATTAGAAAACTGTGAGCCGCATTTGAGCAACCACTTGAAAGTGGTTAAAATAGTGTTTTTCCCATTGAAGTTTCATTTTTCAGAAAACATATTCATGGGAACCTCAGTTATTCTGGAAATTAGGTGCTGTTGAACTGCCCCTGATCAGGGCTAATTAGGAGTTTGAGGCATGCTGTGAGCTTGGGTTCATGGGCAAGTCCTCCCCACCCAGCCCTAGTCTGCCTTGTAGCCAGAAACCCCTCCATTGCTGTTATGTCAGGCTCCTTTTTTCATCGGTGTGAATTTGTGAAGAAACTCTTTCCATTCTGAAGGCTTCTCGATACAATTGTGGCTCACTGATATTCTGAAGGGAGATGTACAGAGGGGACTGAACGGGACACTTCCCTGAGGATGGGGTGGGGCAGGACCTGATGGAGTGGCCTGAAGGACTAGTTGTTGTTAAGTCCCTGTTACGTCTGCCTCTTTGTGGCCCCATGGACTGTAGCACACCAGGCTCCTCTGTCCTCCACTATCTCCCAGAGTTTGCTCAAGTTCATGTCCATTGAGTTGGTGATGCTTTCTAACCATCTCATCCTCTGCTGCCCCCTTCTCCTTTCATCTTCTATCTTTCCCAGTATCAGGGTCTTTTCCAGTGAGTTGGCTCTTGGCATCAGATGGCCAAAGTATTGGAGCTTCAGTTTTAGCATCAGTCCTTCCAATGAATGTTCAGGGTTGATTTCCTTTAGGATTGACCAGAGGGCGGGACAAAACTCCTGGGATTGGGGCTGGGATGAGTTTTTAGGGAGCAGTGCGGGGGGTGGGGGGCCAAGTTCTACCCTTTTCACTGCTTTGCTTGAAGACAGCCTGCTCACTGAGACAGAGCCAGGTTCCTGCTTCTCCCATAACCTGTCCATTTGAGGCTCGCTGGCCACCTTATCCCCAGATCTGCTTCTGTGAGTCACCCTGAGTGACTGCAGGAGTGCCCCAAGGAGTAAGGGGACTTAAAGAAAAGCCAGGTTATTTCTGAGACAAAGATCACTTATTCCACACCATTTGAGAAAGCTACCTTTGAGTAGAAAGCAGTGGAGTTGGTAGTTTGTCACACCCCTAGGAGGTTTCTGTCTTATTTACTTATTTGTTGTTTCTGCCTGTGCTGGGTCTTCATTGCTATGTGCAGGCTTTTCTCTAGTTGCGATGAGTGGGGGCTCCTCTGCGTGGCCGTGCACAGGCTTCTCATTGCGGTGGCTTCCCTTGTTGTGGAACACAGGCTCTAGGGCACTCAAGCTCAGTAGCTGTGACATATGGGCTTAGTTGCCCTGTGGCATGTGAAATGTTGCTAGACCAGGGATTGAACCTGTGTCCCCTGCCCTGGCAGGCGGATTCTTAACCACTGGACCACCAAGGAAGTCTGAGGTTTCTGTCTTAACAATAGATTATACATAGTACGCATGCATAATGCAATTTTATTATTGATATGTGCAAATGCTGTCTGACTATAAAATGATGATACCATGGCTCCCCATGGGGAAAATAACAATAAACCAAAATGACAATATCACAAATCTTTGAAAAGATTTCAGGAGTTGGCAAAGTCATTTGCTGATGTGTCCCCAAGGCCTGAAATGAATCTGCGCTTGGTCAGGTGGTGGTTCTGAGATTGCTGCCTAATGGAATTCTTTTATTTTTTTTAAATTAGGAATATAATGTGAAGGATAGAGAAAAAACCACTTAAGCTTAAGCACTCTAACTAGTGGAAATTAGATTCTGATGATGAAATCACAAATGATTTTAACAGGGAAAAGAAGGGGCATCAGCAAAAAAAAGACCCAGGAGCTTAGGTTTTCAATGAACCCACTGTTTTTGCACATGTATGGGGTACTTGGTGTGTGGTACACACATGTGAGAATGTCCAGAAGGAGCCAAGTCCAGAATTAGAAGAGATTGTACAGGAATCCCAACCAGCACAAAAGTTGCCTGTCTGCTTCCTTATTGAAGTCAAGAGGAAGAATAAGGCAAAGACAGGCCCTCTGCTGGGGGGGATGGGCAGAGTATTCATGTCACAGAGAAAAAAGAAAATCTGCCAATTCCCATTTACTCCCAACTCTGCCTCCCTTGAGAATAGTCCTCGGGCTGGGGAGAAAAAGTAACAAACATCATATGGAATGAAATGAGGCTTCCAACAGTAAAGGAGATGGTAATGGAACCCGCTTCCCCAGAGCAAAGTCCACCCGTCACATTTCCCCATCTCGGTTGACTCATGTTCCTGAAATAGTACTTCCACGGAGAGGCAGTCTATCCAGAGACAGATCCATTTATTAGTCCTAGATTGGAACACAGATAAGGGAAACTGAAAGCTGTCCTGAAAAGGATTTTTAAATCAGCAATTTTAAATCAATAAAGACCCACTGGGTAGGGTCTGCTCTAAGCTAAAGATGACAGCTCTGGTAAATGGCTTTAGGGTAACAAAGTGAGGGTTTGAAACAGTCTTATCAGGGTGGAAAAAGAGGAAGGAATTTTGTAAGGGAAAAGGTAGTATTTTATATTTGGGTTCAACGAATTTAGCCATCCAAGTAGGTAATGGGGGAGCCTGAGATGGGCTTGTGGAGGGGCATGAAGAGGCTGGTTTTGCATCGACTCCCTGTAGACCAGGAGTGCGCACCGGGAAGGAAACATCTGGGGTGGGTCATCAGGATGGAGAGGTCTGGGGACCTGGGAGCCCGGGGTGTTGAGCCCAGGACCGTCAGCTTGGGGAAGAGTCCAAATACTTGAGAGTCACCTGAGAGTGAAGGAGGCACAAAGCTTATGTCCAGAGGGTGGGCCAAGTGAGACGGAAGCAGGCCGAGGCTCTGTCTGAGGAGGTTGTGTCTTCCCTGTCGATGAAGGCTTTGTGCAGCCTTGGGATGGATGTGCAGGGACATCTCGGGGCGGATGCCTCTCCAGGTGGCCTGCAGATTCTCTTTGCCATGGATGAAAAGTCTGCAGAGAGCACCTTGGCCCAGGCACTTTGGAGCAAGGGGCAAACTGAGGCTTCAGGTTCAAGTCCTTCTTCTGCCACTCTGCCTGTTACTCTCTGCACCTTGGTCCCTTCATTAAACACATGGATCATGGCAATAGTACACGCCTGCTAGGACTCTTGTGAAGTTTATGTGAGTGAGAGCGAGGTCCTTAGAACCACGCCACAGCCTTGCTAAGGGCTGTGTACCAGATAACCTCTGTGATTGTCATCTACCCAATGTCACCACCCCCCCCCCAATCTGTCACACAATTACTAATCTACTGATCTCTGGGCTGGGGGAATAGAGGCAAGTACTTTGGGTACCTGTCTTCCAGAACTCAAAGCTCAGTGTGGAAGGTGGAGACCCATCTCGTGTGGAGAGGGGGTTTGGGCAGTACAGGGCAAGGCTTGAGCGGGGCTATGTATGGCAGGTCAGGGCCTCCTTCCTCTGAAGCTAGCTTCTGAAACCCTGACTTGGCTCCGGAGCATTTTCAGGTGTCCCAGGGCTGCTGTCTTATCAATCTGGCGCTCTCCCTGGCTGCTGGCTCTGGGGGTGGTGGCTGTGCAGGGGGGCCCCTTCTGCATCCCATCAGTGCTGGGACTGGCCAGGCTGGCTTGGCAGGTCCAAGGGTCTAGGGGTGCCCCAGGGCCCCCCAGCACAGCCGGGACCCACAGACCCTCTTCCTGAACTGTAGGGCCCCAAATGCTAAGCCCCCTGGGTGCCTCCCCAGGCGGTGGTGGCATATCGTATCCTGGGAGACAGGTGGTATTGGTATCAATCATCCCCATTTTACAGCTAAGCAAACAGGCTGGGACCTTAAGTGTCTTATAAAGGGTGGGGCCACGACTTAGACCCAAGGTTTCCAAGGCCAAAATTGGGTGCCATTTCCATACCTCACCCTGGGCAAGACCCGAGGTGACTCAGCCAGGAACCCTGCCCTCCAGAGGAGCTGGAGCCAGACGTCTGATAACTGGCTACTGCAGCCGGGGGAAGGGCCAGAGGGCTCTGAGAGCCCCACCCTGCCAGGCCTGTCTCCTGCTCCCCAGATCCCCACCTCGTCATGGGATCCCCCCCCAAAGCCAGTGCCTGTCTGGGAACCCCGGTTCAGGGGGCCCTCCTGCCAAGTTGTCCTGCCCGCTCACTCTTCAAGGAAACATCTCTCAACTAGTGATCATTTTAGAGAAAGAAGGCAGTAGTTTAGGAAAAAGGCCTTTTTTTTTTTTTTTTTTAAGACCTGTTTTTAAGCAGTGGTGGCCTTTTGTTTTCCCTACAGACATTTTAAAAAAGAAACAGTTTTAGGTTCACAACAAAATTAAGAGGAAGATAGAATTTTCCCATATATGCCCTTACTCCACACATACACAGCCTCCCCCAGCACCAACATTTCCTACTGGATCCATGTATTTGTTACAACTGATGAATCTATGTGGTGGTCTTACTTCCCCCAGAGTTTTATCTGAACAGATTGACATTGAAAACAGATATTCTGTGTGAAGAGGACATGTGGGAAACTGTGCCTGCCCTCCTCTTTCTTGACCCTCTTCTACTGCCCCACCCAGATTCTGAAGAACCCGGATGTAGTTTATGCCCCTGATCTGAGATGGGGACAGTTAGCGCTACCCTTTGTTAATGAGCTCTGCTCCAGGTTGTGCCTCTAGAACCTGAGCTCTATGTGCCAGGTTTTAAAATATATATATTGTAAAGCATACACAACACAAAATTTGCCATTTTAACCATTTTTTGAGTGTACAGCTCAGTGGCATTAAAGTACATTCACACTGTTCAGCAACTATCACCACCATCCATTTCCAGAACTTTTTCATCATCCCAAACAGAACCTCTCCACCCATTAAACAATAACTCCCATCTTCCCTCCCCCTAGGTTCTGGCAGACACCATTCTACCCTGTCTCTGTGAATTTGTCTATTCTAGGTGCCTCATAATTGGAGTCATACAGTATTTGTCTTTTTGAGTTTGGCTTATCTTACTTAGCGTAACGTCTTCAAGGTTCAGGCATGTGGTAGCGTGTGTCGGATTTCCTTCCTTTTTAAGGTTGAATAATATTCCATTCCATGGTATGTATATGCCGCATGATTCTATGTTTAATTGTTTGAGGAAACGCCATGCCATTTTCCACAAAGGACATCCCATCTTACATTCCCACTGGCAATGTACAAAGGTTCCAGTTTCTGCATGTTCTTGCCATCATGGCAGGGTTTTTAATCTCTCATTCATGATTGTGTCCCCAGAGACGAGGACAGTGCCCAGCACATAGTTCAGTTCAGTTCAGTCGCTCAGTCGTGTCTGACTCTTTGCGACCCCGTGGACTGCAGCACTCCAGGCTTCCCTGTCCATCACCAACTCCCAGAGCTTACTCAAACTCATGTCCATCACGTTGGTGATAACATCCAACAATCTCATCCTCTGTCGTCCCCTTCTCTCCTGCCTTCAGTCTTTCCCAGTATCAGGGTTTTTTCCAATGAGTCAGTTCTTCACATCAGATGGCCAAAGTATTGGAGCTTCAGCATCAGTCCTTCCAATGAATATTCAGGACTGATTTCCTTTAGGATTGACTGCACATAGTAGGTGCTCAATAAATATTTGTTGAGTTGGATGAATGGGAGGCTTTGGTCTCTAGGCACCTGTGGAGAGCCCTTGTACTTGTCAACAGAATCTTCCCCTTCTAGTCCCTAAACTCCACGTGCAGAACTGTGCCTGCTGCTTCCCCTCTCCTCCTCCACTCTCTGAATTCCTCCACTAGTGTTTTTATTGGCGTGTAATTGCTTTACAATGTTGCACTAGTTTCTGCTGTACAACGAAGTAAATCAGCTCTGTGTATACATATATCCCCTCCCTCTTGGACCTCCCTCCAACCGCACCCCATATCCCACTCTATGTCACCACAGAGCACAGAGCTGAGTTCCTTGTGCTGTACGGCAGGTTCCGACTAGCTGTCTGTTTTACACATGACAGTGTATATATGTCAAAACCCATCTCCCAATTCTTCCACTCTCCCCTATCTCCCTGTGTCCATTGTTCCTGCCCTGCAAATAGGTTCATCTGTGCCATTTTTCTAGATTCCATATATATGCGTTAATGTACAATAAAAAACTAAAAATAAAACTACCATATAACCCAGCAATCCCACTCCTGGGTATATGCCCTGAGAAAACCATAGTGCAAAAAGACATGTGTACACCAGTGCTCATTGCAGCACTGTTTACAATAGCCAGGACATGGAAGCAACCTAAACGTCCATCAATAGACAAACAGATAAAGAAGACGTGGTACATACTTACAATGGAATATTACTCAGCCATGAAAAGAAATGAAACTGGGTCATTTGTAGAGATGTGGATGGACCTAGAGTCCGTCATACCGAGTAAGGTTAAGTCCTCCACCAGTTTTTCATTTCAACACACTATCTGCCCAACCCAGGCCAGCCTGGCCCTGAGCAGGCGGAGAGCATCTTTACTCAAAGGGCTACACCGCTCAGGACCTCCCATCTCTGCCCCATCCTCCACAAGTTTGTGTCCTAATTCTTTCACTTTACCTGTGTTTTCCACAAGGGTTCCAGCCCACATACTCACCTGCTCTTTGCTAAATTCTGTACACCCTGCAGAAAAAACCTCAGGCCACTTTTTATTTATTTATTTTCTAATTAAGAATTTTTGTTTTGGCTGTACCAGACAGCCTGCGAGCTCTTAGCTTCCTGACTAGGGATGGAGCCCATGCCCACTGCGGTGGGAATGGAGAGTCTTAACCACTGAACCACCAGGGACGTCCTCAGGCCAGTTTTTAAACTTTCAAGTATGCCTTTTTTGAAGCTGACTCTTTTTACTTTACTCTTGGCCCTGTCTTTTGTTCTTGGGAAGGCTGTGGGAGACTTGGCCTTGAACAAGAGGCTCCACTGAGACAAATTGAGAAGACAAGTACTGAGATCGCCAAGTGTCCTTAGGCGCCAAGCCTTCCATGGGGCTATGGGAGGGGAGGGCCTGGGGGAGAGGCCCGCCACCGGCTTTGCCAGCCCTTTCTGCTGCTCTTCGCTTTTAAGGCCTCCAGGCCTGAGTAGGTTGAGAGGCACATTTAGCTGCTCAGGACTGGGAAGTTGGTGTGCTTGCCTTGATGCCCTTATCCTCATTCCCTCTTCAAAGGCTCCTAGCACCAGTGCCCTCGCGCCCACCAAGACTTTTCCATCCCAGGAGGCCCTGCTGCTGTGCAAACCCTCAGCAAAGTTCTCTCTCCTGGGTTGCCTTCCCTTTTCAGCCAGCTGTATGTTGGGAGGTCTCATCAGTTAATTCCCACACAGGTGGTGCATTTAAAATCTCAGAACACTTGTACTTTATAGGGGAGATTTAATAGAAAATGTCAGTCTCGAAGGGAAACTTGAAGGATTAGCTCCTTATTGTGGGGTTCCCTGGGCAGGGTGGTTCTAGTGCCTGAGGGATGGAGAGAGGGAGAGAGGGAGGCGGGTAGGGAGCGAGGACTAACTGGTGGAAGGAATGAACTGATGGGGAGTGATTTCTTGTTACTTTCTCAGAATTCCATTCACCCCATAAACAGATGGCCACCTGCTCTGCCTACAAAGGCTTGGCATTTTGAGGGCAGCTGGGCTCTACCGTCTTGAGTTTTCTCTGAAAAGTAAGGAAAATAAATTGTTGAATTGATGAGAAGCAGTGAAATGTAGCATTTGGGTAGGGGAATTTTTTTTTCTTTTTCTTTCTCTCTCTTTTTTTTTTGAGATATAATAATCTACAAACCACAACATTTACTCTTTAAAGTGTATAATTTAGTGGGTTTTAGTATATTCATAAAGTAGCAGAACCATCATCACTATTTAATTCCAAAACATTTTCTTCACCTCGCCCATTAGCAGTCACTCCCTACGCCCCACTGCCAACCACTAACCTACTTTCTGTTGCTATGGATTTACTTATTCTGGACATTTCATGTGAATAGAATCACACAATCTGTGTCATTTTGTGTCTGGTGTCTTTCACTTAACACAGTGTTTTCAAGGTTCACCCATGTTATACATGTCAGTATTTCATTGTTTATTGCTGGAAAATATTCCACTGGCTGGATATACCACATTTCATTTGTCATGAGGGATGTGTGGCTTGTTTCCATTCTTTTGGCTATTATAAATAATATTGCTGTGTACACTCACATAGAAGTTATTTTTTGTGAATATATGTTTCCAGTTCTCTTGAGTACGTATCTCACAGTGGAGTTGCTCAGTCATTTGGTAACTCTGTGTTTAAACTTTTGAGGAACTGCCATGGGTTGGGGATTTTTGATAGCTTTTTCCCCTGATTATAAATGTAATATACGTTCATTGTAGAAAATTTATAATATACATAAATGTATTTAAGAAGCAGCTTAAGTGAAGTGAAAGTCGCTCAGTTGTGTCTGACTCTTCGTGACCCTGTGGACTACACAGTCTGTGGAATTCTCCAGGCCAGAATACTGGAATGGGTAGCCATTCCCTTCTCCAGGGGCTCTTCCTGACCCAGGGATCAAACCCAGGTCTCCCACATTGCAGGCGAATTCTTTGCTAGCTGAGCTACCAGAGAAGTCCAAGAAGCAGCTTAAGTCCACTCTAATTATATTAATAACCTATTAATATATTAACATGTTATATTAACTATGTTAATAACCTATTAATATATTAACATGATGTTATATAACTTTAACATCAATATATTGGTGTGTTTGCTTATGTACATCATTTAAAAATTGTACTGCACTTAAAATATATATAGTTTTGTGTCCTAATTCTTTCACTTTACCTTCTATTATAAGCATTTTCAATGTCAATACATATTATTATAGTGTGATTCTTTCTGACCACATTCTATCATCATTGGATGCACCATAACTTATTTACTCAACATGCTGTTCTTGGGTGTATTCTTTTCCATATTTCTGTGATTATCACAATTGGTGCAACATCCTGGTACGTAAATGTCCATCCACATCTCTGATAAGTTTTGAGATAAAATCTTAGAAGTGAAATTCTGGGTAAAAGAATGTGAGCGTTAAAAAAAAAAGCTTTCACTTTGAAATAATTTTAGATTTGCAGAAAATTTGCAAAGATAGTACAGCAAGTTCCCATATTCCCTTCACCCAGCTTCCTCCATGTTAGTATCTTACCAGCCAGAGTATATTGAAACTAATCAGTTAACAGTGGTATGCTACTATTAACTAAACTCCAGACTTTATTTGGCTTTGACCAGTTTTCTCACCAATGTTCTTTTTTAAAAAAATTCATTTATTTTTAAATTGAAGGATAATTGCTTTACAGAATTTTATTGTTTTCTGTCAAACAGCAATATGAATCAGCCATAGGTATATATAGCTTACTAATGTTCTTTTTCCATTCCATGGAAAATTCAAATTCCTATTGTATTTAGGAAATGAATACTTTTAAGACTTTGGGTGTGTGTGTGTGTGTGTGTGTGTGTGTGTGTGTGTAGAAAAGTTGTATCAATTTTTATTCTCATGAATAGTATTGAAGGAAAAAGACTTTGCCAGTCTAATGACATAAGAGTAAAACTAGGAATGTGACTTTAACAGGCTTTTTTCTGACCTTGCCACACGGCTTGTGGGCTCTTAGTTCCCTGACCAGGGACTGAACCCAGGCCCTTGGTAATGAAAGTGAAGAATCCTAACTGCTGGACTGCCACGGAATTTCCCTAACATGCATTTCTTAATTGTTATTGGGTTTACAGATTTGCTCATATTTGGTGGCCAGTTATACTTTTTGTTTTTGGTTTCCAGTCACCTGTAGGGGTTTTTGTCCATGTCTAGGCCTTTAGCTTCCACCCAAGCTGACATTGTACCAGTGTCAGATGTTTCTAGAAAGTCATCATTGCATCCTGCCACGTCACCAAGGCAGGGGTCCCCGGGAAGGGTGGGCCCCCCAGATGCCCCCCTACAGGCCTGTTTTTCCCACAGAGGCCTGGCCTGGGTCATGGAACCAGGTGACATGAGGTGTGCTCTCCGAGACTGGGCTCAGCCAGCGGCCAGGAGACCAGCTGTATGCAAAGAGCAGGACAGGACAGGCAGCGACGCGTTGTCAAGAGCTCTGTCTTGGGGTCAGAAGAACTGGGTTTTGTCCTGCTTCTCTTACTACTTATGTGACCTTGAGCGAGTGCAATCCATTTACCGAGCTCCGGTTTTTTCCCTCTGGTTAATGGGCAGAATCTCAGGGACTGAATGGACAGTTGTGAAGGCACTTGGTCAAGCGCTGTACAAATGGGTGATATGGTCAGAGAGAACCATGTAGTGAAGGGGACTGAGCAGGGCCTTGTGTGGACAGTGTGGATCTCAACCCACCACCCTCCCAAGATCAACTCATTCCACACCTGAGCTCCCATCAGGTCTGATGGGGGAGGAAATTGCACTGTGGTCATTCTGGGGCCCTTCCCAGTGAGGGTCACCCTGGAATCCAGGAGGCTCGTGGTGCCACAGGAAGTGGCCTCCTGTGGGCTGTCCACTCGCTTGGGCCCTGGTGCCCTGTGAGGCTCTGCCTCTGCCTCCAGGTCATAAGTCAGGCTTCTGTGCCCAGGATCAGGTGTCTGGTCCTGAAGCTCAAAGAAGACAGATCCAAGACCTTCCTGGAATGGCAAGAGAGAGGAAGAACACAACCATTGAAACACAAGTTAATCTCCGAGAAGGTAATCTGGCCATGCTGAGAAGACACTGGAAAATATGTTCTCTTGTCCAAATGCAGTCACAAACTTATAGCGTGACCTCTGGCACGTCACCCATAGTCTCTGAGAATGTTTCCTTGGCTGTGCAATGAGTGCGTGGTTTCATAACCTCTGCAGCAGCCATGGACTCTCGCCGTCCTGGAGTCTGCCAGCCCTGGGAGGGGGCAAGTTCTCCTTTTTTGTGATGTTCCTGGCCTGTCCCAGTCCCTGTCCCATGACCTGACCAGGAGTCCTTTAGCAGCGTGGCTGACAGCCTTCCTGAGGCCTGCTGTTGGTCTAATCTGTGAGGGGTGTGCAGCTCTGTGTAATCCTCACGGTAAATATGCTCTAGCTCTGGGTTGGCCAGTGCTCTCAGTACACTATCATTTAATTCTCATTAATGTATGTTGGGTTGGTCCTATCTTTCATGTTATAGGAGAGGAGACAGAGGCCAGGTAGCTTTCCCACAGCTGAATGGTGACTGAGGGGCGGTACTGGCTGACTCTGAGGATTCTAGGCTAAGAATTCTAGATTCCGTGCTGGGGATTCCAGCCGACTGGGTTGTGTCCCCTCTGGGGCAGAGGGAACCTGAGGGCAAATGCCCTGGGAGGCACGTGTGACCATCCTGAGAATCAGTCTAGGACAATCCTCCCGAGGAGACTCCTGGGTCTCACGTCCCTCTGCGTCCTGAACAGACAGGGAGAGAGTACCGGGAGGAGAGTCAGGACTCCTGGGGAAGAGGGCTCTCTGAGGGTGACAGCAAGCATCTCTCAGGGTTCTGGGGTCTCTGCCTGGACAGAAGGCCCAGGACCTGCCTGCACACCTGTCCTGCAGAGGGCTCTCCTCGTTTCTCCTGTGTTTCTGCAGATGGGGTCCAGGGTAACTCCCCTGCTTCCTCCTTAGGCCAGAGTGGGGGTTACGTCTGGACTTGCATCCAGTCAGTGGGCAGACACACGCATTGTCATCCTGTACCCACTAAGGGCAGTGACCACATCTGGGGCTCACCACCTAGAGACAGGTGCAAGCCAGCCTGCCGTGGTGCGGTGACACAGCAAGACCCCGCTTAGCGGCTCTGTCACAGGAGTGCCTCCACTGCCCCCACAGAGTTCCTCCTCCTGATCGCAACCTCTCTCCCCTTCACCCCAGGGGCTGAAAAATTGGTTGTCAAAAAAGAGAAGATCTCTTATGATCCTACAAAGATGCACTCTATCCAGCTTTCCTGAAGAATTTGTTGGGAAATGGTACCTTCATCCAAATCTTAATTCAGATTTGGGGTTATATTGACTCATAAATCGTCTTGGACCATTTCTTTCCATTTGTATTTATTAGGAGCCCTTCCGAGGTGGTACCGGGACAGGCGCTGTGAGTACAACAGAAGTTCTAAAGGCCAGCCTTTATTTTACAGGTGGAAAGAGGACAGCCCAGAGACACTAAGGAGCTCAGCCAAGGTCACACAGCCATTTAGGTTCCTGCCTTTTGGCCCCGTTGCTCTTTCGACAGCATCTTACGCAACTTACACCCTGGTTGGAGGTGCAGGAAAGGCACCTGTGGAACAATTACAGAACTCTCATGGGGAGGAGACTTCCCCTTGCTGGTGATTTCCCACCCACAGTGGGCTTGTTGCCAGTGTTTTTATGCTGTTTACTTATTATATGCTTGTCTGGGGGGAGGGGTTGTAATTTTCTTTTGAGACACTGGAAAATCCCACAATTTAAAAAAATTCAGTGAAATCTAATTCCTATATTTTTGTCCAGCTTGTGCTTCTTCAGTGTGTGTCTGTGTGTTTGTTTTGTATTCTAGCACTTTCTATCCCCAGACGATTTCTGATTGGCTGATCTGGGTGAGGGCTCTCTATGTGTGCTTTACATGGGGCACAATGACAGAGACAGAGTGGGCATGAAGTGTGGGGAAGAGGCAGCCGGCGTCCATGAGGAAAGGAGGCCGCATGCCATCTTCCTCTCTGGGATGCTCCAGACCTGAGGGAGGAGGGTGTCTGTCTGCCATGGGTGTGCCCTGGTCGGGTGAGGGGGAGTCTCTGGAAAAAAGAAAGAGGGCTGGTAAAAAGTTTCCTTAAGCCAGAGACGTATAGGTTTCTGAAGGAGCCTGACAGTGTCGGTGTCATTCATTCATTCATTCAAGTAATTCTGGAGAAGATTCAACAAATAATGATATAAAGTCACCTCTGGGCAAAGACCCAGTGTCAAGTTCCAGAAGGGATGTGTTTCATATCTGAGGGTATGCCTTGGTTCTGTTTTGTCCTCCCTACGAACGAATCAGTCTGCTCTGGGCCCATGGCCTGCCTGAGGGCTCCCACTCTGCCTCAAGGCCCCAGAGAGACTCCTGGCTGGGGCCTGGCCTCTTGGGGCCAGGGAGGGGGTGAAGGCCGCCCTGCACACCGCTGCCTCCTCAAGATCAGATTGGAGGGAGCGACATGCCATGGGGCTGGCCTGCTGCTGCTGCTGCTAAGTCGCTTCAGTCATGTCCGACTCTGTGCGACCCCATAGACGGCAGCCCACCAGGCTCCCCCATCCCTGGGATTCTCCAGGCAAGAACACTGGAGTGGGTTGCCATTTCCTTCTCCAGTGCATGACAGTGAAAAGTGAAAGTGAAGTCGCTCAGTTGTGTCCGATTCTTAGCGACCCCGCGGACTGCAGCCCACCAGGCTCCTCTGTCCGTGGGATTTTCCAGGCAAGAGTACTGGAGTGGGGTGCCATTGCCTTCTCCGGGGGCTGGCTTGGCTCCCAAGAAAAAGCATCACTGAAGCTCGTCTGAGAAGCCAGCGGGCTGGGATCAGGGCTTGGAGGATGGTGGGCCCCCAGTCCTCCCTGACGTACCCTCGACCCTCTGTCAGAGAAGATGAAAGCAACCAGGCCCACTGTCCAGAAATGAAACCAGGTCTGGCTGTCACGAGAGACCAGAATAGAGTGTAAAGATGGAGACCCGGGAACCGTGGCAGAGCTGGGGCGCCCGCCTCAGGGGTCTCTGTCCTGGTTGGGCCGCTCCTGGCCGCATGGTGAAGTTAGACGGGGACGGGTGGGTCACATTTCTGACTCCTGTCTCTTTGGAGCTGTGAATTAGACAGATTATATCTTGCTTGTTTTGACCTTTCATGAAGCAACAGCTAGAGGTGGGGCATCGAGTGTGCAGGTTCTTCTTTTGGCCCATTTAGCAACTTCCTGTAATTTTTGAGCAAGGACAGGTATAACCCCCTGTGTCCTGAGGCACACAGGCTCCAACATATGCTCTGGCCTCAGGGCGTCTACTGACCCTGGCTCAGTCCAGTCAAAGGGGAAAACTCATTGTTCGTGGGGAAGCATGGACATTAAATACGCCACTGAGGCCGGGCCCTGCCATCTCCTGTTTGACCACTTCCAATTTACTTTGATTCATGGACCTAACATTCCAGGTTCCTATGCAATATTGTTCTTTACAGCATTGGACTTTACTTCCATCACCAGTCACATCCACAACTGGGTGTTGTTTTTGCTTTGGCTCTATCTCTTCATTCTTTCTGGAGTTATTTCTCCACTGATCTCCAGTATCATAGTGGGCACCTCCCAACCTAGGGAGTTCATCTTCCAGTGTCCTATCTTTTTGCCTTTCATATGGTTCATGGGGTTCTCAAGGCAAGAATATTGAAGTGCTTTGCCATTCCCTTCTCCAGTGGACCACGTTTTGTCAGAACTCTCCAGCATGACCCATCCGTCTTGGGTGGCCCTACACAGCATGGCTCATCGTTTCATTGAGTTAGGCAAGACTGTGGTCCATGTGATAAGATTGGTTAGCTTTCTTTGATTGTGGTTTTCATTCTGTCTGCTCTCTGATGGATAAGGATAAGAGGCTTATGGAAGCTTCCTGATGGGAGAGACTGACTGAGGGGGAAACTGGATCTTGTTCTGATGGGGCATGTTCAGTAAATCTTTAATCCAATTTTCTGTTGATGGGCGGGGCTGTGTTCCCTCCCTGTTGTTTGACCTGAGGCCAAACTATGGGGGAGGTAATGGAGATAATGGCGACCTCCTTCAGAAGGTCCCATGCACGCACTGCTGCGCTCAGTGCCCCCAGCCCTGCAGCAGGCCACCATCAACCCACGCCTCCACCGGAGACTCCTGGACACTCACAGGCATGTCTGGGTCAGTCTCTTGTGGGGTCACTGCTCCTTTCTCCTGGGTCCTGGTGCACACAAGGTTTTGTTTGTGCCATCGAAGAGTCTGTTTCCCCAGTCCTGTGTAAGTTCTGGCAGCTCTATGGTGGGGTTGATGGCGACCTCCTCCAAGAGGGCTTATGCCATACCCACGTCTGCTGCACCCAGAGCCCCTGCCCCAGAGGCAGGCCACTGCTGACCCGTACCTCCACAGGAGACACTCAAACACTCAAACGCAGGTCTGGCTCACTCTCTGTGGTGTCTCCTGCTGTGCATAAGGTTTTGTTTGAGCCCTCTGAGTGTCTCTGGAAGGTATGGGGTTTGATTCTAAATGTGATTTCGCCCCTCCTAGCATCTTGCTGGGACTTCTCCTTTGCCCTTGGATGTGGGGTATATTTTTTTGGTGGAATGCAGCACTCTCCTGTTGATGGTTGTTCAGCAGTGAGCTGTAATTTTGGGGTTCTCACAGGAGAAGATGAGCACATGTCCTGCTAGTCTGCCATCTCAAAAATAAATGTTAGGTCTGAACTGAACTGAGGCCGGGCCCAACTGATCAGTTATTCAGCAAATAATTTGGGGGATCTACTTTGTGCTTGTCACAGTGATGGGCCTCCAGGCTCACGTCTCCTTCAAGCTTCACTCTTTTCCCCTTTATCACTCAGCAAGGCCCACACTTTCCCAATGATGACATGGCACCTTGGGGAGAAAAACCACAGACTTGGCCTGTGCCTCTGAGTGAGGTGTGCGGCAAATTCAAGGGTATCTGCTATAGAGCCTTCCTCAAGTAATTCTGGGTGCTTTCCAAACTCAGCAATTCCCTAAAGGAGGGGGAGGGGCAGGGGAACTTTCCGGGGTGAGGAACAGCACGTGCAAGGGGCCTGTGGTGGAAGGTAACAAGGGCCCTTCAAAACCCTGAGGGAAGGCAGTGTGACGGGAAGAAAAGGGGACTTTTGCAGATTGGGCTCCTGCTGGGCAAGTGGGGCCTCTCTGTGAGCCTCCTCTTGATCCCCCACTTCACCTAGGGCACCCCTTTTTTTCCCTCAGATCTCAAATGTGGAAAGCTTTCCCTGAGTGCCTGGAGACAGTCAGGTCCTCTGTTAACGCCCACCTATACTTCCTCTCAGCACCCTAGTGTCTCGTCTGAGGGAGCTCTGCCCTTCAGGGATGGGGGTCTTCAACCTTCCGTGGCCTCTGGCTGGGGTGGACCCTGCCTGAGGGTCAAGCCTTAGCCTGGAATCGCCCTGAGGGGAGCACTGGCAGGAGACTGAGCCCTGCTCTGTGCCTCGGGTTAGCCCTGCTCCGGGCTCAGGGGGTCACCAGGCACAGGGCCACAGGGCCGCCAGCTGACGGGGGATGTGACAGGACTGCAAACGTGCCGTCAGTCCACGACCCCACACCCTGGGAGCAGCCTGGCCTCGTGTCCCTGTGCCCTCCTCAGCCACCCAGCATCGTCATGGCTGAGAAGTGTTCCACCTCTGCTCTGAAACAGTCCCCACGCTCTGATCCCAGCCTTCTCCCTCACAGACTTTTCATCCACGACTCAATCACCCCGTCCTCAGCCTCACAGAGTTCCCCAGCACCCGCCCTAACCCATCCTCCCCTCCCGTTCCCAGAGGCCCAGACCCTTTCATTACGTCAGGCACCCTCTTCCCCCAGCCTGCTGCCCCCTGGTCCTCTGTCCTTCCACTGCCCCTGACTGACTGGGCTAGACATCTGGCCCAGGACAGACCAGCCTCCTGCTATCCTCGTTCCCCCGTGGGGGTACTGAAGTGACTACAGACTCCAGGCCTCCACACGCAGCCACCTCAGGCCTCCAGCATTAGTCTCCTTCTCCCCTGGAACTGTCCCAAGCCCTCCCCGCCATCCTCCACCCATGAGCTCTCCACCACACGCCTGCCAAACAACCCCAACCCCACGTCTCTGAGAGATGGGGTGCCCCTGCTGTGGCCGTCACGGAGGCACACTGCTCAGCCCTGGGAGGGGGCCGAGGGGTGTGGGGGCAGCTGCGCCCAAGCTCCCCCAGTGCTGAAGCCGTAGGGCAGGGAGGGGCCCCCTTCTTCTTGCCCCAGTGTGAGGTGTCTCCTGCCTGCTCTGAGCCCTCTCTGCCTGCTCCTGCTCCCCTTCCCTCTCTCTTACAGGTGTCTCCCCACTGAATCTCGTCACTCCTAACTCCATTCCGCATCTGCTTCCCAGGGAATCCAGACGGAACCCCCGCCTTCCTGGCTCGCCTTGGTGTCCACCTGCACACCTCCTGAGACACAGCTCCTTGCCCGCCCAAGGCTAACCCTTCCAGCGGGGCTGTGGACGCCTCCCTCGTTTGTCCCCCTCAGGCCCCACGCTCCTGGGAGCCAGCATCCCCTCTTTCCAACCTTCTCCTTCCTCCGCTGCCCTGCCCTTGTCCTCACCAGCTGGCCTTCCTTCGACCCCTGTCTCTGGGCCACCAAGTTGCTAAAATGCTCTGCAATAACTTCCATCCTTCCCACCCTTGGCCAGTGCTAAGCGCGCCCTCCTCCCAGAATTGTCACCCCTTCTGTCTCTCTGGCCCCCACTCTGCTTTCAGCCTCCTGCCTGTCTCACTGCTTCTCCATCTCTGGGCCCATGGCCAACCCTCTGACCCTGGTGTCCCCAGGCCTAAGGTGGGGTCCTCTGCCCAGACAATTCCCTCTCTCCAAGGGGAGATAGTTCCTAAATACTGATCTGTTGATGGCTCTCAAATTCCGTCTTTCGATCATGACTTTTTCCTGAAGTCCAGATTCCGATATCCAACTGACAAAGGGACTTTTCCATTTGGTTGAACATGGACCTCAAACCCAGAACACCCCAGGATAAGTTCATAGTCACCCCACAAAGCCATTCCTTCACAGTCTCCAGAGAGTTCTGCCACTGTCCTCCAAGACACCCAGGCCAGGAACCGGGCAGCCCCCTCAGTCATCCCTTCCAAGTTGTTACCAGGCACTCCTGCATTCCTTCCTAAGCTGTCCACTCCTCTCCCCAGAATCACCGTGCCTTAAGCATTTTTAAACTGTACTTCTGATTCCATCACTTAATCCTGTACTCTGTATCTCTCCATTATATTTCTCAAATTGATCCTTCAGAAAGGCCTGTAATTCTGGATAAGGAAGAATTTCATCGCTTCCCACTGCCTTCATCACCATTTATCAGCATCACCATTTATCAGATTTTCTCTATGTGCTGATTAAAATCCCTCTGGATCATGCCTTTCTCTGTGGGCTTCTCTTGACCCTTGAGGGCTAACCAGACTGAATCACACAGTGGTTTCTGGCCTGGGTTCCTCAGTAGATGGAGAAGCCCTTCACCAAGATGGTAGCCCTGGAGTGGAGCAAGTTTGAGAGCAAGAAAATTAGTTCAGTTTTGCTTACAAGATAGGACCTGAAATGTATACATTGGAAGGGGCTGCCACCAGGCTGGGAGAACTTTCTGGAGATCCCATTCAAGGCAGAGCTGGGAGGAGAGGTCAGATCCACGTGTGTTCAGATCAGATCATCTCCTGAGGGCTGAATTCCTAAGTTTTTAGGAACTTTGTGAGGCAGTTGCTAAACCTAGCTATTATTAAAAAGTTAAGCTAAATAAAATTACAATGAAATAAGTTCTGTTAAAAACAAAGATAAATACTCAAAACTCATCATCTCTGAAGAATTTTACTAGGTTTTACTGTTTATGCTTTTTTTTTTTTTTTTTACCCCTTATGCCTGTGGAAATACTATATAATGTTGCGTTACTGTGCTTTTCTTCCCAGCTCTGCACTCAGTGGCATCCTGTTGGTAGCTTGAAACTGGCCATGGTGGGAATACCATTGAAATTCAGAAATACCACAAATCAGAGCTTGATTTATTGTATTGTTGACTATCTAGACATAAGAAATTTATAAAGGAAATGTTAACAAGGCAGATTAAATTAAATTTAAATGTATGGTTTGCCAGTAGCCCCTACATTATGAATGGCACAAAAAAATTTGAACACATGTTCTTCCAGTATTCAAAAACTATTATCTGATTCAGCAGGGAAGTTGGTCCCACCATAGACAAATGAGTGAAATTCCAACATATATTCTTATTGTTTCACTTTTTTCTTACTAGATAGCACAAACAAAAATATCAACCACCATTCATGATGGAACTACACTCACTCTTCAATTATAATTTTAGGTTGGTTATGGAGTCAGGGGGTTGGTAAAAATCAATGAAAGCATTCTATAAGACTCCATTTGCTACATTCAGTTGACAATAAAGAATACAGTATTTTTATTATTATTTATAAATTGCTAAACATCTTTTATGTCAGTAAAATTTATAATAAACTCATGTACGTGTATATATGCAAACATTATTTTCTCTAGCGGGTCTGTTGTTTAACGTTTATCAGCACACCACAGGGCAGATTTCCTTAGGCTGAGGAGTGATCAGAGACTTGACTCTTTGGAAGGATGCTCAGAAGAGGGAGGGAATAATCGGTGGAAAGAAGCTCCGTCAATGTAGAGAGGAGGGTGTGTGAATGAGGCCCAGGTGGAGGGATTAGTCTGATGGGTACAGAGTCCCTGAGAAAGGAGTGGGAGTGGACAGAACCTGGGGTTTACTATTCTCTCTGCCTTGTAGGATGCAAGCCATCTTCTGAGAGTATGAGGCAGAGAGGAAGCAAGGAGCTGAGGTGGTTTGGCTGCAGTGGTCGGTGAGGGGCAGAGAAGGGACCTGCAAGGATGAGGCTGACTCAGACAGGGGACCAGGACAGTAGAATCCTAACCGTGAGGGTCAGAAGCAGGGGTGTCAACCAGGTTCCAGTTCTGGGCCTCTCCCTGCAGGACAGATTGTTTTATTAATCTCCCAGGATGATTCCAAGAGGAAACGGAGGCTGGGAGAGGCTAAGTCCTTTGTCCATGGCCGACAGCTGCTTAGTGGCTGAGTTGGGATTCGAATGTAAGCAAGGTGGATCCATAGACAAGGAGCCTGCATAGCTGTGCTTGTCGCCTTAGCAAAGCCCTTCAGACTGTGCAAATTGGAAGTGCCCTGGGAGAGAGGTTGGCAGTGCAGGTGTGGCACGTGTCAAGGGCTCAAATGCATTACCTGGCAAACAGGCCTGGCAAAGTCACCTCACATCTCTGGTCCCAGCCTAGCATCTGCCTCTCAGCATGCTTCTGACATCACTCCGAAGTGTCTACAAAGGATATTTTTTAATTACAGCAAATAGGGGCTTGTGTTATTTTTTATATTTTTGTTATTTTCTTTTCTAATAATTCACTTTTATTTTTTTTTAAGTAAAGTATAGGATGGATTGTAAATGCACAGGGCCTTCACTTTCATACATTTGAGAAGCACTGTCCTAACCCACCCTTCTAATCATGTTGCTCCCTTGCAGGAAACCCTTAGTGATCCCCACTGGCTACAGCAGACGTTTTAAATGGTGAGGGCAGGGGACCAGTTCATGGTTGGGAGCTTAATTTAGTGTGTCATTACCAGCATTTAAAAAAGAAAAAGTGGAGTAAAATAGAAAACACAAGTGTATCACATATGGTAAATGCATTTTGCTTATATATATCATAAGCCAGGGCCAGACCAGTTCCTGGTTGGGGCACCAGCACGATCTAAGCATGAAGGACGTGGTCTTTGAGGGTTTTTACTCCTATCATCCCCTCTCCTCCTCCATCCGCGAGACCCTGCACACCTTCACTCTTTTCCCCGGAAGCACTACCTGCTCTCCCCCAACAACTTCCTCCCCTCTGTGACTTTGCAAGTCAGGCTAGCAGTGCTGTCTTCACCAGGTAGACTGGTGTTATTCAAACTGTTATTGTTTTGTCTTCTGGGAAGACAATGTGTTTAGTGTTGAAAGTGGACTTGTGGGGTGTATGTGGCAGTGGAGCAGAGAGTTAGGTCAAGGGTACAGGCTGGGGAGCCTACCAGGCTCCTCTGTCCATGGGGGTTCTCCAAGCAAGAATACTAGAGTGGGTTGCCTTGCCCTCCTCCAGGGGATCATCCCAACCCAGGAATCGAACCCAGGTTTCCCACACTGCAGGCAGATTCTTTACCATCTGAGCCACCAGGGAAGCCGAAGTATACTGGAGTGGGTGGCCTATTCCTTCTCCAGGGGATCTTCCCAAGACAGGAATTGAGCTGGGTCTCCTGAACTGCAGTCAGATTCTTTACAAGCTGAGCTACCAGGGAAACCCACATATAGAGAGAGAGAGTTAGGTCAGGGGAAGGGCAGTAGAGGGAGCCTCGGGGAGAAAGGCACCATGAAATACTAGGGGAGTGCTCTTTGAGGCACAAGATAAAAAAAACCTGGGTCCCAGGAACCAGTGTGGCAGGAGAGACCTAGGAGGAAAAGCAGATTCCCTGAGGGGCTCCTGGGGTGCGGCCACGGATGTCCTTGGCAGGGGTGCAGCTCCGGGAGGAGGGGGCAGAAGCCAGGGGCTTGGGCAGCGAGTGGCGGACACAGTGAAACAGAGGGAAGCAAGGATGCTCTAGACTGTGGGGCGCCTTGTGCGAGGTGGACCAGCTCGCTGACAGAGGGACGCGGGCGGCCTTGAACCACAGCGGGGCACGTGCAGGCCTTGGTCCTGCGAGTGTGGACCAGCCCTTCTAGAAACTGACTGGGGAGGAAGGAGAGGAACGGTCATTAACCAAGGGGGATGCTGGGCCAGTGAGGGACTCATTTTTAGGATGTGAGAGCCTGGTGCCAGCTGACTCAGATGAGGGAGGAGAGTCCATAAGGAAAGAGTACAGGACAGGAGCCTGCAGCCTGCAGGAAGCTGGGTGGTGGCCCTGGCAGGACTGTCAAGGCTAATGTTGTTGCCATGAGTTTGGGGGGCTGGGTGCTGACGGGGAGCAGTGTTGAGCCTGGAGCCTAGGGCCCGTGTGTCAGTGGTGCTGCGGACAGGAGTTAGCTGAGAACCTCTGCTTTGGGGCTGGGGAGAGGATGCCCAGAAGGGACACTGACCCTGCCTGTCCTGGGTCACCAGTGGTTCCAGTGCCCAAGACTGGGTGACACAGACTGCCAGGCAGTGGGTCTAGAACTGGGCAGGCCAGGCTGGAGACGGTCTTGGCACAGAGCTTTGGTTTACTTTTTTTTTTTTTTTTAATTTGGTTGTGCAAGGAAGGTCTTAGTTGCAGCATGCGGGATCTAATTTCCTGACTAGGGATCGAACTCCGGCTCCCTGCATTGGGAGCATGGAGTCTTAGCCCCTGATCACCAGGGAAGTCCCTTGTTTACTTACAATTTTACTTTTTATTATGGAATATTTTTGAATACACCCCAAAGTTGTGGGAAACTCAAACTCTCATACCTATCATTTAGTTTCAACAGTTATTACTATTGGCAACGTTATTATCCCTTCTTTAAGTACCTTTTAAAAATTAAAAAAAAATAGATGATTTTTTAGAGCAGTTTTAGATTCATAGCAAAACTGAGTGGAAGGAACAGATTTCTCATATACTCCCTGTTAAAAACTTTTTTACTTGAAAATAATTTTAAACTTATAGAACTTGCAAGAACAAGTTTGCTTATTTTTAAATAACCTTTTTATTAGAGAATATATTCTCAGAATGAATACAGAAGAAAATTAAGGTCCTCATGACCCCACCACCCAGACAGAGGCACTGTTCTAGTTTTGTTGTATTGGGCTGGCCAAGAAGGTTGCTTGGATTTTCTCATAAGATGTTAAAAATCCTGAACCAACTTTTTGGCCGAACTAGTATTTTCTTCCAGTCTTTTTTCCATGTTCATACACATATTTTCAGTTGGACTGCTGAATCTAGAGACTAACTGCCTTCCTGTCTTGTGTGTTAGCCCGAGGGCCTTCGCCCCCAAACCCCTGCACAGAGTGAGCTGACAGCAACAGCAGTCCATCTGAATCTGCGATGTGTGATTGCCCTCATTCCCTGGTTTCAGCTCATTCCCTCCTCTCTAGCATCCCTTTACTCTTTGTTCTTCTTGGGTAACACTAGTAGATTTCTGGTGGGATGAGGTGCCCAGTGCTCCTTGGACCACCATCTCGCCTGCCTCCCATTCTCATCTCTGTGGAATTAGGGCACCCGTGTCTGAGTCTTTCTTCCCCACTTACCTGAGAACTCTGTGAGGGCAGGGCTCAGATCTGATTCATCACCCAACGTGAAGCAGAGTTAGCCTCAAGAAATAGGTCTGGAATGGGATCAACCCTCTTCTTCAGCACTGCCCATCCCCATCTAGCTTCAGACTAGACTCAGAGCCTTACACACACTTGCAGCCACCAGCATGGTGTGTGGCCCAGGGTAGGTGCTCGGTAAATGGCTGTTACTGCTGCTACTAATAACCTGGAGACTTCCCTCCGTGTCAGAGCTCCCCTGGCGTTTCCATCTTCCCTTTCCTGCCTTCCCCTCCTTCTTCTGGATGGTAAGGCAGAGACCACTTTGACATGCCAGACGGAAGGGGCCACCCTTTGTCCCCCGTCTTCTATAAGTCAGGAGCAAAGCTGAGCTGGCAGTGGATTCCAAAGCAGCAGCTCCTGTGCTGAGGCTGTTTTATATGTTTGCATTCTTCAAGATACCAGTTATCATTAGCAGCAATTAAAGCTATTTTGGGATCAGTTCAAAGCTGCCTTTGAGGTATTTTAAGTTGGACTAAAGTCCTCCACGTGTCTAGCTTTAAGCTGAGTGTCCTGATGTCATTAGAAGCCCACTTGTACTTGGAGACTACAATCTGTATACTTTGATTTTTGTGAATGTTTCATAAATTTCAGGACTGTTTGTTAAAAGTGAGTTCATGTCTCCAGAGCTGTTTGGATTACCTGATGAGTCCTGCTGCCAACCTCAGTTAAATGGAGGGGACCATGGGGATGGGAAAGAGGGGGATCTTCTGGGGTCTTCCCTTGGAGCCAGTCCCTGTCACCAGGTAGAACCCCTGCCCCTAGGGAGGGTGGAAGAAATAAGAGAAGGAAGGGGTGAGGGCTTGGTCCACGGCGGGGGCACCAGGAATTGGGAAGAAGGCGGGAGCGTAATTTGGAGTGTCTGGGTTGGGAGGAGGGGAGTGGGGAGGTCTTCCGAACACCTTAAGTAATCTTCATAGTTGACTGAGAGATAAAAACAGGGGAAGAACTGGTTTTGGCATATTGAACTTCTAGGGAGTCAGCCAGAAACTTGTTCTGACCAACTGTTGGTTGGCCCTGGCCTTGACCCTGGGTCTGGAGGGCTGGCAGTGGCTTTAGGCCTGGGACCACTGTTCCCTAAACTTCTCTGGGACCCTCCAGTGTGACGGTCTTGCAGGCTGCTGATAAGGGGAGTTCAGCTGGTGGGTTGAACGGGGTGGCATCCAGGTGGAAGGCTTTTAAACCAGGTGGTAGATGAGTGTCGAGAGGGTCGCAAATGGGAGAAGGTGGTTCTGGAACAGTGACGAACAGGGGCAGGGACCCGGGGCAGGAATACTCTGTCCCCGAGCTGTGCCCAGGACCCAGGGTGGGAAACACACAAGGAAAAGCTAGCCTGCCCTAGCGCTTTTGGCCACAGGTGATGTGAATGCCAGGTGTGGCATTCCCACTCAGAACAGCAGGACTGGCAGTCCAGGGGCTGTGGATTGGGGTTCAGGCACCTGCCAGTGCCGTGGATTTCCCCACATGCCTGGCTTTGGTCAGAGCCCACCCAGATGCCCTTGGATTCTGATCTGAATCCCTAACTGGATTTTCTAGCACAATTCACCACTCTGCCCCTCCTTTCAGCTTGAGGACCTGATGCCGCCACACACTGAAACAGGATACTGGAAGCTGCTGGGTCCCCACCTCCCAGGAGCTGTGCCATCAACCCTAGGATAGGGTCTTGGAAGGAACAGGCCAGCTGGGAGCTGCAAGGAGCGAGCCAGGCTTGGGGGAGTTTGCTTGTGGTGGGAGAGCCTGGAGGCAGGAGAAACAGAGGGAATCGTGTCTTTGGCCCCACACAGTGAGGGCAGTGGGTGGGGGCAGAAGGCGGTGTGACCTACTTTCGAAGCAGTGTGGCTGTGACTGGGGCTGCTTCAAGTGGTCAGCCTGCACACACACGTTGGTCTTAAACTCTTCAAAATCAGGCTGTTAACCAGCTGTATCCTCTTTTCATTAGCGTGTAAGCCACAGTGATGGGACCTGCCTAGTTTTCTGGGCCAGTAAGTATGCCCAGGGGCTAATAAACTGCAGGTGCCTCCAATAAATTTGGTTTTAATACTTAGTGTAAATGTGTGTGCAAAAAAATCTGTGAAATGAAAGGTGGGGGCTGAGTTCTATATGCATGTTACACAATTGCTTAGTCGTTTTGAGCTGAGAACTGTAGTGTGACTGTGTGTTTGGTGTGGGTTTTGCATGCGCAGGATGTGAGCACAGTGTGTGGGGAGGTGCGTTTTTGTGGACACATGAATATGTGTGAGGGCTTCCCAGGTGGTGCTAGTGGTAAAGCAGGAGAGGCAAGAGACGTGGGTTCCATCCCTGGGTCTGGAAGATCCCCTGGAGTAGGAAATAGCAACCCACTCCAGTATTCTGGCCTGGAAAATTCTCCTTGGACAGAGGAGCCTGGCAGGCTTCAGTCCACGGGGTCACAAAGAGTCAGAAACAACTGAGTGACTGAGCATATATGTGTGATGCGTGGTAGGGAGGGTGTGCAGTGTGTGTGGGGGTATGTTTGTGCGTGTTTGTGTGTGTATGTGTGTGCTAAATCGTTTCAGTCATGTCTGACTTTGCACTCCAACCCATACTGGAGTGGGTTGCTGTGCCCTCCTCCACGCGATCTACCCAACCCAGGGCACAAACCTGTGTCTCTTACGTCTCCTGCCTTGGCAGGAGGGTTCTTTACCACCATTGCCACCTGGGAAGCAGGTTCGATCCCTGGATCAGGAAGATCCCCGAGAATAGGAAATGGAAACACACTTCAGTATTCTTGCCTGCAGAATCCCATGGACAGAGGAGCCTGGCAGGCTTCAGTCCTTGGGGTCACAAAGAGTCGGATACAACTGAGTGACAGCATATATGTGTGATGCGTGGTGAGGAGGGTGTGCATGTGTGTATATGTCCATGTGTGTGAAGTCCCATCAGATGGGTTCGAGACACAACCAGCTACCTAATTTACAGGGCCTGGAAAAAATGAGCATGGGGCTCTTTGTTCCAAACTACTGGGAATTTAAAGTCAGCAGCACAGCAGACCAACCCTGGCCTTTCTGAGAGCAGAGTCCCTGGGACTTCACAGGTTGGATGCTCATCAAGCCGTCCCCGCTTAGAAAAAGTGCACCTTCTGTCTCCCCTCAACCTTCTTTGTTGCCTTGAAAACTCCTTAAATTCGTGTCTGCTCTCACCCCATCCAGTTTCCAGGGTGACCTTGATCTTGGGAGTGCGGGACGCCGGCCAGAGGCAGCTGGAAAGGAGCTGCAGAGCCCCTTATCTGGGCACAGCAAGGGCGGGTGGTGCCTTTTCTGCCCCTCCTGGTGTTACATCTGGGCCTCACCCTGGAATCTGTAGGGTATCTCCAGGCTCTTTGCTCAACATGACCTCCTGAGAATGCCCAGGTCCCCTCCCAGGCCCCCCCACTGCCCACCCTGCACCCCAGGACCCCCTAATCTCAGAACTTGAGAGGTTGGGCTCCTCTCTGGGTTCCACTGTGCCCCAGCAGTGGTCAGGCAGAAGAAACAGTAAAGAGAAGGGGAATGAGGCTTCTGGGGTGTTCCCACTGCTCATCAAGGGCTTCAGTTCTCAGGGCCCCCCGATGGGCCCTTTCATGGGCTTATAATGCGTCACACGCCACCACCCCCTCCACCCCTAGGGCTGGGGAGGGATGAGATGGCAAAGGGGAGGCAGGCAGTGGGGCCAGCAGAGCTCAGAGCCCCAAAATCTCAATGAGGGGTGTGGAGGGTGGGGACCCCGTAAATCCTTCCTGTTTATTGTCCTGATTTACCTCCTCTTGGGATAAGCGCCTGCCTCCAAGCACACTTTGGAGATGCCAATGGGTAATAATGAGGGTGTTCCCGCCCCAATACCTATATTTGTCAATAATTAACCACGATTTCCTAGGTCCTGGGAGGAGGCAGTGGCGCCTGTCCTGCCCCGGCTGGGTTGCGCATCAGTTCAACACTGACACAGCAGTCCCAAGGTTCCTGAGTGGTTCTGAGGTCTTCCAGGGATGGGCCTCTCCCAAGGCTGAAGGGAGCTGGAGAACTGAGGTCACCATTTTCCTGATCTTCAAGAGAGAACCTCCCTAATCTCAACCCTTGCCAGCTCGCCTAGTAGCCATGAGATCCCCTGTGTGCTTGTCTTGGGGACCCCAGGTGGGACTGTGTGGAGAGCTAACTTAGAGGGGTTCGCTGAGGAGGGCCTCAGGTCCAAGGACCCAGAAGAATAAGGGCTGTGGGGGAGCATGAGGCAAGGGGGGCTAGAGAAGGGACTTGGGCACAGCGGTTGGGCAGGAGTGGAGATGCTAGAAGCTTGTTAATCACTGGCTGTGGTGCTTTGCCTGCCCCAGAGAGAGTGACCAAGGTCTGCAGGCAAGAATGTGATGACAAGCTGGCTTTCCAGAAAAAGGGGGGCTTGATTTAGAATTTGCCAATTTTTGTGGTATAAATGCTCCCACCAAGTCTGGTTTCAAGCTACCAGTTGGTTTAAGACTGAGAAAATTCTCAGATATTTAGCCATCAGCTCTCATTGCCCACTAGATCACTGCCCCCTTCAGAGGCCATCAACAGTAAAGCCCCAGGACCTAGCCGGATGCCTCTCTGAGCCCAACACATCTGCTCCCCTGCCTTTATTTGCAAAATGCCCTTACATGCACCGGGCAGCTTGGGCCTGAGACAAGCCATTTAGCCATTCAGCCATTCAAGCTCCTTGTTTTTCAGAATGGTGGAGCACGCCAGCTGGTCTGTCCTACAGGTTGTCCTGACGCTCACTGGGGGGATAGACATTGAATGACTTGGCCAAAGTGAACACCAAACCCAATTAAGTGAGGACCATGACCCAGGTCCCAGGGACCTCCTATTTCCAGACAATGGCAACAGGGAGACCTAACCTCACTGTCCACCATGATGGTCTGAAAGGCCACAGTGGGGGCATCCAGCAGTCCTAGTTGCCAGTTGAGAAGCCACCTTACTTCTTACTTCCCTCAGTCACATGCCAGCCTCCTAACTCATTCCCACTTCCAGGGGACCAAGGGTTCAAGGTGATGAATACCAGGGAGCCACAAAGCCACTAAGGTCAGTACCTGGGCCACAGAACAATGCCCATTCCAGGGACCAGGAGTCTATCCACAAACATCCACTGGCCGAAGGGGCTTCCTGGTCTTGTGGGTGCAGGGCCGTTTCTCTGGGTGCAGGTTCTGCATTGTGCAATCCTCTAGGAGACCCACCTGCCCAGTGACTCCACTTCCCCCTCCTCTGGGTTTTTGGAATGGCATGATGGCCCCACCTCAGCCAGGCAGCTGTGATGAGAGGTGTTGACCCAGCTGCCTCTGTGCTGGCTCACTGTGTCAGGTGCTAGGGGCTGACACAGCCACAGGGGCTAAGGGTCTTCTGGCATAGTCAGAGGCTCTGGGACCAACCAGGGGCAGGACTAGAGCCAGGGTCCTCTGGAATTCAACCAGGCACCGGGTGATCAGTGGGACAGGGAGTTGGTGAGAGACAGGCTCTGGGCCAGGAGAAACAGCCCAGAGCCACAGGTGTGCTGCTGGTTCTTGCTCCTCTCCTGTCTTCATCTCTCCTGTTTGGTGACAGCACTCAGCAGGCTTGGAGCCCAGTAAAGAGCGCCTACTTGCCCCAGAGTCAGTTTCTGCCAGGCCTGGAGGCAGTCGTACATGGGCAGGACACAGACTTATGAATGAACCACCCAGCACACTGCCATGGTTGTCACCTGGGAGTGGGCACACTGGTGAGGCCAGAGTAGAGGGCTCTGTGGAGGGGTGACATTTAAACAGGGTCATCAGTGTGGGCCCCCCCAATAGCCCCAGTCACCCTGCACAAGCCCAAGTCAGACTCCAGCCATGAACTCCCAGATCTGTCTTCTGGGTATCCATGGGGTGCCCTGGGACGGCTCTCCACCCTCCCACCCCCAAACCCCACAGGAGGTCCCACAGGAGGTCCCACAGCCAGCCTCCTCCATCTAAAGCCATCCAGACTCTCACTGCTGGCTTTGCCAACACAGTGGGTGCTTCCCCCTCTTGGAGTAAAAAGGAGTGGAATTCTCTTGCTGCTCTTTCCACAAATGCCCAGATGAAGCGGTGGTCTGAAGAACCTGGGGAACAGACTCTTATAAAGATTTCTGGAAGGTGAGACAGGAGAAGCCGAGGAGGAGGCCTGCCCAGAGGTAGAGTCGGAGCCTGACTCCAGATTCTGGCACTCACTCCCAGAAGGCAGAATGACTCTGAATTAGGTGTGATCAACCAGGGAAAACTACTGTAGCAATTGCATTCATGGAAAATGTGTCCATGTGTTCCCTCATTTAAAGAAACTATTTATGGGCATTCTTGATTCTGAGGACTCTCCTCCATCTTGCCAGAGAATCTTATGGGATTCTGTGCTTGGTTCAGAGCTCATGAGAAACACCCAGCCCCTCACTTCAATCAGAGCAGAAACACAGTAAATGTAAGCTCCTTCCCCTTAACCACTCAAAGGGGGTCACTCGAGGCTGAGGGCAAAGGGGCCTCCCCAGTTGAGAAGCTGATGGTCCCAGGTCCTGCCTCTGGTCCCTGACTCCACCTTCCTTTAGCTGATGACAAACACCTGGATGTCGTAACGTCGTCCTGTCCTCATCTGTTATTCTGGGACACAGGCTGGGGAGGGTACCTGAGGAGGCCCCCTCTGACCCAGGCTGGCCTTCCTTGCAACGTGGGCTCCCCGCGGCCTGTCGTGTTGATGGATGCAGGAGGGCGGGGCACTGATCCTGCCCGTCGAGCAGGATGCTGGAGGGAGGGGGAGTGGGAGGAGCAGGGGCGGAGCTCCCAGAACAAAGGCGAATGGGGAGCCCTGGGGGCCCAGGCTGGGTATCAAAAAGGCTCTGCAGAGTGAGCAGGCCACAGCTCTGCACCCAGCAGTCAGACAGCCTTCGCCTGGTCCCTCCAGCTTGCCAACAGCGGGCACCCAGCAACAGTCTGCTTAGAGAAGCCTTGCTCTCCAGCGTGATTGCGCTGACACTGATCTGTGGCTTTCTCTACCTGCTGTGGGTTGTTGCTGCCGTTCCAGAAGGGAGCAGAGGGATGGCCGGGAGCGGAGTCAGGAGCCGGGAGCGTGCCTTCGTCCCAGAGCCTTTCGATGGAGCCAGTGTGGCCCCACACCTCTGGCTGCATCGCTTTGAGGTCATCAACCACCTCAACCGCTGGGACCACATCACCAAGCTGAGGTTCCTGAAAGAGTCCCTCAGGGGAGACGCCCTGGGGGCCTTCAATGGTCTCAGTCCCGAGGACCAGGGAAACTACGGGGCTGTGAAAGAGACCCTCCTGAAGACCTTCGGGGGGCCTGAGGCTGCCCACAGCCACCTGCCCAAGGAGATCGTCTTTGCCAACAGCATGGGTAAGGGCTACTACCTCAAAGGGAAAATTGGCAAAGTACCCGTGAGGTTCCTGGTGGACTCCGGGGCCCAGGTCTCCGTGGTCCACCCAAGCTTGTGGGAGGAGGTCACCGATGGCGACTTGGATACGCTGCGGCCCTTTGAAAATGTGGTGAAAGTGGCCAACGGGGCCGAAATGAAGATCTTGGGCGTCTGGGATACAGCGGTGTCCCTGGGCAAGCTGAAGCTGAAGGCAGCCTTCCTAGTGGCCAACGCGAGTGCAGAGGAAGCAATCATTGGCACCGACGTGCTCCAGGACCACAACGCCGTCCTGGACTTCGAGCACCGCACGTGCACACTTAAAGGGAAGAAGTTCCGCCTTCTGCCAGTGGGAGGGTCCCTGGAAGATGAGTTCGACCTGGAGCTCATAGAGGAGGAGCCCTCCTCAGAGGAGCGGGAGCAGCAGCTCTCTTGTTGAGAAGCTCCCTTTGCCTCATCCCTCAGGTATTTGTGGGAGGACCCACCGTGGTGGAGGAGACAGGCACGTCTCCTCAGCGGGTCACTGGACTTGGCCAGCTCTCTGAAATCAACTCCCCCGCTCCTGCTCCCCTCCCTTTCCCGCTCCCCTCCCTGCTCCTCCCTCTGCAGGGGCCTTTATCTGCCCTGCTCAGGGGAAGCTTCCACTGGAAAAGGAACAGGTGAGGAGAGTAGGTTGGCTGTCTCAGAGGGGAGAGGGTCCTTGTGGTTGTCACACTGCTGTTGGTGGCAAAGACTTGGAGGCCAGAAGAAAGTTCCAAGAAGGCTACAGTGATGGTCTTTGAGAGAGGACTGGGGGACCCCTTCAGCTCCCCGGAGATGTGGCTCGATCACCTGTGGGCCAGGTAGTCTGACTCGACTGGGCTAGGTCCTGGCTGCAGGGTCCTTACAAGTAAGACCCAACCCTCAAGGCCAGGGTGATACTGCTCTGGGATTCTTCACTGTTGGGTCTTCCCACCTGCAAACTGTGTTTCCTTCTGTCATTTGCTTTGAAACCCACTGCGTCTCGCGCCAATAATTTATGACTTCAAACAGCAATAAAGGATGACTCATGGAAAAATCATGTAATGTGTTGATTGGGGATGAATGCAATGGATGTGCGAGGCTGGGGAAAGCAAGGAGTGAGTGGTGAAGAGAAGGAAGGTTCAAGTATTTTCAGAGGGTCTCGCTAGAAAACAGAAGAGAATACATGTACAGAGATGATATAGCTTGGATTTTCCAAGACAACCTCGATTTCATATAGCTTGACTTATTTCCTCCATAGTTCTTGTCATGCCTAATCTAATCCTGATTCCTCTAATCATTACAAACTGCAGTATTTTCGTATCCGACTTGCCTCTTATACCCAAGAGTGACCCTCAAGTTGTGGGCTTGATTGGGGATTGGAAAATTATGGTTATTGTAAAGAACTGATAAAGTCTCTGTCTGGAAAATATGTTCTTACAGCCACCTGGGAGCCAGGACTTGGAGGCAGAAAGCGTGATTGGGGACCAAGTGTTACCCTGCCTGGCTGGGGCAGCCCAAGGGCATTCTGCAGGATAGTGGAGGTGGGGTTGGGGGGGATGACACTCCAGATCCAGGAATGGGGTACATTTCTCTTAGGGGATCTACCTCATATTTCCATCCAGGTTCCTGCCCCTCTCTCTAGAACTCAGCGGGACTGGGACTCTGAAAACTCCCTGGCCCAAACGGAGACTAAGGGTGCAAAGCTTCAAGAAACTTGATGGGAGGTGGGAAGGGTCTTCTCCCTACATGAGGGTAGAATGAGCCTCTCCTGAGAGTTTCCATCTGGACATTCATGAGGGAGAGGGGAACAGCCTGAGTGGGAGTCAGAGGTAGGGATGAGCTTTATTCTAAGAAGCCTTTGGGGCATTGACCTTGAACTTGTCTGAGCCGAGAGTGGTTGCTCCTCCCTCAGATTCCAGCTGTGATTCTCCTGGAAAGTGTGGCATCCCCGGTCCCTAATCCCCTTGATTATGAAGCCCCTTCCCTGGGTTCCCCAGCATCCTGACAGGGATCGGCTACATCAGCCGCAGGGCGCGTGGGGCAGCAGCGGGTGCTGGATCAAGAGGAAGTTCTTCCTCAGGAATGTGAGGACCAGGGAAGTGGCGGCCCAGCCCTGGCCCTTGCCTTGGAGCCAAGGGGAAGGGGAGTAGGAGGTGGTCTCCTGGCATTCAGGCCCCCCATCCCCCATCTCAAAGTTGGTTTTCAACGCCTGACAAATACATCTTCTCTCCTAGGCCAAACCCTCCCCAGAGGGGACAACCTAGGTGGCACCTCCCTGTGACCTATTTTCCTCTAGGTCCCTCAGATCCTAGCCACCTGCTGGGCTGGAGGAGGGAAGGGAAAGAGTGGGTGGGAGGTGAACAGATGAATGGCGAGCTGGGTGCCAGGCCAGAATTTCAGGGCAACACCCAAGGTGTTCCCCACGGACGTGGGCTGCAGAGCTCTGCCTGTATGAACAGGAGCAGGATGACCTGTGTCCCTGCCACAGAGACCCTTCGTGCCCTGCTATGAGTGAGTCTGAGTCACCAGGCTCTCAGCCAGGTCTCTCTCCTTGGGGAAGCGAGCACCCGGGTGGGCCCAGCCAGACTGACATCACAGCAGAGGCATCCTGGAGGAAGGTACTGGAGATGGTTCCTCTTACCTGGAGACTGGACTGAGACAAGAGGTGCTGTGTGTGTGAAGGGAGCTGGGGATGCAGGACGGGGACGCTGCTTCCTGGGAGCAGAGTGTCGAGGGGGAGGGTGGTGAGCATCCGGGTACAGTGCATTTCGGCCACACATCTCAGAGGGCTTGATCTCTGGGTGGGGAGTTGCACCTAACTTGTATGAAAGTGTTTGAACTGTGAAGGAACAGCAAGATTCACCTGGCTTCTGGGAACAGGACAGAGTAAAGGAGCAGCAACAAATGCAGCTTGGCGGCCAGGGCAGTATTCAGACTTCTGGTCTGAACTTGAGACAGTGGACAGGAGAAGACAGACACAGCTGAGGCTGTGAAGGTCTAATCCTGGCTGCCTGTCAGAATCGCTGGGAGGATCCATAAAATCCGCTTCTTCCTGGTGGTCCTGAAGTGCAGCCAGGCTCAAGAAGCCCTGGTCTTAATCTCAGCTGTATCCACCTCATTGCGACCCAAAGGGTGGGCCCTGGGCCAGCAGAAAGGCACTGTGAGCATCACCTGGGAGTTGTTAGAAACAGCGGATCTGAGCCCCACCCAGACATGCAGCAGAACTTGCACTGAACAAAATCTCCAGGTGATTCTTACGCACACAAATGTTTGAAAATTCCTGTCCTAGAACTTTCTGATGCCTCTAGTTAAGGGGCAACTCATGATCTCCGCCAGACACCCTTTAAATAATGACCCAGGTGGCTCTGGGGTAAAAGAATCCTCCTGCCAATGCAAGAGTCGCAGGAGATGTGGGTTCCATCCCTGGGTTGGGAAGATCCCCTGAAGAAGGAAATGGCAACCCACTCCAGTATTATATCTTGCCTGGGGAAATCCCATGGACAGAGGAGCCTGGCCTGCTACAGTCCGTGGGGTTGCAAAAGAGCTGGACACAACTGAGTGTGCCTGCAAGCACCGTATACTAAATGCCTACTAATTCTACCAACTCTGCTAGATAATTCTTCATGCTTTTTTTTTTTTTTTAATTAACTTAGTTCCCTGACCAGGGATCAAACCTGCACCCCCTGCATTGGAAGCACAGAGTCTTAACTACTGGACCACCAGGGAAGGCCCAATAATGACCCTTAGAGTGAAAGAAAACCATTGTTCTCTGGGCCAGGACCCAAGCCAGCCGCACGCTGCATTTAGTGGTCAAGCCTGTTCCGTCTCTCTCATTTGCACCAGTCCTCGGTCTTTGCCTTTCATGATCGTGACATTTATGAAGAGCCTGGTCAGCTGTTTTGCAGAATGTGAACCTACATTTGTGACTCTGATATTTTCTCAGGATTAGATTCAGGTTATGCATTTTTGGTAAGAATACCCCAAAGTGATATTGTATCCTTCTCAGTGGATCCTATCAGGTGGTGTGGGACACCGATTTATTCCATTACTGGTGATGTTAACTTGAATTAGCTGGTCAAAATGGTGACACATCTCCCCCTGTAAACTACATGTATTTTCCCTGTATAATTTAAAAAAATATTTATCTTCTTTATTACTTATTTACTTGTCTGCTCTGGGTCTTATTTACAGCACACAAGATTCTTTAGTTGTGGCGTGCATACTCCTAGTTGCAGCATGTGGAATCCAGTTCCCTGACCAGGGATCAAACCCAGGCCCCCTGCATGGAGAGTACAGAGTCTTGGCCTTTGGAGCACAGGGAAGTCACTTCCCTGTATAATTAATGAGTGTCTTCCAGGCTGATGCTCTGAGACTATACAGATAGCCTTTCTCATCAGTCACCTATTAGACCCCTCGATGGTCCTGGCCTGCCAATGGTGATTTTCTAATTCTACCCTTCTACATTTGTGAGCCGGCACTCAACTCTGAAGAAGAGTGTTTCTCTCCTGTTTGTTTATTGTTTATTTAAATAATTTTAGACTCACAGACTATTGTTTTATTTGGTGAGCTATCCTCTGTTACTATCATTCTGATGCTCACATTGTTTTAAACTTGGCCTTGGGAAACTCTTCAGACTGGTTTTTGTCTTTCTGGGACATGTCCCTACCATCATCTGAGCCCTTCTTTATTTTCTGTTACAAGATGTTCCAGGTTCATTTGGTACCTTCCCTGAACCACCCCCTGAAACTGGCCATTTCTCCAAGAGCCCAGGTTTCTTTAGGTGGAGTCTGGTATTGAAACCAGGAGCTGGGTGTTTTTGGGTATGCTTGTTACTACTAGGGTGTCAATACTCTTAGATGCTCTCAGTAGTCAGAACTAAGAAAAAAATAGTACATCTATGTATGCTTCTGTATGTATCTCTCAAAAAATATATATGTGTGAGTGTGTATGTATATATATATATACTTTCTATATATATTTAAAATTTGAGTTCATACTGAACTTCCAATTCCAACCCAGCACCATAGAGTTTATTCTAATCTCCCTCCTTTCCATATTTGCAACTTCTTTCTCCAGGGAGAAACCTGACTCCAGGTTACTTATTTGCTCAATCCTAAGTACCCAGAGAGTAGTTTCAGAATTGCTAATCCATAAGCCTATGAAAAACAAAGCCAGAAGCAACCAATTATTAATCGCCTACTCAGTGCCAGGTGTGGGTGGTCCTTGGTAACAAACAAGAAAGATAAACAATCAAATCAGACTGCAGTCATCACAAGGTGAGTTAAGGCTCCCACACGCGCTTAGGTGCCCATCTGTGGCCGTTAGTTTACCCTGAGGATATAATGTGTCCAGCAGGAGGGCAGTTCGAGTTAGAGACCAAAGGCCACGCATCCTTCTCTTACGGCAGTGCTGAGGGAGTGGCCAGCCTCAATGCCCCAGAGAGGACCTGGCCTACCCACCTGGTCCTCAGTCCCCGAGGAGACACTGAGGCAGCTGTCAGAGCTATGCCACCACACATTTCGGTCCCATCAGTCACTGTCCTGGCCAGAATCTACTGCTACCAAGCAACCCTGGGTAATACATGTGGCTTCCCTGACTTGGTCGCAAGAAGGACAAACCTTGCTCAGGCCACTATGACCACCCACTCCACCTGGCTGTTGCTTCCCACTGTGGGCTCATAAATTGGTTCTTGAGTTCTGACTGCTCAGATTTGGTGGGCCAGCCTTGCCTAAGCCTGGATAGGGGTGAATTCTCCACCTGCTGCTTGTGGGACTTGCCTGGGGCCAGCCTTGCCCTGCCCTGTCTCTCTGAGCTCCAATTAGAGCATCTTCCAGCCCTGGGAAGGGTGTGAAGTGAGCATTGCCCTCCAGGGAATCACAGTCTGAAGAGGAGGAAGGCAGCCGGGCAAAGGAAGCCTAAGCCTTAGAGTGGCCCAGTGTGGTGTCCCCTCCTCATGCCCATGTGCGCATGGGCACAGGGGGTCATGTGGTGGGGCTGGGGGTCAGGAAGGGCTCCAGAGGAGATCTTTAAGTTGAGTCTTGAAAGACAAGTGGTTGTTTCCCAAGATGATGCAGGGTAGAGGGAGAAATGTGAGGGGAGGGAGGGAGACAAGCTGGGCTGGTGCTGGCTAACAGGGTGACCTGGGTTGGGGACAAAGGGGCAGGGTCCTAAATGGCCTTTGAGGAAACTCCAGAAAGCTAGGAATAGCCAATGCTGGATTTCTTCAGCTCTGAGATGCACTCAATTTAAGAGTGCATTATAAATTTAGTATTTTTTGGAGAAAGAAAAAATAAACCTTGTAAACGTTAATGTATGTACCAATGGTGTAGCCCAACTTTAAAAGTGGTAAAATGTGTTTGTGGAGGATGAGGTGGTGGTGGCGGTGGTGGGTCCTAAAGTAAACACTAGGTTTCTTCTCAAGTACCAACTCAGATCCACACAGCTGCCTGCTCGGAGGCACTGCGAAAGATGCTGGGACTGTGTCCAGACACAGCCAGCAAGATGGCACAATTGATGAGTGATGTCTGTCCTGGGAGCAAGTGTGGAGAATAAGCACCTGCTTCCTCCACTGTGTGCAGTCAGGGGGCTTCATCCTCAGGTAAGGGGAAGGCAGGGAAGTGACACGTTGACATCTGCGTTTGTAATGCATCTGAAAGTGAAAGTGAAGTTGCTCAGTCGTGCCCGACTCTCTGTGACCCCATGGACTGTAGCCTACCAGGCTCCTCTGTTCATGGGATTTTCCAGGCAATAGTACTGGAGTGGATTGCCATTTCCTTCTCCAGGGGATCTTCCTGACCCAGGGATCGAACCCGGGTCTCCCGCATTGTAGACAGACGCTTACCTCTCCGCAAACTCAGAGATGTGTGGGAAATGCCACTTAAAGATATTTTCCCCCAATATTAAAGCTAATTATGTCTCACTCTGAGTCCCCATTCAACTGGGCTCTTAAGACAGTCACTCTCAGTCATTTTGGGGACATTTCCTGCTCTGGATTGGGGAAAGGTCCCAGAATCTTCGGCAGCACTGAAACCTTTCAGGGAGAGGGGCTGCAAGTCATAGATGCTCACGTCTCTGTTCACAGGTTCGTTCAGGCCACGTGGCTGTGCTGATGTCTGTGCCATGCATGCTTGTACAAGAGGCCCGGGTCTCGGGTCCTGCCGTCCTGGGGGCGCCAGGCTAGCCACTCCCTGTGATGTCTTGTCACTTCTTTGGGATGAGGCTGCTGAGTGGAGTGTGGGTGTCTCTTCTCTTCAGGACTGACTGCTGTCCACCCCCTGTCTGGCCAGATCTGTCCTCATCTTTTCTCACTCACCTACAGGCCTCTCCCTATCTCCCGTTCAGGACACTCGAACATATTGTCATCCGTGGGTTTGGGCAGGTACAAAGGATGGGGAAGGGACGTATCTCTGTCTTACAGGTGACACTGGCTTTTGGCCCGGGGACGTAAGAGAGCCCTAAAACACTGGTTCCTTGCTCTAGATGGAACAATCAACAACAAAAGCACGCGTTCATGCTCTCCTCTGCCACTACCCACAGATGGAGCACAGGGGACAAGTCGGGGTGGAGGGAGGCTGTCTGGGATTTTTGTGGGATATTTGTGCTGCTCAGGCATTGGCTGACGAGGCTAAGCGGGCTCAGTGGGGAAAGGGGCCGATTCCCAAGATAACACAGAGGAAGAACCAACAGGACTTGGGGAACCTCAAGGGACTGTGCGAGGGGGACAAGTCTACATAAGGCAGCAGGTTTGCCCTCAGGGCGCAGTTGGCAGCTTCTGGATGCAATTTGGGTTGTTACAGCTCTGAGGGGTGGGGAGGTTGCTAACGGCACCCTCCAGGGCACATGACTGCCCCACCCCCACCACAACCCGACCCCCCAACACAGAATTCCCCGGTCCTGCACATCAACAGTGCTGGGACTGAGAGACTGGCCTGAGGTGACTTGTGGATGCTGATGTGGACGTTTCTTTCTAAGTGTCACAAAACCCCTACAGTGTAGGCTTCACCCCCCTTTAACAGATGGGGAAGTTGAAATAGGGAAAGGTTAATCTGCTGTGTTGCTCTCACGGTAAATGATTGAACTGAGGTTGGCATTGAAGACTGCCTGCCTTTAGAATATTCAATTCAGTCCACTGGAGCAGTTTGGACAAACAGAGATTTGGCTAAAGTGAATTTAGGTTGTTTGCATCTAGTATAAATAGAGCAAGGCAAGACAAAGTGGGTGAAAATGAATTTGAATAGCTGAAATGTTCAACAAAGAGGTCTTCATTAGCTAAACAGTGTGTAAGGTATTTGCAGAACTCACTAACATGTTAACTGTGGTCGGAAACATTCATTGATTCTATCGCTTCATGAAAAAAAATTCACAAAAATCATCAAACAAGTAGAGGAGACACTGGCGTTAAAATAAACGAGGAAGGAAAACCCTCCCTTAAACCTCACCAAAATTCCACAGCCTTTTTTTTTTTTGATGGTTGCTTATTATTGCTTGATGAGTTTTTCATTATTTAAATTCCTTTTTTCTTTTTCTTTTACAAAAGCAATACTGCTCATTTAGGAAACCCAGAAAATTAGGTCAGTCCAAAAATATACGAGGAAACTACAAAGAGCCTTGTGCCCACTCACTCCGCCTAGGTCAGACGTGGCATATTTTTCCAGACCTTTCTCTGTAGACATTCATATGGATGTATTTCCCTTCATTCTTTCTCTTTCACTCTCTAACTCTTGGTTTTCCTTTTCAGCAAAGATAGGGTTATGCAGTACTTTCTGTTTTGTAAACTCATAGTTTATTTGGCCAGTTCCCTATATCTGGACATTCAGATTGTTTCCAACCTTTTGCTGTTACCAGCCTCACGATACAGTGATGAAAACGAGCACACTGCAACCACATGTGAACATGTGACGCGCACACGCCTCCCAGCTATACTGTTAAAGGCAAAAACGCCAGACAGACATGTCCGGCGTGATTCCAATTACAAAATATTCTAAAACCAACAAGCAAAGCTAAACTCAGTGCATACAGATGTCTACTCAGGAGGAAAATTATAAAGCAAGAAAGGATATGATTACAGCAGAAGCAGGGTTGCCCTGTCCCTTTGGGTAACGAGGGTTCTATGTTGGGAAAGGCATTTGGGGGCGCCTGAGGGCTGACAGTGTCCTGGTTGTGTCTATATGTTTATAATAATTCACTAAGCAGTACATTTATGTTTTATGGACTTTTATCTATATGTGTGACATTTAATGATAAAATTTTTAAACGAACAGAATTAAAATATTTATTAATAATTGGCTAAAATATTAACTAGGTATTTAAAGCAGAGAGTAAAACTATTCTGAAATTTAAGCAACATACTTGAAAAGGTACAAAAGAATGCACTCCTCTTCTTTTTTTTTAATTAATTAACTTATTTATTTTACTTTACAATATTGTATTGGTTTTGCCATACATTGACTTGAATCCACCATGGTGTACACGTGTTCCCCATCCTGAACCCCCCTCCCACCTCCCTCCCCGTCCCATCCCTCTGGGTCATCCCAGTGCACCAGCCCTGGGCACCCTGTATCATGCATCGAGCCTAGACTGGCGATTCATTTCACATGTGATAACATACATGTTTCAATGCCATTCTCCCAAATCATCTCGCCCTCACCCTCTCCCACAAGTCCAAAAGACTGTTCGATACATCTGTGTCTCTTTTGCTGTCTCACATACAGGGTTACCATTACCATCTTTCTAAATTCCACATATATGCGTTAGTATACTGTATTGGTGTTTTTCTTCCTGGCTTACTTCACTCTGTATAATCGGCTCCTGCACTCCTCTTCTATGCTACATCAAAATTCCAGTTTTTGGAAAATAAGGTGGAATGTCTTTTTTAGACCAACTTTTTCCTCAGGCCGAATTGTTTTCCTCTCAACTTCTCAACCAAATTATTTTCTATCAAATTGCTTTTTTCTTTTTGGCCAAGTCATCTGGAGTGTTCTAAAACTCAGGCAATTTCCACGGCTCTCATCGCGCTGCCTTCATTGCGCTTTGATGGTGAGAAAGTCCTTAACATGTAGGAGAAACCTCACTCCGTGTCTCACCATCTGCCCTTGGGGCACATGACTTTGGAGACTGTTGTCTGCTTCAGCTCTGAATTAGAAGTTCGTCTCTTACTCACTCACCCATCCATCCATCCATCTATCCATTTGTCCATCCATCCATCCCTTCATCCAGCCATTCAAGCATCCATCCATCCAGTGTGCTGGGCACTGGCCTAGGACAGAGCCACGGAGGAGAGTCAAGCCTCTGCTTTTGCATGGCTGCATTTGAATACCAGACAGACAGAAAAATGACTTGTTCTGTGGTGATAAAGAGAAATGAATCAGGATGGGTGGATGGTAGATTGAACTGATGGGGGATATGCAGTTTTATGCCAAGGGGGTCAAGGAGTTCTCGTGAGTCAGCTGATGTTTGTGCAGAGACCTGAGTGAAGGAAGGTGGCCAGGCTAGCCTTCTAGGCAGAGGCCCAGACCCCCAGGCCAGGGCAGGTGAAACAAAATGAGTGAGGAGTAGGATGGTAGGATCTGAGCTCAGGGAGGGTTGTTGTTCAGTTGCTCAGTCGTGTCCAACTCTTTGCGACTCCATGAGGGTCTTTTTGAATGAGTTGGCTCTTTGCATCAGGTGGCCAAAGGATTGGAGCTTCAGCTTCAGCATCAGTCTTTCCAATGAATATTTAGGGTTGCTTTCCCTTAGGATTGACTGGTGCAATCTCCTTGCTGTCTAAGGGGCTCTCAAGAGTCTTCTCTAGCACCACAGTTGGAAAACATCAATTCTTTGGCTCTCAGGCTTCTTTATGATCCAACCATAAGGATTCTGTCATATACTCTCACATCCATATATGACTACTAGAAAAACCATAGCTTTGACTATATGGACTTCTGAAATCGGCAAAGAGACGTCAGGGAGGGTGGCCAGGACCAGGTCAGGCAGGGACTCAGATGGGACTCAGATGAGACTCGGATGTGTTGCTGCGCCAGGTGGAGTTCAGCAAGGGGGTTTGGGCCATTAAGGAAGGCTGAGATCTGAAGTCTGTTTTGAAACGCTCATGGATGGGGGTGGGGAGACCCTGGGGTGGAGTGAGGGGAGCAGAGCCAGGGAGGAAGTTTTGCTGGGCCCCGTGCTGTCTTGAGCTGTTAGCCCCCATTTTGGGGGCCCCTACTTGCTCTGGTTTCCCCTATGGGCCTCTTTATGAGACCCGAGAGCTTTGCTCTGTGGTAGCCCTTTCACAGGAGAAGGCAATGGCAATCCACTCCAATACCCTTGCCTGGCAAATCCCATGGATGGAGGAGCCTGGTGGGCTGCAGTCCATGGGGTCGCTAAGAGTCGGACACGACTGAGCGACTGACTTGACTTTCACGTTTCACTCTCATGCACTGGAGAAGGAAATGGCAGCCCACTCCCAGTGTTCTTGCCTGGAGAGTCCCGGGGACGGGGGAGCCTGGTGGGTTGCCGTCTATGGGGTCGCGCAGAGTTGGACAGGACTGAAGCGACTTAGCAGCAGCAGCCGCCCCTTCACAGTGGAGACCTGGCATCCAGCCCATCTGGTGATAGGCCCCTGTGACTGCCGTATTCGTGACTGAACACAGGAGCCTGTACTGTCTCTTCAATCGCATCTGTCTACAATGACGCCCCTCACGGCAGCCTGTCAAGAATGACTGGACCCTGATTCTGTCAGGCGGTCTGCATTCCAACTTGCTATCCAGGGGTCATCACAGATGTGGAGAGCGTGCCAGCCACACTCGACTCCGGGTTCCCACAGTCGTGTTGCATGGCCCAGGGCTGAGGACAGTGTTCCATTTGTTCTGCCGGCCACCATCTTGCAGACTGGCCTGTGTCCACTAACCCATGGTCCACTTGGTGGGACCACGAGTAATTTGTTAATAAAATGCTGACATTTGTGGGTGATTTACTCTTTAAAAATATGCACTAGAGCAGATTCCAGGCTAGTCCTATAAAAACACTATTCTCATTTGCTTTCAGTCCAGTGAACCTTCTTGAGTTGAGAAGAAAAGGCAGTGTTCCTTCCGCTTCTGACAGGTGACTCAGACCCAGGTCAACTCTGCTGCTGCCTCCAGCCTCTGTGGAAAGCCCTGGAGGAGCCCAGTTCCTCTAGACGAGGTGGGGTTACCTTCCGCCCCAAGGCAGCTCTCTTTTATACTTTGGCAAATTCATTTCCACTACTTAAAGAAAAACACTGCACCTTCCCTCTCCTCATTGTTGACCCTCATCACCTCACCCTGACTTAGTCAACCTCACTTCCCCCTACTTGCAAAAGAAAAGGCCGGAAACTTTTTCATTATACACAGGCAGTGCTCCTATATGACCATCCTCTTTATTCTCTACGTGAGTAAATCTGAAATGACTTCCAAATTTACATATATTAAAGTAGGAAACTTTTTAAATAAAAATCAAGGTGAGAGAAAAGACTAGGGGAAATTTAGAACACGAATTAAAAATCACATGGTCTCACATAATTACTAAAGGTGAGGTGTGCATTTAACTCTGAGCTTCCTGGCAGCCAAAGCAAGAAGAGAAAGATGATTAACTTCATGATTCACCATTTCTCTGAGGAAATACACACCCTTTTTTCAGGGAAAGCGCTGGGATTCCTGCACTGGGTTCTGAATTTTTGCCCCACCTTAAAGGATCTGAAGTGAAGTGAAGTGAAAGTCACTCAGTCGCCTCTGACTCTTTGCGACCCCATGGACTATAAAGTCTATGGAATTCTCTAGGCCAGAATACTGGAGTGGGTAGCCTTTCCCTTCTCCAGGGGATCTTCCCAACCCAGGGATCGCACCCAGGTCTCCACATTTCAGGCGGATTCTTTACCATCTGAGCTACAAGGGACGCTCAGGAACACTGGAGTGGGTAGCCTATCCCTTCTCCAGCAGGTCTTCCTGACCCAGGAATTGAACTGGGGCCTCCTGGATTGCAGGCAGATTCTTTACCAACTGAGCTATCAGGGAGGCCCTTAAAGGATCTAAGCGTGGTGAAGAGAGAGGTCCTGCCCTGATGATCTGTTTCCACTGATGCCTTTTCTAGACCCCATGTAGTTACTGCCTGGTGCTGGTCTGCACTTGACCGGCAACTGCTTTGACTCAAGCTTTTAACTCCAAAATTGCAGAGAATGTCACATGCCTGTAGTTGCTCGGAGTTTACACCTGAAGTGTGGCTTTTCCTTGACTGTCTGGCTAGTGCTCTAGATATGATTGGTCTGAATTTGCTGTTGGAAAGATGCATGCAAAGGTTGGGACTTGAGGATCTAGCACTCTTCTGATAAGTTACTTGAAAATGTCTCTCAGAGCCACCCCTGCACTGCCTGCTTTCTCTTTGAGGGTTGCCCTTACTGGGCTGGGGGATTCTGGGCTAGTTTTTTTTAAAATATTTATTTACTTGGCTGTGCTGGGTCTTAGCTGTGATACACGGGACTCTATAATTGCAGCCCGTGAACTCTTAGTTGCAGTATGTGGAATCTAGTTCCCTGACCAGGGAGTGAACATGGGCCTGAACCTGGGCCCCCTGCATTGGGAGCTTGGAGTTTAGCCACTGGACCACCAGGGAAGGCCCATGTCAGGGAAGTCCCCTTAGGGCTAGTTTTGCCTTTCTGAGCAGAACCCCGGGTGAGGGACCACCTGAAAACTGGCGCCTCCCCCAGTCAGTCACCTTCTATCCCTGAGTCAGCCTTTTTCTGCTCCTCCTTTCAGTTTAACCACTTCCTGCCCACAATTTGTTGTCTAAACAGCACAGTCAGAATGACATATTTGAACACTTCCCTACCCTCTAATGTAATTTTACCTTCCAGGCTGATTTCTTTCTGAAAGTCAGAACTTTGTTTCCTGAAAATCTGTTGCATTCCTGACACTCCTCCAGCTTCGATCCTTGCTAGTGAACTGTCATTGCTCAGAGACAGTAAGCTTCCTGACCGCCAGGCCCTGGACTTTCCACACCGTGTCTCCCTTAATCCCCTCAACAGCCCCAAGAAGTAAATACTATTATATGTTCACTATGCTGACCCAGGAAACTAGAGCCAGGTCACCCAGAGTGGAAAGGGTGGGATCCATCTGACCAGAGTGTCTTTGACCGTCACCTGGGGCCCCTTTCTGAGGCATCTAAGGGACATGGTGCTCCTCCTGAGGACCTCTCCTTCCACTTGGCCATCCTGCTTGTCTTCATGGATCAGAATTCGCTCTGGTGTTTCCTGAAAACATCTTCTGCCTTCTGGGCGGTGGGAATATCAACCAGGCAAGGTAGGAGTTAGTCAGACATTGTGTTTTTAACTGAACAAACTTCCCAGCAGATGGAGGTTGGGGCTTCTATCCCCCTGCCCTCTGTGCAGGGCTGGGGACAGCCTCCAGGTGTCTTCTCTCCCAGGTCATGCTTTCTCTGAAGGCAGGCGGATCCTTGACACAGAGCTCTCTGCTTTGACTGTCCTCGCCCACCTCTGCCCCAGGTGCGGCCAAGGGCATTCTATAAAAGAACAACCCACCACCATCCCAAGTCTTCTCAGGGGGCACTAGTGGTAAAGAATCTGCCTGCTATGCAGGAGCCTTAAGAGATGGGGTTCAATCCCTGGGTCAGGAAGGTCCCCTGGAGGAGGACATGGCAACCCACCCCAGTATTCTCACCTGGAGAGTCCCGGGCACAGAGGAGCCTGGCGGGCTACAGTCCATGGGGTCGCAGAGAGTCAGACATGACTGAAGTGACTGAGCACACCTGCCGGGGCCACAGTGAACTTCTTCAGCCCTCCAAGTTCCCTGGCCATCAGCTCTTCCATGGTCTTGGGGGGCCACCCACTTTGCTCCAGTGCTGGCTCTCACCTCAGCTACCCACTAAGTCTGGAGCCTGTGTTCACAGAGATGCTGACTTTGCTCACAAGGAGGGAGGTTGGAGGAAGCTCCAGCCAGCCAGAGCCTACCCTCCCGTCTGCCTGAAAGAGGGTCCCTCACTCTCTTCCTGCATGTGGCTTCCTTTCCCTTTGGGCAGCCTGTCACCCCTAGTTAGCAGCCCCAACCACTTTGTCTGGGCTCCACACGGCCACTCCACAAGTCTCACCTGGGACAGAGAGGGCAGAGAGCGGACTTTCCACCCAGTCAATGCCGAGTCCTGAACAGTGGGGGCCTTGAGCCCTGGAAGCTGACTATCCCAAATGGAGGGGAAGGCCAAATGGGCTATACGCACAGGTCTGCTATACCAGGGTCTCTGTGCAGGGAGTTTCGGTGTGCCCCTCCTCGTCTAGGTCACATAACACCCAAGAGGCAGACAAAGCGGGGCTCGGTGGTGATGGGGTGATGGGGATCTGCCTATGCTAAGCAGATCTGTATGTGGTAATGCTGGTTGAATCAGGAGAGTGATGTCACAGGGTCTTCAACTCAAAAGACATGGTAGAGAAAGAGCATCTTCAACGCTTGGACAGAACGTCCTCCTTCAGGAGCTGCCTGGGTTGCTGCCACGGGCTCTGTGTTAGGATCCAGAGAGGGTGGTTATTCCTCACCGCAAGCGGAGAGAGGAGAGATCTAGGGGAGGGTGATGACCAAGCCATGGCAATCCCCACCTGCCTTGTGCTTTCCCTGTTTCGGCCCCACTAACTGGAGGTGAAGGCTCCTCCACAGAAAGTAGGTGGCTGCATTCAAAGGCTTAAGACAGAAAAGGTGCCTGTGCATGAAAAATGGATTACAACTTGACACAATTGCAATTTGCAAAAATTGAGGCAAGGGAGAGTGGGGCTCTGGCCAGAGGTCTCCAGCTCCATGAACTCAAGGCAAGATGCCTCAGCCTTCTCTCTGCATCCTCACCTGTGAAATGGGCATGATGGGACATCCCCAGGGCTGTGAGAGTTCCTGGCTGGGGTCGGGGGACACAGGGCAGAGCACTTAGTGCTCAATAAGCACTCAGCACGTGTGAGCTGGCCATGGGCCCAAATAGCAGAAGAGAAGAAGACTCTTTTCATCAGGCTACTGTGAACAAACAAAGTCAGGAAACCTTGAAAATAAGATTTGTCATCTTGTGGGAGAGGTTCTCTTTATATGAGAGCTGTCTTGGTTATCTGTGGTTTAAAGCTTCCTCTCTCAGCCACAGTAAACAGGGGTCCTGATGCGAGGCAGAATGCAGCTTTCTTCCATGTTGCTGGCAAGTTAGTTCTGGTGGATTCAGTTTGGAATCCACAGAGATGGGTCCCAGACTCACACGTCCTGGGAGGGCCTACCATATAGCCCTGCTTTTGGGGGAGAAAACAGAAGAGGTAGGCCTTAGCTTTTCCCAAGCAGAAATACCAGAAGGAGCCTTTTTCATAACACCCTCAAGTCATCATAGTTCACTTTTGGGGCACCATAAAAATCTTTCAAAAATTTTAGGTGGTTTTAGAATAAGAAGCCACTGGCCAAGAAGAAAGAAACTTTTTCCTTAACTCTGAACAAATGCTCTGCTGAGGGAACAATGTCAGGTCAGGACGGTGCATTCAGCTCAGCAAACTTGCCTGGCCAAGGACTTGAACACTAAGCCTGCTGCTCTAGAAAGGAAATCTGAGAGGGCAGGGTTTTGTGTGTTTCGTTCATTGCTATGTCTTCAGCTCTAAGATAAGAGCCTGGCCCCGCCCAGGCACTCAATCCCCATTTGTCAAATGAATGAATAGAAAGGGACTTCCCTGGTGGTCCAGGGGCCAAGAGTCTGCGCTTTCAGTGCAGGGGGCAGTTCAATTTCTGGTTGGGGAACTAGATCCCGCATGCCATAATGAAGACTGAAGACCCGAGTGCCATAACTAAGACCTGGCACGGTCAAAAAAATGAATAAAAAATAATAAATATTTCAGAACAGCAAAAACAAGGTGAGACTGAGTTACTGTTACCAGAGAAGTCTGAAGGAGAGATGGTTGGGATTTAACATGTGCCTTTGGCAGGATCGTGGATCAAGAAAAACAAATGAAGTCCAGATAAATTTTTTAAAAATGAATGAATAGATGTGAATTAATCAAAGGGTTTAATATGTGAAAAAACAAATTTCCTAAACTGGGTACGCTTTCTCCTCTCAGTGACTTGTCTTTCCTGTTGCGATGTCCCCCTTGCACCCCATCACTCACCACGGGCTCCCAGCCACACCCCAGCCCCAGGAGCTCTCCCTTCTTCATCACCTGCCTGGTTGACCTGACTCTTCTCTTTGCCTGCAAGGAAAGACTCTTTCTCTAGGGCCCAACCTGAATGTCACCACCTCTATGAGTTCTCATAGCCTGTCCCTGTATGACTTTATTCCACCAACAACCGCATTGCATTGAATGGTGAGTACATTGCCCTCTTCCCCACCAGACCGTGGGCTGCCAGAAAGACAGGGTAGTCTGGTTTGCTGTGTGGTCCCGCATGCAGTCTGCATGATCAGATGTATCGCAGTGGAGCAGAGCCAAGAGCGAGTGCCTGAGCAGGAGGAAGGCAGTGGGGAAGGGCCTCAATCGGAGCCACACGATCAAAGCTCCGATTACAGAATCCAAGTCCGGAGAACTTTTGGCCAGCAAATTTTCCATGATTATTAAAAGGAAAGAGAAACCTGATGAACTCAGTTCTCTAAGTGAAAAACCACGAAAGGTTAAACTGGGTACAAAACATCAGGAAGACGAAAATTTCTTTAATAATGAAATAATTTATTATTTGTTAACGGTTGAACAATACAGAAGTTTACATATACACAGCAAAGATTCTCTAAAACATGGAGTAGTTCTCAAAATGCATGTACTAACTGTAGTAAAAAGCACCATTCTCTATGTCTTGACACAGGATTTACATTGGCATTATATTTACATCAAGAAATAAACATCTGGAAACAGAAATTCACACTCTTGTCTGCTGCTCCCTGTTTAGGCTGTATTTACTGTTAGGGTGATGGCCCCCAACGTTGATGGTTGACAGCAACATTCCTAGAGCACCAATTCTAAGGACAGGGGTCAAGGCAAGCTTGGTTCTCTGGTGAAAGCTAAAATGAAGAAAGCCCTCTCAATCCTCCACACCCTCCAGACAGAATAAGAAATCAAAATTTAAAATCTGGGTAAATCTTAGAAACAAGTGCTTTACTAATTCTTATTTTATGATTTTGAGAGAAGACAAAGATACTCAATTTCTTCAGCCATTCAATAGCTGATGATAACAGTGCCAGGCAATTATTTCTTCTTTCAGAAGATAGGGTAAGAAAATCATCCATGTAATAAATTAATGAAAAAAACCATGATAAATCATATATCATACCCCCCTGCCCCCATCCCCAACTATTTCCAAAAACAAAACATCCCACAGTCTACAGAGATCTGATCATGTAGAATGAGAAAAAACACCTCATCTAAAAGGGTCTTTGGGTCATCTTCTCCCAGGAAGGATTTTTAAAATCAGGAGTAGCCAGCTACTGAAACCTACTGCATCCAAGAGTTAGACATACAAAAATAAGAGACTGACATGCAGGAAATTGCTTTGCAGCCTTTGACTTTCTGGTGTTCAACACACAGGGCAGGTAAAAGGGGAAGACAAAGACACTTGGGGAAACAAAGAAGAAAGGAAGGAGATTTGGGGGACTAAATGGATTATAAAGCACAATGAAAGTGGTATCCTTGCCAATTCAGTATGTAAATTCAGTATATAAAAACCTAAGTTATGTGTCTGTATATACTTTTCAAAAGTAAGTTTTCTCTTTAAAGGATGGGGGAGAGGAAAAAGGAAGTCCACAAAAATGCATTATTAAGCCCCAAGATATTGCTAGGCAGTTATTCTGAACATTACAATCCTACCCAGTTTATACTTTTTTCCCCCACACCCCGAGATTTGCTTTTGGCCACTTCAGGGACAGAGAAGAGACCCATAGGAAACCCAGGGAAGGACCCTTTGTTTCTTTTGGAAAAAAGTAGAGGTTAAAGGAGAATGCCCATCTTAAAAAAAAAATTCCTCAAGCAACTTAAGTGGCCAAGTGTAGGGTCAGGGCCTTCTTAGAGCTCAATTCTGAATCAACACTGAAATTATTTTAGCTTTCGGTTGACAGGAAGAAAAATCTAGGTCCTGCTCAAAAAGGTGACGCTCTTTGAATCACTAGCATAAGATATGTGACTAGAGAAAGGAGCCGTGGTCACTATCAGCACCTTGAATTCCAGATCTCTGCTTAGCAAAAGAAACCAAAAACACCCTGGGTGTATGCCCGCCATTCTAAGCCAACAGGCAGGGGAAGTTAGGTCGTCTGGGTGTTAGCAGAAGCACACATAGAGATTTTCTCACTGCATGAAATTAAACTGCACTACATACTCTTTATTTTCCCACTTGCATTGCAATGGTTATCAATAAGAGTATAGATTTCTTCTTAGTTTCTTAAAACCAGTTTTCACATAAAAATATGCCATGTGCCTATATTTACACACATCTATTATTTACGTACAACAGTCAAAGTCTTAAAGGCTGGGGTTTATATCTTTGCCCATCCCCTCCCCCCAACAACCGTAATAGAAAGGTTTTTCATTTTGCTTAAAAAAAGAAAAGAAAAGAAAAGAAAAACCAGAACCAAAAAGACTGTCTAACTCTTAACAGTCATGCTGGTGGATAAGTGAATGGCAGGGCAGATTGGCGAATCAGGGCGGCTGATTAGCCACGTGGGGAAGAGGATTAGCTGCCTTGGGCTGAGTTTGCTGGTCCTGAAGCTTACAGTTTTGGTTAGAGAGAGGCTTGTCTGGCACGCCGATTTGGTCTACCTCGAGCTCTGAAAGTTGTGTCTAACCCTGGTGTCAGTTTATCACAAGTGCATAAAAAATATAGAGATCTATCAAGTTCCACATTTATATGCCATCAAATGGAAAAGGACCAGACAAACAGTGCAAAGGTCAAATAATCACTATTTTATATCGGGACAGTACATTTCATATTCCAACCGAAAGACAAAAATGCAGTTTAACTCAAAAGGCACAACAACTGAAACACAAAAAATAATGGCATCTCTCAGATGCCTTACTTCTAAGTTAAACAAACAAAATACATGAGTTTTGTTCCCTTCCCTCCCTCAACGCAAGCCCACAAGCTTTTCCCAAAGTCTTGAGTTTTCGATGCCATAGAGCATCCAGCATCATGGACTTGTGAGGCGCTTGAAGGTAGCAATTAAAATGCTTGCGAGGTCTAGTGAATGGCATTCAAAAGGGACCTCAAAGTGCAGTTATATCTTTTTTCAAACATGTTACAGGCTGAGCTGGCTCTTTGAACACTATCACTCTGCTTAAATTCAGGAAGCAGGCTTTAAAAATGCAAAAGGCATACAAGTTGTATTTCAGTGCAAATCTTCAGCTGGTAATTGGAAAAGATTCCAACAATTAAAAAACGGAAAAAAGAAAGAAAAATCTTTTGTATCACCTGCCCCTCCCCCCCACCCAAAGCTGAAATGAAGAGAAAAACAGAACAAAACAAAAACAGAAGAATTACAGATGACTTTGGAATCATTTAGGAATCCACTACTTCCAATTAAAATTTTTTGAATATATTAAGAAATCATTTAAAAAGCAAAAATAAACACAAAGGTAATGTTTCAGACTGCTCTTCACGTCTAGAATGAGCTTCCGTGTGGAGTGCGTTTGAAGTTTTAGTTGTGGGCAAGGAGGGGGCGCTGAGGAGGTGCGAGGCTGTGGTGGGGGAGACCGCAGGCCAGCTGGGGGCACAGGCGGCCACCACTACCACTTCAGCCAGTGAGCCCTTAGGTTGCAGTGCGGCTGTAGATTTTAGGAATGTTCTCATCACTTTGTGACACACACTCTGTTTCAGCGTCACAGTTATTACAAATGGTTCAAATTCAATGAAAAAGGTTCGCCAGAGGTTGAAAACATCGAGACCTCGAAAATATGAATGCAAAAATATTAAGGGGAAATGAACCAATTTTGTAGATACTTACATACAAAGTTTCTAGAACATCTATAAAAGCACAAAGTCATAAGAATTTATTTTCCATTACATTAGTTTATATAAAATGAATAAATAGTATCTATAGATTTAATGTGTCTTATGTACATATACATGTGCTCTGTTTTAGCTTAAATAAAAATGCTACAAAGTGGGAGACCACTTAAGGGAGAAATCATAACCAGAAAGAAAAATCAGCCTTTTAAACTATCAACCCAAAAGCCTCCATAAAGAAGTTTCTGGGTGCGTCCAAAAACAGTCGGTGAGGAGAGGGATTCTAGTAACTGTACCATCCCCTCCTGTTCACGTGCAACAGAGTAAAAATGTGGACTTTTCCCCTTTCACTGATGATGGACACTGGCTCAGCCAGCGCCACAGCTCAGTTATTGCTGAAAGTTACATAGGAAAACAGATTAGCATTGGACCAAATGTCACTTATTCGGAAAAAAAAAAAAAAAGAGGCATAATCAGTTTGTGTTAAGTGGGAAATGGAGATCTCATTTATCTCTGAGGTAGGAAAAAAAAATGTTCCAGAGACAAGTAGCAAAACCAGCTTGGAGGGGAAACGTGCCTTCAGAGAGCAGGCACAGCATGGACCCAGGGACAGCGCACAAAAACAGATTTGTACCATTGTGTTCGTGAGGACAAATGATGCTGGAACTCCTATAAGCAAGGTGTCCATCTGACGGTGAGAAATACTGCTCCTGTCTGCACGTGGGTTGGGGCGTTCACTCGGGGGGTGTGTGTACGTGTGTGTCTGTGTGTGTATGTGTGAGAAGCGCGTGTTTTCTGGAGGTATTCCTGACTCGTCACGGGTGGTGAGGGCCAGGGCTAAGTGCTCTTAAATGCCACTTTCAAAGCTTACTTTGGAGTTCTGAGATCAAGATCTCAGCTTGAAAAGTTTGTTTCCTTCAGTTTCCTAAGCACAAGACACATTTGGACATTTCTGCTAGGCATGTCACACAGGAAGCCAGAAAACGTTAAGGAAGTTCTAGAAGACCACACGGGACAGTAAATAAGAGGGGGAAACTGCCAAGATGTGAGAGGGGCTTATTCGGCCTCAGAGTTCTTGGATGCTTCAAACTGATAGGAATGTACGGTCTCTCAGAGAGACTTGTGGTGAGAGCGAGTGAGCTAGAGGATGCCATCAGAAATCCACGATCCCGGTCGGCGTCCCCCAGCTTCGGGCGGGGCTAAGCAGCGTTCAGCCACCCCAGACTGAGCAACACAGAGTCGAGATGCCCCTGGGCGTCCTGGCTGCACCGACTGCCTCAGCGGGACCTGCCTGCCCGACACTGGGCGGGGGCGGGCTGCTGAACCCTTTTTGAGATGGGACTTGGGGATTAAAAAAAAAAAGAAAGAAAAGAAAAGAAAAAGGAAAAAGAAAAAAACAGAAACCCACAATCCTAAGCACTTCCTTGACAACTTTAAACGCAGCTGCTCTTGGTGACGTGGGACACGGAAGCCGACGTGCGAGGGGATTGTGGGCAGGTCCCATACGCTACCTAAATCGGAGCCGACAGGGAGGACCATCCGGGCGGCAGCCGAAGCGACCACGCTCTCCTAGAGACCAAGACACGTCGTCTTGTGACTGTCCTGGAGCTTTATTCTCTTGACGCTGGAGCTGGAGTAGCCCTCGTCACTGCCCAGGCTTTGCATGCTTCCCCGCTCGTCCGAGTCGCTCACGCTGCTGCAGCTCCAGTCCAGGTCGCCCGTGAGATAGTCTGTGCTCTCGACGTCCACGTCGATCTCTTCTGTGGGGACGAGACAGACCGCGGTGAGGGCCCGCTTTGAGGAAGACAAGCTCGGCTGTGGGCCCTAACCGCTGAGGGGCCAGGAGGCTGGCTCCTGCAGGCCACACCCCTTGACTTCTCTAAGTCAGGGGGCTGCTTGGTCCCCCCCTCTGCCCAGGTGGAAGGGGGCGGGGGCAGCTCACCCCTGTCGGAGTCAGAGCGCTCGGAGGAGACAGTGGAGCCAGTACTGTCCATCCGTATCCTCTCGATGCCCAGCTTCTCCAGCTGCCTCTTCAGGTGCCGCTGCTCTCGCTGCAGCTGGTCGATTTGGTGAATGGCTTTTCTGTCACAGTCTTCAAGTTTCTGCGGGTCGAAGGGGCAGTTGTTGAAGGGCGCGGGCAGATTTCACAATCGGCGATGGCCCCGCACCTCCCTGCCTAGAGGTGAAATATGCCAGTTTCCCACAGAAGCCGTCTGCCGTGTCCTTTGTTGAGCTTCTCGCAGGGACAGGAAGCTGACTGGCTGGTGACCCCCCGTCTTCATCTAATTTTATCACCATCAACAGCACTGCGGAACCTGCACTGCTGTGTGGATTTCGGGGTGAGCCGACACACTGGCACCGGGCCCCCTCAACTGCAACAGTGAAGAGACTGTGGCGGGAGCCCCCAACCTGGTCTCCCTTGCCTGTGCCGACGCCTCCCCCAGCACCTATTCTCTGAGCAGCTCTGTGTGACAGAAGCTTAAGAAACATACCTTTTCCTTTAAAGGTATGTTTATTCAAGTACGGATCCCAATTACACTGGTGATTTTTTGTGTCATGCCAAGTCTCAATTAACTTCCGTCTATTGGCAGGAATGACATTCCCGTTTGAAGTTCTCATTTCAAACTGTCCAAATAAGAGCTTAGAAAACACATTTTCATAGATCACTTTGTTTTCACAAATCTGTTCTCCAGTGTCTCGGATAATTCTTCAGATGATTATGAAGATTGTGTAATTGTGGTTGTTTTGCTCTAAACAGAGGTTCTTGCCCCTCTGCTGCAGAACTGCCATGTATGCAGGCTACTAACTAGAATTCAAGTGACATGTGTCTGCTTGTGACTATGACTATAAAAACACGCTAAACAGTGATTTTGGCTCAGGAGTTAACCTTTGTTTTTCAAGACACATACTGTGTGCTGACTTTGTTTCAGACCCTCTGGGAGGTGCTGGGGATACAAGGGGAACACAAAGATCTGGTCCTATCCTTGTCTGTACTCTAACATAGTGGATGGAGACAAGTGAACAGTCACACAAACCATGGTCAGATGTCAACTGTGACAAGTCCTAAAGAGAGAGATCCAGCAGTAAGGACCATCTCGTAACAGGAAGAAGGCAACTCAGTTATGGAAGGCATCCCTGCACCATGATACCTGTGCTGAGGTCTGAAGGATGACAAGAAGTCAACTAGATGAAGAAGGGAGGGGAAGAGTGCACCATGCAGAGGGAACAGCATATGCAAAGGCCCTGTGGTGAGAGAGCCTGACAAGGGCAAGGGACTGAGAGCAGGGCTGGGTGGGGAGAGGAGAGTGTCTGGCATGAGCTGCTGCTGCACAGGCAAGGGGGTGGGAAGGCGGCAGGTAAGGCAGGCCTGGGAACACAGTATGTCCTGAGCAGCCACGGAACACTTTTCCATGTGGTGACATGTTGATTTGAACTTTGGCAGGACTGACCTTGGGAAGCAGGAGATTAGCTTGCAGGAGCCCTCTGAGGAGTCTGCTGCAGTACATGATGGTGTTTATGGAAACAGAGCAGGCTGTGGCATATGTAAGTCTTGAAGGCATGTGGCTAAGGAGCAAGATGATATCAGGATCGAGGGTGACCCTGAGTTTCTGGCTCGTACATCACACGGACAGCTGGATGGACAAGTTAACTTCTGGTTCTCGGGGGTGAGAATTACTCGGTTGGGTGCTGGACAGGTTGAGTCTGTGATTCATCCAAGAGGCAGGTTGGAAGAGTTCAGAGGAGAGAACTGTCCTGGAGATAGTCTCTCATAACAACAAACAAACCCTCAGTGGGCAGGTCAAGACAAAAAGGCACCTCAGGATGCACTTACCTTTATGTGCAATTTGGCTTTTGTTAACAAACTCAACGTAGTGTGTCGATTTGATTCTGGACCAAGTGGCACCAGCCCCTTCAACTTTTCCAGGCACAAGCGAAGGTGGGCCCGTCTACAAAAACAAGATCAAAGAAGCACTCGAGACTTTCATAGCTGGCCAGAAGGCGCCTGGGAGAACAAGCTCTAACAGAGTATGAAGTTGCCCAGACCCACTGATGGCAAATGCCACCAGGGACTTCTGGCCAAGCGAACATCTTTTGAAATTAGGCAACTCTGACAAAAACCAAGGAGACGCAAAATCCATGGTTTTCTAAAGTTAAGTCTATAACACACATCAAGGGTAAACACTGATATCTATACACTATACATGCCAGTGAGAGAATCCTTTGAACCCATATATCTCTTTCCCCTTTCAGGATCACTAAATAATGACAACTATATCTTGCTGTATATAATATTTATCCATGTGAATGACAAATGTGTATGGTTATTTGTTACAATTTTATTAATAATAGCAAAGATTGAAACCCAATCATCAATAGGGACTGGTCAAGTGAATTATGGTGCACCCACACAGTAGAGTGCTATGCAGCTATGAAAGACAATGAGAACATGCTCTATGCATTACGAGGAAAGAGCGCTCAGATATGTTGTTAAGAAAAGAAAAGCAATATACCAAACTATGCCTATAACATGCTATCTTTGAGTAAAAATGGAAGAAAAATAATTTCTTTATTCATGTTTTCTTGTGTGACATAAAGAAAGTCTGAAATGATACATAAGAAACTAGTAACAGCGACTGGGCAGAGAGGCATCAGGGCTAGTCGGACAGAGAGAAAGAGAGGGAATTTTTACTGAATAATTTGTTACAGGTTTTGGTTTTTCAGCCATTCAAAAAGTTAAATGCATTTTCTCAAAAATAAGGAAAAAGCCCATCAGTGGTATTGCTATACCAACAAGCATGCTGAGAGCTGGCAAGGTCCACCTGTATGACTTGGAGAGGGACAGAATGGGAGGAAGGCCGCCTGAGGCAGAAGCTGCAGACACTCACTGAAGAGACAGCATTTACCACAGACCAGAAGCACAAGAGTCTCTACAATTTTGGAAATGAATACTTCACTGAAACCCTGGAGCCTAGCAGATTCTGGAATGTAAGAAACAGCCGAGGTTCAGAGGTCTTGCTTCAGTGAACCTCCACCTCCTCAAGCCTTCGCAGGCCATTCCAGTCCACAGGGCTTCCTCCTTTTCCTGAGTCCTTTTTATACTATTCACTGGGAAATTCACTGTTCTGCCTGAATTTTTTGGCATTTGTGACTTAACCATTCATTGCTAACTCCTTAGAAAGTTGGGATTACAACTTAACTATTGTTGGGTTGCCTTGATGCCTTCCCCTCTCATATATATGCTTAATACATGTCTGTTGCATAGATGGTGTCTTCTGTTCCACTGGACCAAGTTTCTCGGGGCTTGAGTGGTTCTGAGCCCCCACCTCATCTGCTTCTGAGCCTCCTTCCTCATCTAGCTCTCGAGGTTACCCTGAGCTCTCCAAGGCCCCCTAAGCCCTGATGTCCAGGGGTTAGGAGCTCGAGGAGTCCAGCATTCATTCCTGAGCTAGGAAGATGTAGTGGTACAAATTCTGTACTATTTTATAAGACTTCTGCTTGCTCTGAAAACCTGCCCGCGTGGAATGGCCGGAAACAAAGAGTCACATAAGAAGTTTGCTCCTTCAACTACTACATGAGGAGAAACACAAACACAGGACCTGTGTGTAAAATGTACTTGTTCACCTCTTCATCAAAGAGCCCTGAAAACAGACCCTACTATTAGAAACACTATGAAAAACTATGATTAGTCATATATAGTTATCTAACTTATTCCCACTACAAAGTTTAAAGTTTTTTTTAAAAGTTCAAAAATTAAAATTAGACCTTTTTTCAGCCTGCTCACTGCAAACTCTGCATGATTCTCTACAGTGCCATGGTAGTCCTTCTATGATGTGGGTTTATCTACAGATATGAGTATGTGAATTTTTAAGGAAGCTTGTTTTCTGATAAAAATAATAAAAGTCATCTTTCCATGCAGTGTCATTTCTAGTTATTCAGGGAGTCGGGCCCAGAAAAGACCATTTCACTCCCCAAATGTGGGTGGCCAAAGAACTATCCCAGTTGTGAAACTTGAAATCAGCCATTTGACCAATTCAAGCTCAGAGTAATACATGTTCGTTCAGTATTTGCTGACCTAGTTTTATGAAAATAGGACCGCAGTGCTGCTGGATTTTTGTAGAGATCCAAAGCCAGCTGGTATCTTTGGAGTGCCTGCCTCGGCCTGCTCCAGCGCCTCACTGCTCCAGCCCCACGGCTGCCCTGCCCACCATGCCGCACACACATCCGCAGGCTGGTGCCTGGACAGACCTCAGGGGAGGGATGAGGTATGTGAGGAAGCCTCAGTTCTATCATAGAGCAGTGAAATTCAATTCTTGAGCCAGACACAGAAAAGCAAACAGACCCCTCTGTAGCAGCTTCCACTGAGGGTTCTCGACTCCAAGACACACCCCTACCCCCAAGCTGGGACCCAGAATCCTTCAGCCAGCCGTGAGCACCCATGGAGCTCCTAGTCTCAAACAAGTAGAACAAGCTCCTGTCTCAGCTTTCTGTCCTCAGTCCTGACCCCTCCCCTGCCCAGGGCTCTGGCCTTCTAGAAGGAGCCTACTGTCCCACCGTGAACCTGGCCTAACCCCCTTTTCCAGGAATTAGCAGGTTTGGCTACATCGCCTCAACAGGAAGCCCCTCGACACTTCCATCTGACCCTTACTTGGATCCCCTCTCATCACGTATTCAGACAGACCTCTTCCTGTTGTCAGGAGCTGTCTCCCAGCTCCCCACCCCCACCCTGCCACCAGCAGAAAAGGGTGGTCAAATCCTGGCCCCCCTCCTGCCCCAGCTGCCTCCTCTTTTTGCACTGATCCAACTGCTTTGTAAGTGATGGACTTTGACAAACCTCATCTGCTGACTCTTCAGAAATATTGCTCTCATTATTGTGAATAGGTTGATATACCTTTGGTCTACAGTAGTACAGAGAAACCAATCTTTGGATGCTCAGAGTCAAGTGTGGCCTATAACTAGTGATAATTAAACTAGATGCAAACTACAACTTCTCTTTGGCGTGCATTTTTTTTAATATCTCAAATTTTATTTATTTTTGTTTTTAATTATTTTTATATTCTGAATGTGTCAGTCACTATACAACCAAATATTAGCGTAATGATTAAGGGTAAAGGTTTGGGACTCTGGCCTCGCCACTTATTTCCTGTGTGACCTTAAGCAGATTACTTAACTCCATGCAGCATCCGTTTCCTTGGCAGTAGAGGAGGATGACAATGCCCCCTGCGAGGCCTGTCTCGAGTATTGACTGAGATGGGTATGGGAAGCCCAGACCAGGGTCTGAAGGGAAGTGCTCTGTATATGGTAGCAGTTATTCTTTCAATCCTAGCTTCCTTTGAGGAAGGATAATTGCTGGGAGCAAACACAGATAATTATAACCCTATCATATTCCTTTCAAAGTCAACAGGGAACTCAGAGTGTCTCACTGGGTAAACAGAGGCTGCCTGGTCAAAATCCAGTTCACTCAACTCTTCCTTAAGGAAAACGGACATCTTTTATCATTAACAGATTTAGTGGGAAATCTAATCCATTTTCTATGGCGATACAGATCTTGCTTATGCCAAAGGTACTTTTTTTTTTTTTTTTTAACATTTAAAAAATTAGCAGGGACTTTACAAAGCTAACCCATGCCAAAGGAAAGACTCACTTGGGGCCACCCCCATCATCCGGAGGCAGGACTGGAAGGGACTCAGCAGTGTGGAGGGAACCATCTAAATCACATGAAGACTCCTGCCTACATCTCTAGTTCAAAGGCCAAAGACAAGTAAAAATTGGGGCAAATATGTACTGACCTTGGAAATGCAAGCACATTTCCAAATGTGTTATCTATACCCAGAAAACCTAAAATATTTCATGTACAATAGCAAGGAGAAAGGAAAGCATGTCTAAGTACAGACTTAAAATAGTCTGGGAAGGCTCTCTGGGAAGAAAACTATAAAACTTTTCTGAGAGACATAAATGGAAAAAAATAGCACATCCCTAGATATGAACCCTCAAGGTAAAAATATCAATGTTATCCAACTTTTTCTACAAATTTAACATAATTCCAGGAGAAAAAAAATCCCCACAGCATTCTTTTTAATGCTGGGAAATTAAACTTAATCTAGAAGAATAAAGAGACTGCCAAAATTCTTGGAAAAGAAGAATGAAGAGGACTATGCTATACTAATCATTAAGTTGTATTACAAAGTATCAATAATTAAAAACAGAATATACTAATATAGGAAAAGGTGAACAAATCAAAGGAAGAGAAGAAAAAATTCCCAGAAACAGACTTAGGAATAGATGTGAATTGAGCATATAATGGAGCTAACACTGCAAATCCCTGGAAAAGAACAGATTACTCAGAAAATAGTAGGGGAGTGGGGAATAAATATCCAAAGACATTCTAAATATATTAAACATTTAAATATAAAGAATACTTGGATATGACTTAGTTCTGTTGTTAGTTTTCCTTAACTCATGTCAGCCATGAATTATGGAAAATTAAACCTGCGAGTGAATGAGGTCATCAGTGAAGTGGGCTTTGGCCTTTTGGGGGCACTTCCTGCCACTCAAGCTAGGCACTGACAGAAGGCACCTGGGTTCACCAGTGTGCTCTCAGACAATTCTGAATGCTGCTCTTTTCATTTCTGCTTCCAGACTCAAGCTACTTTGATTCTATCCACACCTCTCTCGCTCACGTGAGCAGATTTGTAAATTGATGGAAAGATGCAACAAAAAAAAAGTAAGTCTCCAGGCAGAGATGATGCTATTTGCAGACAGTGCTCCTGAATTTACTGTTATCCCTAAAGTTCTTCCTGACTTGTATGTAGCCAAGACCAGGAGGAATGGCATGAAAGCAGGTGTGCAGCTGCGTGTGTGAGTGTACTGAGAGAGAGGCACTGTTATTAGACATTACTCTTCTTTATGCAGGATGTAACTGAACTCTCTCTGCCAAATTTTCACAGTGAAATGTACGACACAAAAACGTACCAGGCTGGGGCAGAGCGAACAGGATGGTAGCCAGTGAAGAGGACAGATAAGTAATGAGGTTCATAGACGGAAATCCTGAAATATACACTTGGTTGTTTCATTCACTTATTAACCTCTAGCATCTCTCAAAGGATTACTATGCACTGCTACCTTCCTAGGTGCTGGTGATAGAATGCTGAGTGAGACAAAGTCACTGCCTTCGAGGTACTAAAAGTTTAAGTTTACTTCAAACATATAAACAAATTATTGCAGAATCACTTATCTCAGCTACCTTCAGGCTGTGCCAAATAATAGCTCTCACTGAAAGTTCTAGAATGGACCCTCCTTTGCCCTCTACCAAACATTATTTTTTTCTTTTCCCTTATCCACATCTTGTTTGACTTAACTTCTCCGTAAGGGTTTTCAAGCTTTCACAGCTTATTAGAAGCTTGTTTCCCTTTCCAAATAGATAAAATTCATTTATTCTTTCACTTGCATGCTGCAGACCTCCTATGTATCTATTTGTTCTGTTTCTTCCATTACCAACTAACAGAAGTGACTGTCTTCCATTTCGTCTTAATCCACTCAAGTCTACAAATAATAAAGCACCTGCAGATGCTGTCCTAAAAGTAGAATCTGATCTCTTTGATAACTCACATGCCTCCTCTTTGAGGAAAGCCATACTTAATGAACATGATCCACTGGACCTCACCGAGTACTAGTTTTCATTAAAACTGGGCCTAGGACTATTACCAAGGGAGAAAATAAGGTACATAAACCATATCTATTTCCTCTCCTACTTTTGTGTGGACACAGATTTAGCCAAATAAATAGTAAATCCTATAGGATAACTGGAGGGTGAAGTGAAGTGAAGTGAAGTTGCTCAGTCGTGTCTGACTCTTTGTGACCCCATGGACTGTAGCCTACAAGGCTCCTCTGTCCATGGAATTTTCCAGGCAAGAGTACTGGAGTGGGTTGCCATTTCCTTCTCCAGGGGATCTTCCCGAGCCAGGGAAGGCTGAATAACTGGTGGATGAATAGAGATAATTTCCAATATGGGTATGTATGAGCTACATTGTGATTTTAAGAATGAATATTTAGTATAGACTAAGAAGAAATAAATCTTACGGTATCAAAAATTACTCCCCTAAAAGTGACTACAGGTCACGGAGATCATAACCTTCTCCAGATTTTGGGTTGAGACCAAAGCTTTACTGGATTACAAAAAAATCCAGGGGAAGAATACAAGCCACTCTTTGAGGGAAAAAAGTACTCTCCTCCTTTTTCTAAAATGGTCCCTTTATAAATATTGCCAAATGCATCCTTATTACTGACTTAAGTGGAATCTTGGAAGGTTTTGAAGATCTTTCATAACTGTGATGGTAACCTTTGTAAAATACACAAAGATAGCCATACATCCTCACTGCGTGGGAACATGACACTAAGTGAGCAATGCGTGAACAGTACTTCATGCTGACTACATTTTAATACAGTCAGTTCTATATTAAAGTATTAAATACATAATTATCTATTTCATATTTCCTTTATAGAGCCCAATTTTTAAAAAAACACAAAATATAGATTATAGTTAGTACCTGCTAGCTCTATCTCACCCTTCAACTATTAAGGACAAGAAGTCAAGGAGTGCCTCCAGTGTTCTGGTAGGGAATTGGAAATTGGCTGAATAACTAGCATGTCTCTTCTACAAGTTCTTTCAAGAGGCACAGTCCAGGAGAATGGATTCTAGTAGCACAAATCAGGGTGTACCTCCACACTATCACCAGAGAGATCTGTACACTAATACCTATACCTTTCCTTTGTAATGACCAGGCTGTGTCCTCAGGCCCCTGTGGCAACAAAACAATGTGGATTTGTTACAACATCCTAGAGTGAAATGTGAATGTGGTCAAGGGTGTTCAAAAGCGGAAGAGTGGTGCAATGCACACCACAACTCAGGCCCCCACCCCTTCCGTGGGAGTCTGGCCATTTGAAAAGCAAGACTCCAGAAGAAACAACTCCAGGGAACTGCAGTCTATTAGCATATCTTGCCAAGAGAGACCTGACTGGAATGGCTTCTCAAGTCAGACCAGATGCCATGAAATACTGTTTGACCAGATAAAAACAACAGCTTAGGTCAGGCTGCCGAGTCCTCCTCACAGAGCACACACAGAAATCTTTTGTCATGGGGTCAGAAGACTCTGGCAGAGGTAATCTCTCTAGACCAGCTGCTTAATTCCAGAAAGGCCTGCATGTGTGTACCATTCCAGAAAAAATGGGTGTCTACAATTAAAGGAGATGCTAGAGCCTTCTTTTGAAAAGGAGCCCATTCAAGCACCTGACTCCTGACCCACCGGCTGCAGCGTATTTGCATTCACTCAGCCTCCATTTTGCTGAGCAGCGTATTGAAGGGCATTCAAACCAGAGGAATTACCAGCTAAGGAAAAGAGACAGCACAATTATCATCAATAAAGGGCATATCACAGCAACCAAAGACTAAAAGGTTTCCCACATCCCAATAATAATTAATTAGTAGCAGTAGCAGTGGGAAACCAGTAGCAATTTTAAAATATATACACATAAATCCAGGAATACCTTTTACAAGGCATGTGTAAGATCTACATGGAAACACAACAAAACTTGGCTTAGAGACATAAAAGAGATCTGAGTAAATGAACACACACATCAAATCCTGGATGAAAAACTCTAATATGTAAACATGTACTTTTAAAGGTTAATTTATACTGAAATTATTTAGTTTGAATTTTGAAAATCCCCAAAGAATTTGGGGTATGGAAAATTGAAAGACTAACTATAAAACTCATCAAGAAAAATAAACTGGTAAAATTAAAAAAAAAATGGAGAAGGAGGGTAGAATAGGGATTTGCTTCAACAGATCCTGAAGTGTATGAAACCACAGTGATTAAAACTGTGCACTAGTGCAGGAAGACAGACAGTGGAACAGAAGAACAAGTCTAGAATCAGACTCGGCCATAAACAAGAGTTTAGTACACACAGAGGCAGCAACTTAAAACAGTGTGAGAACACCGATTCTGTAAAGGTAAATGACAAACAGGGAGACTGTATGACATCTGAAGGGACACCACCTCTTTTTTGGCCACATGGCTTGTGGATCTTACTTTCCCAACCAGGGACTGAACCCACGACCCTGCACTGGGAACACGGAGTCTTAACCGCTGGACTGCCAGGAAAGTCCACCAAGGGGCAACTTCTTTCATATACACCCTTCATATTTTAGAATCTTTTCAAAATAAAGAAAAAGATGAATGCCTCAGTAGAGAATTGGGCAAAGGTTATTTAACAGGCTTCCCTGGAAGCTCAGACAGTAAAGAATCTGCCTACCATGCAAGGAGACCTGGGCTGGGAAGATCCCCTGGAGAAGGGAATGACAACCCACTCCAATATTCTTGCCTGGAGAATGCCACGGACAGAGGAACCTGGAGGGCCATAGGCCAGGGTGTTGCAAAAAGTTGGACACGACTGAGTAACTAACACTTATTTAACAGGCAATTCACATACACAGACACAAACTGTCAAAGATAATGAAAATTGTTAAACTGTCTTAGTAATATAAGAACGCAAGTGAAAACAAGTTGTGTGTTTGCTTTTTATCTATCAAATTTATAAAAGTCTAAGCTAAGATATAAACTTGCGAAGGTGAAGGAAAATATGGCCTATAATCTGCCTGGTGGGCAATCCAGCAGTCAACATCAAAAACCACAACCATTTGGATGCCAGTCATTTTACAACCATGAACTTACCCTAAGGAAATAATTATGATGTTGGATAGAGATTTATCTATAAGATAGTTTAAGGAAGCATCAATTATATTAGCAAAATACTGGGAAGAACCTAAAATAGGAGACTGGTTATATGAGTTATGGTACACCATATGATGTAATACTGATTTTTAAAAAGTATGCACAAAAGTCTAGTGGATACAGAACTTAGCAGGAATGTTGACAGCTGTTACTGCTGCAAGGTCTGTTACCAGTGATTTTTATTTTCTTTGTGCTTTTCTAACTTTCCAACTTACTGAACTATTTTAAAAATTTCTTTCCAAAAAACCATTGAAAGATACATTTCAAAGTTTCACTGATCTCCTTGGGCTGCTGGAATTATGGATGACTTAATTTTTAGTATATGATTTTCTGTATTTCTCAAGGCTTTCCCTGTGGTTCAGTAGTAAAGAATGTGCCTGCAATGCAGGGGACACAGGAGATGCATGTTTGATCCCTGGGTGGGGAAGATCCCCTGGAGGAGGGCATGGCAATCTGGTCCAGTATTCTTGCCGGGAAAATCTCGTGGACAGAGGAGCCTGGCGGGCTACAGTTCATGGGCTGCAAAGAGTAGGACAGGACTGAAGCGACCGAGCACACAATCCACTGTATTTCTCAGAATTTTCTATGAGGTCAGTTTTAAAAGGGAAAGAAAGACCACACACTCACCATGGGGGCCTGGGGGCTTGGGTTCTGTTGGGCTCTGGATCCCAGCACCTAGTACCCAGCATCTATGCTGCTCCATGAATGCCTAGTCTATTGAATGAAAATTACTGCTGCCGCCTCTGCCACTACCACCTCCATCTCCACCATTCTAGAAATCTTTTAATTGTCCCACCACTGCCAAGATTATTAAACGGGCAGTTTGAATATAAGATCCTCAGAGTGGAGTCCTGATGCACACCAACTATTCAGAATCTCTAAAGAGCCACAGAAAAGGTTTAGGTGTGAAAAAAACTTAATACAAATCTAATTAACTCTGCAATGTTAAAGAGGAAAAAAAATCCAATTATTAGAATTCTTTTCCTCAATTGCTTTTTTTTTTTGAGAGCCATGGCAATCTTTTTTTTTTAATGTGAAGTTAAGGAAAAAAATGGCCTAAGTGTATTAGCATTTTGCAAAGTCGTCTTCTTTTGTAGGATTCCGCTACAAAAACCAAGGAGACTGCAGCTGTTCAATTGACCATCAAACCCTAAAATCATAAGCATCTACTCTTTACAAGAGAAGAACCTGACAACTTCAACTCCCTCCCACCCCACCCTGACCACCAATTGCAGCAACCAGCGCTTGGTTAAATTAACTAAATGTGAGTTCTTACTTCCCTCTCTTCTGCTCACATGCTTTAGACTAGAGGATAAATGATCAAGACCATAGAAGACCAAATTCCAAAAAAGGAAGGACAATAAGAGAACTCGATCACTAGCCCTTCAATAGCAAATGCTGACTGGTCACAATCTGAATTATAAGCAACTGGCCCAGTGATGACTTCAAATCCAGTTTTCTAGAACCTTTACCTCCATCGCTTCCTGTGCAGACTGTCTCTGCATCTTTCTCATTAGACAAACTACATTTCTCTAGGATGGAGACCATGCTGATTTCATACCCCAGTATAAACTTACTTAACACCCCAGTACTGAGCACAAGCTCTTAAGACAAGGTAGGCAGAAAATATACATTCTTAAACTGCTAAAATAAATGATAAAATTGACATCCTGTGGTATTCCTGCATAGGTGAAGCGCAAAGCTGGGTACACCTAAGAGCCCTTACGTGAAGGGATGACATTTTAATAATACAAATAAATACCTATGAGGAGGAGGAGAACTAGGAGGCTTTTCAGCAGAAACAGTCCCAGTTAACCAGTTCCCCTAAAAACCATGGAGATGTAAGAGAATCTAAAGATGAGAGAGAGAAGCCACATCAGACTACCTTTCCGCCTTCAGAAGAGATACTCTGGAGTTTCCAGTTCATGGTATGTAAATCCCTAATGCATAAAGACGGTCTGATTTCAAACATGGTCAGTCACAATCATAGAGAAATTGAAAGGGGAGGAGAAGGATGGAGAGAAGCACATGTGCGAGGCACACTCACCATCCATCTCCAGCACACACACACACCGTGGAGTAACACTCAATGTTTGGCCTGTTCCAAGATTCTCCTCCCTTGTCAGGTCTGGTCTTCCCTTTCACTGATGAAACAGGCCATTCAGATTCTGACTATCAGAGTCAGACTCTCTTCAAAGAGCGTTTGCATGAAATAACCACATGTGTTTAGAGAACCATCATCACACATCATCCTGTTCATGCAGAGCACCGAGAAAGCCCTCAATCTGGATGGGCAGCCTGTACTTCAAATTGATGGGAGTTCAGAGACCAGAATGAAGCTTGTTCAGTGATCTGAAGCCTTGGCTGAACATGAGAATCACCTGGGGTGCTTTAAAAAAAATACTAGTGCAGGATCTCAACCCAAACCAATTAAATCAGAATTGCTAGGGGTGAGGTCTGAGCGTTGGGGTGTGTGTGTGTTTTCCCCCACTAAAGTTCCACAAAGAATTATTAATTTTTTTCAGCATGATAAAAGCAAGTGGTTATGTTTTGCATTACCAGAGGTAGAAGAAAATGTGCTTTTAAAAACACTCCACAGAGAGTTTATTATACAAGATTGGTAAAATACTGATAATTGTGGAAGCTGGGTGATGGATACATAGAAGCTGATTACATTATTCACTCTACTTTTGTGTATTTGAAAATGTTTTATAATAAAAAGTTCCTCTATAAAATGAGCAGAAATAAAAATGTGTTCTCTTACCCCAAAGAGTACCTGACTGTGTGTGCATGCTAAGTTGCTCAGCTGTGCCTGACTCTTTTTGACCCTGTGGACTGTAGCCTGCCAGGCTCCTCTGTCCATGGGATTCTCCAGGCAAGAACACTGGAGTGGGGAGCCATGCCTTCCCAATTCATATCAGTGTATGTGTATACTATATTTAATGGGAAAAAAATTTTTTTTTAAATTAAAAGCTTTGCAAGTGATTCTAATGTGCAACCAGAGTTGAGAGTGACTAGGCCACATCATTTGAAAAATAAGGAGTCAAATCAGCAGCAGAAGGGAAGTCAGGTGAGATGTGGTCAGATGGAGCCCAGGGAGGGTGGCCTGCCTCATCTGAGTGCCTCACCATCTCCAATTTCTGCTTTGCATATATTTACCTAAATTTTGAGCATCTTTATTCACAAGTGAACTTCTGTATGTGTATGTATATATGTCTGTGTGTGTACATGATTTAAGACAGCACTACCAATTATATTCAGTAGCATGTAATTTTTGAAAAACACTATTTGTGGGAACATTACCTCTGAGTTAAAATGCTTTGGCCTTAGAATAGTCAAACGGAAAGCACTGCTGGGGAACAGCAGGCTGCAGGGGTGAGGGTTGGGGGTGTCATCTTGGGAGCCGGGGAGCCCATCTTATCTAAGGGCTTTACAGGCAGTGCTGATTAGAGGGTCCTGAGTGAACTCTAATATCAGGGGCTCACTGTGAGAAGCCAAGAGCAACAACCAAGTGTCAATGAAAAAATACATCAAAGCTCCCCCTTTCCCACACCCAGAGCCCCCAACTCACCTATTCTTCTCCATTTCATTGTGAGTCGATCTGAAAGAGGGAACAATAAGAGAAACATTATTCTTGTTTTAAAGGACTGCTCCAATGCCAACACAATTATTTTAACTTCTTTCTCTCTCAAGCTGGAGGGAGAGAAGACAGAGGAAGGGCTCTACTAAAGAAATTAGTCCCTCTGGGGAAATAGATAAATGTAAGTATCTCAAACAGCATTCAAGGAGAAGTGACAAACTGAGAGGCATGCATTCCCTAGTGGAAAAGTAATCCATTTTAAGAAAGGAAATAAAAGGGTTCTATTTATACAAAGGGAAAACAGCTGCACAATGTGATGCGAATTTGGGTTATATAATACCACAAGGCTTTCTTTAGGCTGAGCGTGGAACACCAGAAATTTGGCATCCCCACCCAGCTCTGCAGTTCTCTAGGTGTACTATATACCAAAATTGTACGCTAAGTTGTCTGACTATAGGATACAGTTTTAAAAGGATAAATATAACCCTTCTTCCCTCAATTTTTCTACTCCTTGAAGTTATTTTATTGCATCCAACCTCCCAAAAGATGCTACTGTTGAAGAGCTACCAAATGCTTTTAGGAAGGGGCTTCCAAAACTCAGTTCAATGTAAAGATGACAGGCTGGTTAAGGCAGCCCTTTGGGTGGAATCTGAGGTCCAGCTTTGCCACTGACTGATACTGTGGAAGAAATAAAAACGCTTAACATCCTGTCCTTGGTTAACTCTTTGGTAAAATGGAAATAAAAATGACTGCCAATTATCTACAGAACACATGTGGGTCAATGAGGTAGCAACTGTAAAAGTGATGAGAGGCTTGATGAAAGCACAGGTGTGTGTGAAATCAGATTATTAGTATGTTTACAGCTGACCTTGAATATAAGGTCTGGCCTATGGATTTATGGACAGGTTTTCACAGATGTCACAAGCAGTCAGTCAGTGTGGCTATCTCAGTGTCCATATCATATAACTCATCCCAACTAGTTAAAAATAAACTTGAGGAAACTGCCAGCATTATAAACGAACTGAATCTTGACCTCACTTTTGGAAATTCTCTAGAATCTAATCAGTTCAGGAGAGATGACACCCTGGCTCAGGTCAAGAATTCTGTGGGGGCAATTTAACTGGAACTTTACTGGGTCTTGGAAATAAATTCTCACAGTAGTCATGGAGAAACCCTACTTCCATGAATGCTCAACCACTCATTCACAGCAAGGGCACCACCATCACGTCCATTCACACCAGAGACTAGTTGTGGGATTTGGGGCATTCTTGAAATGGGAAATTTCTAATCCAGCACTAAACTTCTTTTCCACAAGGCTTTTGGGATACAATTTTCATTCACAAGGAAAAACAAATAATGACAGTATTTTAAATTTTAGAATATTTGTTTTCTAGATAAGGGATATATGAACCTTAAGACTGGTTAATTTAAAAGCTTTAAATTGATTCACTTGGTTACCCTTCAGTGTTTTTCAGTCCTGTTTTTCTGATGTATACTTCACTTCCTGCAATGGCCAGCAGGATATCACAGTTAACAAGAGCCTGGCCTGCAACTGCAAACCTTTGGCTTGAGAGCACGTGGCATTCTGGTTTTAACAGAGAATGACAAGTTCAAAGTCTGACACATTTTTTAGATGGATGAAAATATATGATGACAGGTGGTCAAAATTTCCCTGTTTAACTGTAGACAAGGACCATTCTGAGGAGGTGGAGGAGAGAAGGGTGGATATTTGAAATGAACATGGTGTCCGATTACAGAAAAATCAGAACACCACAAGTCACCCTTATCCCATCTGGATTCTTTGAAGATACATATAAAAAATTCAGAATTCCCAAGATAATCTTTTTTTACAAATTCCATAAGCAGCATAACTCTTTCCAAACCTTGAACAGAGTTTTGGAAACTATGGATCCTATTTGATTACTTAAGAGTGTTGAACACATGGTGATTTTTACAAGGGGACTTATACCTAACGGCCAGGGCATTACTGAAATATGTTTGGTTTAGTGAAACTGAATTTGTCTTTAATAAAAGGGAGGCCATTCAAAAAAGGCCTTCCAGACTCCCTTCCAACTCTGTTGATGGGAAAACATTTATATTTTTAATTAAAGCATCATAAGAATATATAGACACCTTGTATCAAAATCATTTTCCATGTGATTACAGAAAAGATTGGATAAATCTGGACTCATTGATAAAGGTCAAATGTCATCACTTAAAAATATATTTTAACAAGAATATTAACTAAGCCAAACCAGTCCCTGAGTTAAAAAAGACTCACCCTGTCAAGTCAGCTATATGACCACTGTCTCATAAAAGAACTGGGTGACAAGGGCTAAACTTCCTCTTTCACATGAATGCCAATGCCTGCTTCACCAATGCAACAAAACACACTTTTAAAAACTCTGGATTTCAAGTCTAATTATTTAAGTAACTGATTTAAAAAATCAGTGGGAAAGAAAAAAAGATTCCATCTTCCTGTAGTTCTCCAAATGATTCCAGAACAATCAATATTCACAATTTCACTTGCTTTTGTTTTTTAACAAGCAATTAGAGAAACTTAAGATCTGCATTTTCAGTTTCAAAGAAGTTTGCTATGTAGCTAAATCTTATTTTTTTTATTGTTGTCCAAGGAAGAGTAACCCCCAGATGCTACAAGCAAAGAGCTCAGCATTTCAACCTGAATTAATAAGAATACACTGTTACCAATGGTTATGTAAACCAGAAGTAATCTATAGCTCTTACATCAGTTCAAAATTCTGACCATACATGGCCTTGGATATAAGTCTGATTCAAATCAAGGGGTCAAACTGCATTCTCTGGGGAGATGTCTCATTGCTCAGGTAAGGGTCATTCCAAACAGGTCATGAAGGAAGTGATTACATTTAAAGAAAACAACCTGGTGTTGCTTCATCTGTTTTGCTTGGTGCAATCTCCAGGTTTAACCATGGTCTCTCAGAGATCCCTGCACCACTTAAATTACTGCACGAATTCATCATTAGTCAAGAATATGGAAAACTGTGAGAGTCTCCCGCTTCTAACCATGGAAAGCAAACAAAATCCATTTACAGAAATAATAGAGCTTTCCCCCAGAGTTACAATCATTTTCCCAGGAATAAAGCTGGATATTAAAGAAAAGAGAAAGAATCTATTTCTTGAATTGAAATTCTCAACTATCATTATTTTTCTTTCCTAATCACCTTTTGGAGAAGGGAATGGCAATCTACTCCAGTATTCTTGCCTGAAGAATCCCATGGACTGAGGAGCCTGGCCGGCTACAGTCCATAGGGTCGCATAGAGTCAGACACGACTGAAGTGACTTAGCATGGCAGAGCATGGCAATCACCTTTTGGGGCCAAGCTACTTCTCTTCGACAACATCCCCTTCTTATTCTCACCACTGAACATCCCCTCAACAACTTTTCTGTGAAACTTAGGAGAAAACAAAGTACTAAGGATTAAGCCTTGACTATTAATGTGAACAATTCCTCTCAAATCATGAGTGGACAAGAGTAAAAGTGAAAAATAAACTACACTTTTCCATAAAAATAAAGCAAAAGGCTTCAATGTCTTTTCAAAAAGTTATTTAAAAAATACTGTAACAAAAAGCAACGTAGATATTGTTTTATAACACTGCACACTACAAGTCAGCATTAACCTTCTTTGGATAATGCCAAAGGTGGGAGGGAAAGGAAAAACCACCAGGTAACTAATTAACAGGTTCATCCTTCCTGTGCCTTCCCATTCAAGAGCTCGGCACATATGTGCTGCTCACTCATATCCTGTGGTTCTTCCAATGCTAAGGACAATGGGGTGAACCAAGGATAGAAGAGGAAGGAAGAACAAGGGAGTTGAAGGTTTAAGTGGGAAACTTCTGGCTTTTAGTAGTCTGTATAATGTCACAGACACTAACCAAATAGTTATTTGCAGAGTATTCATGAGAATGGGAGATAGACAAGGATTCTAAATCAGTAAGGAAAATGTCAATGATTTTCAATCACTGGAATAAAAGGTATAATTGAATGAGTCTAATAAAAAGATTTCCTAGCTAATGTATATATTAAGGGCAAACAGGGGAAAAAGGGGGTGCAACAGCATTAATGGAGTACTCATTTATACCAGGAAGTACATTCAGGGTTTTATTATGTGATTTCATTGATCATTAACCAAATACTTTCCAGTGAGACTTACAAAACTTTAAGAATTACAAGATTAACGTAAAAAGCTTGTGGCATGTGAATATTTTAATATCAATCTATTCCTCCATCACCAAAAAGCAGGTTTGAACCTCAATCGTTCCTCGCTGCCATTATAGTGACAGATTATCAGACATATCACTGTATTTAATTTACATGTCAAATATGAAAGCCTACCATCTATGCCAAATCAAGACTTTAACATATTTATAAAATCTTCACTATGATAAGCAAAACGTGGGTAATGTCCAGTATTTTCAGCTATAGAAAACTTGCCCTGAATCTGCAACTTCTGAAGGCAAAATATTGTCACTGCTGCTAATCTCACTTGAAGTTTCCACAGATTTTTTGTTTCAAAAGGGAAGAAAAGCAAAATTAAGTTCTGGGGAAAAAAGTTCATAAAGAAATAGAAAACACTTCCATTTCTCTTCTCTTCTCAGTCCCCTCAACCCAAATAGAAGGGTTTCTTCCAAAGCCTTAGGACTATGTATACATTACTGAATCACGATTGCCGCTTCATTTACGGGGTTAAAACCCAGTATCATCTGCGGCATAACCTAAAAGAGAAAGGAAAATATTTACCAAATTACCTGCTACTGCTGTTATTCTTCTTGGATTTGCTCCTCCGTTTTAAGGCATCTCTGTCCTTGTTATTGTATGGTAACATGGAGGCATAACCATGTTCAGCTTCTAGAAAACCGGAGGATCCAGTTAATGAATGAACACAGAACAGTCAACACTCTCTCCCCTTCACAGTATTTCCTTTTAAAAATGGATTTATTTTTTATTAAAAGAAGACTGTGGAAATAATTAAAAGGAGCAAGGTGGAATTCTTAGAACAATGATTGTTTTCTCAATTGAGTGAATACCCTCAGTTCGGAGCAGGTGTAAGGAGCATTCCAGCTGCTCATTGTTGAGAAAGACACAGCAAGTCTCAAGGAGCCTGGGTTTCCCATTGGCAACGTCCAGCAGGTTGGTGTATATTAAGTGGGACCGGCCTCAGACGAAGGTGCGGGGCCAGACACCGGGAGCCAGAGCCGAGGTCGGAGGATGCGGGGCAAGGGAGGCGCTGCTCCGCCGACTGGGAGACCCGGCGCCAGGCCCACTTGGGGGCGGGCCGGGAAGAGCCGGGTGAGGTAAACCAAGCGCTTGGCTGAGGGGGCCCCGGGCACCCCATTCGCGACGGGGTGCGGAGGGGGAAGCACTCAGGATCCCGGGGGCAGTGGTCCCTTTCCACTCCCATTCATTGACTTTGGGGGCAGCGACGGCCTCCCTTCGGACCGCGCGTGGGGAAAGCTGGAGGGGTTGGGAGCGCTCGCGGGTCGCGCTCTCAGCTCCTCCAACCACCCCCGGAGAGGCTGGGCGCCGGGATCCGCTGCCAGGCCCCTCAGAGCTCCCGGGACTAGCTCGGGCCGGCCCCCTCCCGTCCCCGTGCACCTCTCTCCCGTCGCTCCAGGTAGTCGGCCGCCTCCAGCAGCATCTGGATGTTCATCCGAACCGCCGCCGCCATTCTGCACCGGGGGCCGGAGCCACGGGACCAACCCCCACTGGACACGGGCTCGCCGCCGCCGCCGCCGGACACCCGCGCCCCGCTATGGACCCCGCAGAGCAGGGCTGAGAGAGCCTCTCTGGCGACCACGCTCGCTGGAAGGGGGAGGGGACCGGCGAGCTGGGCACCACCGACACCGTGACAGAACCTACAGAAGAGCAGCAGCCGCCACCGCCGCGGAGTGTTTATCCCCGACTCACCGTCCCCCCGCCCCCAGGCCTTTCTCTTGACAGGCCCACTTCGGCTGCGTTCCTCATTGGGCGCCCCAAAGAATTCCCCGCCCCCGGACCTGTCCGATTGGGGGAAGGCACTACGGCCCCGCCCCTCAGAGTCCGCTCCTCTCCCTGGTTGGTCACGCTTGACAAGGCCCGGGCTCCACCTCCTCTTTCCAATTGGTGACAGGATTCTCAACTCCGCCTCATGCTCCTTCTCTGTTTTCCATTGGTTCTATACCAACAACCGGGCCCCCTTTTGCTTTGTTAGTATTGGCCAAGAGATACAGAAAGCAAGCCACTTTGCCTGTCTCCCATTGGTGGGACCTTCCGACACCGCCCAGCTACGATGACGTCATCTTTCCCCTGGCTAGCGATCCCTGAATGGCTAGTGGTTAGACGCCGGGCTATTCCTACCCCAAACTGGCATTGGATTGCAGGGCTGACCCGGGCACCGAGCCGCGCTGATTCACCGACCCCGCCTCGGACCTGTTGCCGGAACCTGTCTCCGAGGAAAAGTTCCGGGGATCTGCTGGACGCCCCTAGGGTGGAAGCTGGCACCGCGCGTCACCTGGGCGCTCTGCCCTGCTCGGGTTCGGGGCCAGATCTCTGGGTCTGCTGGCTGCGGCCCGGAGGTTCCAGGCTTTCCGGGGCCGAAGGCCCCGCCGACAGCCCGATAGGGCGGTGGGCCTGGGGCTCCGGCGAGCGCCACGTGGCTGTAGAGCTCGGCGGGGGAGACTGTGTTCAGTGCTCGCCACCCAGCGTTTTTTTTTCTCTCCCCAGAAAGCACTGGAATCGCGAGGCTGTATACCCCGCCCTAAGTGCTGGCTAATTACTCCCTCAAGCGAGTGGATTTTAAAAGCTCAGAAACTTCCTGTACCTGCAGATTGACGTTGAATTCTGAGATTTGTTTGACATCTCTTTGAGTCTTCCCTTCCCTTTTATTCTTGAGGAAAACATTCAAAAAGAATACTTCCTATTCAAGACGGCTATAAATGGTGTTAGTGTGTGTGTGTGTGGTACCAATATAAATGTACGTAGAACAGAACAGAACTAAAATTTTTAAGAATTGTTCCTTAAGCTATCTCGAGACCCAAGTTACACTGTTAATACACTGACAGCTCCATTAAAAAAAAACTGAAATAAAACTCTTGGTAAATTGAGACTCCTGAATATAGAAATGAGTAAAGCATGAACATATTTAACAAAGCTTTTAAACAGTTTATTGTTGCCAATATGTGAAAACAATAGCTTGTCAGGTAATTTACCTACATTATTGCTAATCCTCAAAATAACCCCACTAGATAGGTTAATTATCTACGTTTTGCACTTAAGGAAACTGATGCCCAGAGAAGCTAAATGACTTTCTTAGACATCCTTTCAGACAGAAATGGAAACTGAACCTAGATCTGTTTCACCCAAAGCCCATACTATGGGTGATAGTTTTTCTAAAAAACAGGAATTAAGAACCGGATCTCCATGAGTCACAAATACTGACACTCAAACATGGGGAAAAGAAAGAAAAACGTAATTATGATGGTAAGTTTTAAATATGTCTTTTCTAATGGTTGACAAATCCATTAAACTCAAAAGAATAAGAATAAATAGACTAGCCCAGTCCTGACATATAGAACACATATTTTCTGGTTTTAATGGTTAACTGGATCTAAAAGCTGATTCTTTACAGCAATTAATAGATACACTGAAGATAAAAGTTTTCAAAAAAGCACAAAAAGCTAGAATTGGGAATATAAGTTCATAAAAATTATAGATATAATTTTTAACTGCAGGTTATTTGTAAAACAAACCTGAAAATAGTAATGAATAGTTTTTACTGACAGTAAAAACACATTTCAATTCTTAATTTTGGATTCTGTGCACTTCCATATTTTCTCTTTGATTTTATTATGAACATTTAGCATCTCTTTATTCCTTCTCTTACCCTCAACTCTTTTTTTTCAAAAAGCCAGTCTTATTTCAAAATCATGATCCTTCCCCTGGAATTATCCTTCCCTTGATTGAAAATCACACTTATAAAATTAAAAAAAGGAAAAATGGTTGAAATCTGAGTCAGATATAGCAAAGGAACCATTTAAACACCAACAGGTTTAGCTTACATTCCAAACAAAAATAAATTATATAAAATCAGAGAATTAAGACTAAGGAATGGACCTCTTTCTGTTCCCTGGCAGCGGTGGAAGAAATGATCAGAAAGCCAGTAATACCAACTAGGAATTAGTATCATGAAGAACTCCAAAGGGTGTCTGATGCCACCTACTGGACATCAAGCAGTAAGTATAAAACAAAGGGTTTTTTCTTGTTTTTCTAGCAATTACTTTATACAAATATATTACAATGAATGACCAGTTAGATAATCTGAAAGTATAGATTTTGAAGAACTGAAATCCTAAAGTGAAGAAGTGGTTATCCCCAGCATCTAGCACTTCAAAGGCATTACACAAGCACTAACAGATGGACAGGCAAAACCCTCAAAATAAGAACTTGAAATTTTAGAATGTTTGAACCTAAATTTTATGACCAGAATTTTAAGTAAAAAGCAATATGAAATACAATAAACATAGGCTGACAACAGTTTATATCCTTGAGCAGGTATCAAGCTAAACTGATAGAATTGGAAACTAAAAATATATTGAAAATGGGAAGCACAAAAGATTGTATTTGTCAAATTAAAAAAAAAACAACCAAACCCTAGTTTCTTTCCTCTGAGGGGTTTATACTCTAGGTGGGCAGAGGATAGTAGTAAATACCAGTGCTGAATGGCAGGTTTATTAAATGCAATGGGACTTCTGACAGAGAGGTGCATTTCAGTTGAGTACCTCAGACTGCAGAGAACACAACTGTTGGTATTCTAATCCTTTAGCTGTCTAAAAAGTTCCAGAACTGCTGAATGCTAAATTAAAAAACACTATTTATAATGACATTAAAATGAATTTTGTTTTCTAAGTTTCTGAGGAACTGATTTTATTCTTCGAAGTGTAAAAATCAGGACTGTGATTTACTTAGTATTAATCCCTTTCTTTGTGGCTACTTGGGACACTCTAACATGATATCCAATATCACAAAATTAAAACTTAAAAACCTTTAAAAACACTGCTCTGCAAAAGTTAATTACAAATATTTGCTACTTTTAAAAACAGAGCAATGGCTAAACAGGGGTACATACATTACACAGAACACTATGTAGAAGTTAAAAAAGACTAATATATATGTGTGTGTGTGTATATACATATATGTGTGTGTATATACATATATGTGTGTGTGTGTGTGTATATATATATATAGGCATGGTACATCTCCAAGGCAGTGCTGAGTAAATAGCTGAGTTGTAAGATGATCCCTGCAGCATATTATCTGTGTAAAAAAAACAACAACAAAAACAAACCAAACACCTCAAACTGGGCTTTTATCCTCATTTCCAACACTAAGTCTGCTACACACACACACATATATATACATATATATCTATATCAGTTCAGTTCAGTCACTCAGTTGTGTCTGACTCTTTGCGACCCCATGAATCGCAGCACGCCAGGCCTCCCTGTCCATCACGAACTCCCAGAGTTCACTCAAACTCACGTCCATCGAGTCAGTGATGCCATCCAGCCATCTCATCCTCTGTCGTCCCCTTCTCCTCCTGCCCCCAATCCCTCCCAGCATCAGAGTCTTTTCCAATGAGTCAACTCTTTGCATGAGGTGGCCAAAGTATTGGAGTTTCAGCTTTAGCATCATTCCTTCCAAAAGAAATCCCAGGGCTGATCTCCTTGAAGTCCAAGGGTCTCTCAAGAGTCTTCTCCAACACCACAGTTCAAAAGCATCAATTCTTCGGCGCTCAGCTTTCTTCACAGTCCAACTCTCACATCCATACATGACCACAGGAAAAACCATAGCCTTGATTAGACGGACCTTTGTTGGAAAAGTAATGTCTCTGCTTTTGAATGTGCTATCTAGGTTGGTTGGTCATAACTTTTCTTCCAAGGAGTAACCGTCTTTTAATTTCATGGCTGCAGTCACCATCTGCAGTGATTTTGGAGCCCCCCAAAATAAAGTCTGACACTGTTTCCCCATCTATTTGCCATGAAGTGATAGGACCGGATGCCATGATCTTAGTTTTCTGAATGTTGAGCTTTAAGCCAACTTTTTCACTCTCCTCTTTCACTTTCATCAAGAGGCTTTTGAGTTCCTCTTCACTTTCTGCCATAAGGGTGGTGTCATCTGCGTATCTGAGGTTACTGATATTTCTCCCAGCAATCTTGATTCCAGCTTGTGCTTCTTCCAGCCCAGTGTTTCTCATGATGTACTCTGCATAGAAGTTAAATAAGCAGTGTGACAATATACAGCCTTGACGTACTCCTTTTCCTATTTGGAATCAGTCTGTTGTTCCATGTAGATGTGTGTGTGTATGTATATATATATACACGTATATATATGTATATATATGTGTGTGTGTATATATATAATATGTATATCTGGAAGGAAACACTATAAAGGATTCACAGTGAATCAGGACTGTTCAAAAGGGATTAAGCAGTCATGTTTTAAAATTTTTATTGAAAAAATGTGTTCATTTAAGAGTTGGATAACTAAAGGTTAACTTAAAAACTTAGGGAAGCTTAAAAACTTAGGGAAGTGGAATGAAGTTTAAGTCAGAAAGAGAAAGACAAATATCACGTATCACTTATATGTGGAATCTAAAAATAAATGGTACAAATGAACCTATTTAAAAAATAAAAATAGAGTCACAGATGTAGAAAACAAACTTATGGTTACCAAGAGGAAAAGGAGGGAGGGATAAACTGGGGGGCTGGTACTGACGTATTCATACTGCTATATACAAAATAGATAAGAAGCCACTGTATAGCACAAGGGACTCTACTCAGTACTCCGTAATGACCTATATGGGGAAAGAATCTTAAAAAGAGTGGATACATGTATAATTGATTCACTTTGCTGAACAGCAGAAACTAACACAACATTGTAAATCAACTATACTCCAATACAAATTGAAAAAAAAAACACTAAGTGAAGTTGTTAAGTGAAAAATGTTACTAAACTACATGCATGTACAGGTATTTGCTGAATGCTTTACTGGGTGCCAGGCACTTGTGGTGCTGGGGCCACAGCAGCAAACAAGACAGAAGCCCTGCTTCTCAAAGTTCAAAGACATAGTAACACAGAGTGTGTCAGGGAATGAAAAACTAGAAGGAAAAGGAAACTGCAGAGCATGTGGAAAAACTGCAACCCTCACAAATTGCTAGTGGGAATATAAAATAGTGCGGTTGCTTTGGAAAACAGACAGTGCTTCAAAAAGTTAAACATGGAGTTTAACTATATAACCCAGTAATAGCACTCCTAGTTATATACCCACGAGAACTGAAAACATATGTTCATACAAAACTTGGATACCAATGTCCATAGTAGCATTATTCATAATAGCCAAAAAAGTGGAACAACCCAAATTCCCATCAACTGATGAATTACAGATTAGTGTGACAGGTGGGGGCTTCCCAGGTGGCACAGTGGTAAAGAACCCACCTGCCAATGCTGGAGACAATCGGGTTTGATCCCTGGGTCAGGATGATCCCCTGGAGAAGGAAATGGCTACCCACTCCAGTAGTCTTGTCTGGGAAATTCCACTGACAAGGAGCCTGGCTGGCTACATCCAGGGGGTTGCAAAGGGTCGGACACGACTGAGCATGCACACACACCCACAGAACAGAGTATTATAAACTATAAAAAAGGGACGTGTGTGCGCCAAGTCCCTTCAGTCATGTCTGGCTCTGTGCAACCCTATGGACTGTGGCCTGCCAGGCTCCTCTGTCCATGGGATTCTCCACGCAAGAATCCTGGAGTGGGTTGCCACTTCCCCCTCCAGGGGATCTTCCCAACCCAGGGATTGAACCCAAGTCTGTCTTCTGCACTGGCAGGTGGGTTCTTTACCACTGAGCCACCTGGGAAGCCCTTGATACAAGATGAATCAATCTTGAAAACACTGTGCTAAGCAAAAGCAGCTAGACACAAAAGGTCACATATTGTGTGATTCCATCCATTTGAAATGTCCATTTACATGAAAATGTCCAAAACAGATACATCTTTAAAAACAGTAAGTACATTTAGCGGTTTCTGGGCTGGAGGGTAAGATGGAAGGGGAGGGATGAGGAACAGCTGTTAATGAGCATGGAGTTCCTTTTTGGGATGATGAAAATATTTTAGTGTTACTGGCGATAAACGCACAACTGTCAATATACTAAAACCACTGATGTGGTATACACTATTTATTTCTGGCCATGCCATATAGGGCTTGTGGGATCTTAGTTCCTGCAAGTTAGTGCAGGGTCCTCATCACTGGACTGTCAGGGAAGTCTCTGAAATGATATACTTTAATAGGTTGAATTTTATTTCAATTAAAAAAAAGCTAAATAAAAAAGTAAAACAGGGTAAAAGGATAGAAAGGGAAGGGGAGGTTGCTGTTTTGGATAAGGTAGTCAGGAATGACCTTATTTTGGGTAGTGACCTGAACAATATAAAGAAGCTAACCATGTAAATCTGAGAGGTGGGAGGAGGGAGAGGAGGGAGATTCCAGGAGGAAAGGCAAGTAGGAAGACTCTTAAGGTAGATGCCTATCTATTTTTAAGGAACAGCAAAGAGGCGAGTAGTGTGGCTGCATGCAGTAGCAAGCCATGTGTAGAGCCACAGTAAGGACTGGTCTTCACTCTAAATGATGGAAAGCCATCAGAGCCAGAAGCAACGACCACATGTACATTTATAAGGTTCACTTTGTTGCTAGGTGGGGAATAAACTGAGGCAGAAGGGAAGGAAGGAAATCTATTAGAGATGGCTTCTGTTAGTATTGGTGGGTAAAAAATGGTCAGATTGGATGTACATCTAATCACAATATACACTTTAAATATCTTAAACTTGTATTTGTCAATTATATCCCAATAAATATGGGCAGAAAAAGTGGTTGGATTCAAAATATACTCTAATGTTAGAGCCAAAGGGATTTCTAATGCATCAAATGTGCCGCACAGGAGAGAGGAGCGAAGAATGAGGCTAAGGAGTTTCGCTCTGTGCAAGGTGTAGATGGAGAGGCTGCTCACTGAGGTGGGGAAGCCTGAGAGAGGATGACTGGGCAGGGAAATCAGAAGTCAATTCATCTTAAATTTGAGGCGCCTACTAATCCAAGTGCATCTACAAGACTGGAATTCAGTACAACAGTCAGGCTAGAAGTATACAGTGGAGAGCCACGGCAGAAGACATTTGACGCTTTGTGCAGGGATGACTCACCAGAGGCAGACAGGAGAGTCTAGGGGTTGGGCCCTGGAGCACTCTGACATTTGGATACTTGGAAGATTTGGCACAATTTATGTTTTCTGAGAGGAGCAGCCTGTTAGAAGAAGACAGGAATGCTCCATCTTTGTTATTCTTAAAGAATCAGATGATCTGATGGATAAAAGTTCCTTCAAAGCAAGACTTGATCTCATTTCTAGATCTTTAAAGATTTCTTCCTCTTCCATTTCTTTGGAGTTAGCTCACAGAGAGTGAACCTATTGATCTACTAGGTATTCTCAGATTATTTCTTTACAAAGTATGCTGCCTTAAGGATCTCAAGTCAGTGTACTAAAATGATAATCATACTAAACACCACACTAAAATGACAATCCAAATACTCATTGTTTGATTTGGGGCATATTAGACTTCCCTTGTGGCTTAGAGGGTAAAGCATCTGCCTGCAATGCAGGAGACCTGGGTTCGATCCCTGGGTCGGGAAGATCCCCTGGAGAAAGAAATGGCAACCCACTCCAGTATTCTTGCCTGGAAAATCCCACGGACAGAGGAGCCTGGTGGGCTACGGTCCATGGGGCTGCAAAGAGTCGGACACGACTGAGTGACTTCATTCATTCATTCATTCAATAAGACAGCTGGGTGTGCTTTTTAGATGTGCACAAATGTGGTCAGAAACAGTCTTTATCGCAGATACTTTATAGATAGGCTGTATTTCGGAGGGTCAGGGTATGGGAATCTACTCAACTCATTTGGTAAAAGTCTAAGCAAAATAACCCAAGTGCTTGGGGTAGTGACACTTGTGCAGTGGGTACTACAGGTTGTACAGCTGATGTAGCACATTTAACAAACTATAATTGCTACCCTTAAAAAAAGAGGCAGTAAGGTTTCCCTGATGGTTCAGTGGAAGAGAATCCACCTGCCAATGATACACAGGTTTGATCCCTGATCTGGGAAGACGCCATGTGCCATGGAGCAGATACGCCTGTGCACCACAACTACTGAGCCTGAGCTCTGGAGCCCCAGAGGCACAGCTACTGAAGCCTGTGCGTCCTGGAGCCTGTGCTCCACAAGGGAAGCCACTGCAGTGAGAAGGCCATGCACCACAACTACAGAGTAGCCCCCACTCTCTGCAACTAGAGCAAAGCCTGCAGGGCACTGAAGACCCAGCCCAGCCAGAAATAAAAGAGATAAAATCATTTGAAAAGGAGTTGGGGATGGACAGGGAAGCCTGGTGAACTGCAGTCCAAGGGGTCACAAAGAGTCGGATACAACTGAGTGACTGAACTGAACTGAATATTACATACACTGATAAGAAACAATCTTAAGATGTAGCAGTAAATGAAAAAACAATAGGTACAAAATAGAGTGTAAAGTTTGCTTAAATTTGAGTAATAAAAGACATACATACATATAAATTATATGCTTATGTATACATGGAATATCTCCAAAAGGATACACAGTTAGCTCATCAAATTATGTTCCATGTGTTTATATTAGTTACTAAAAAAAAAAAAAACAAACCACCCAAAAAACCCAAAATCTAGCCACAAAGCCTCAAATATCAGTGGGATAGGAAACAGAATAGGTAATGGTCATTAGAAAAAGAGATTCCTTCAAATAAGAAAAAGAAAAGCTTGCCAAAAGACAAATGGAGCTAAGGTTTGAAATTAGTATTTCACAAAAGAAATATACAGGGCAAACACATTCTTAAAACATATATCTTTCTTAGAAACTAAACAAAACCAAGTGCCATTATTTTACCCTTCAGACTGGAAACTTAAACAACAACAAAAAAACACTTAACACTGGTACACGTATATAAGACAGGAATGCTCATACTTTACTGGTGATGCTTGGGTTTTAGCCTTCTAACCATACATGTATCAAAAGCCTTAAGCATACACAAAGGGTAAAGCATGCACCTTTCTCTCACCCAGCAATGGCACCTCCAAGAACTAAACATGAGCAAATAAGGCAACAAGTACAAAAGAATACATCCAACAAGGATACTACTTCATGGGTGTTGTGCTTTGCTTTTTTTCCTTTACCCCTAAATAATCTACTCATAGCTTTGATTATAACAGCAAATCTTGGAAGGAAGCCAGTGTTTACCAATAAAAGATTAGTTAATAAATTACAGTATAACCAAGTAACTACTAAAACCTAAGTTTCCAAAGAATTTATACGAGCATTTAACAGATGTTCACAGTACATGGGAGAAAAACGATTAGCAAAGAAAGCAGCATCTCATCTCTTTGGCTAGGGGCAAGAAATATATACCCATAGGAGCCTGGAAATACAAATACCAAAATGTTAATATTCTGGGGGTAGATTATATGTGATTTTGGTTTTTTTTCCTACCTTCTGATTTCTCCTAAGGTTGTTTTTTTATTTAGATGGGAATACCAGACCACCTGACCTGCCTCTTGAGAAACCTATATGCAGGTCAGGAAGCAACAGTTAGAACTGGACATGGAACAACAGACTGGTTCCAAATAGGAAAAGGAGTACATCAAGGCTGTATATTGTTACCCTGCTTATTTAACTTATATGCAGAGTACATCATGAGAAATGTTGCGCTGGAAGAAACACAAGCTGGAATCAAGATTGCCAGGAGAAATATCAATAACCTCAGATATGCAGATGGCACCACCCTTATGGCAGAAAGTGAAGAAGAACTAAAGAGTCTCTTGATGAAAGTGAGAGAGGAGAGTGAAAAAGTTGGCTTAAACCTCAAAATTCAGAAAACTAAGATCATGGCATCTGCTTCCATCATTTCGTGGCAGACAGATGGGGCAATAGTGGAAACAGTGGCTGACTTCATTTTTGGGGGCTCCAAAATCACTGCAGATGGTGATTGCAGCCATGAAATTAAAAGATGCTTACTCCTTGGAAGGAAAGTTATGACCAACCTAGACAGCATATTAAAAAGCAGAGACATTACTTTGTCAACAAAGGTCTAGTCAAGGCTATGGTTTTTCCAGTGGTCATGTATGGATGTGAGAGTTGGACTGTGAAGAAAGCTACGCACAGAAGAATTGATGCTTTTGAACAGTGGTGTTACAGAAGACTCTTGAGAGTGCCTTGGACTGCAAGGAGATCCAGCCAGTCCATCCTAAAGGAGATCAGTCCTGGGTGTTCACTGGAAGGACTGATGTTGAAGCTGAAACTCCAGTACTTTGGCCACCTCATGAGAAGAGCTGACTCATTTAAAAAGACCTTCATGCTGGGAAAGATTGAGGGCAGGAGGAGAAGGGGACGACAGAAGATGAGATGGTTGGATGGCATCACCGACTCAATGGACAGGAGTTTGAGTAAACTCTGGGAGTTGGTGATGGAACAGGGAGGCCTGGCATGCTGAGGTTCATGGGGTTTGAAAGAGTCGGACATGATTGAGTGACTGAACTGAACTGAATAAGGATGTACTGTTTTTCAACTTGGGAAATATGGTATTGGGACAGGGGGCAAAAAACACAGAAGACACAAAAAATCCAGTTATATTTTTTCAATATTCTAATCTTTAAAACTATGAAGAATCATGATATCTAAATCTATGTATGAAAAAAGAAACTGTGTGGGGAGATTCTTTTTTTCTAGTTATAAAAATATCAAATACAAAAGGGTAGGAATTATTGCTTTATTTGAGAAACTTACTTCCAAATCACTTTTATGTATTTTAAAAAATCATAAAGAGCATCCAAGAAAAAAACATATACAGTTTCCATAGGAATAAGGACCAAAAAATGGGGTTGATGACTGCCCCAAACGATATTTCCTAAAGGAAAAAAATGTAATATTTAACTTTTTTTTTGAGGCTGGGTAAGTGAACTACATACATCATAAATAAAATTTTCTTACTTTACAAGGAGGAAGGACTCTGATCCTGTTTTTGATGCACATTAAATACAAAAATCCATTTTTCTGAACAAGATGAGGGAAAAAACATCATTCTTCAATACTTCAGCTCATGCAATGAAATCCAAAGGTCTGTTGAATCCACCTTTTCGATTCATGTACTGCCTATGACGAGAAAATTTATTTATTAAAAAAATTGTGGGTTTGTCTTATAAAAGAAATAATCATATGCTTCAGAAGTGAAACCTATAAACTAGTTCTAAAATGGCGACATCTAGGGCAAGAAGTATTCAAAGTCAAAATTTAAACAAAAGCATGGAAATATACTTTCAGTATTATTTGGGAAGATTCTACAGACTTAAAAAAAATCAATTGAAAATCCATATTTAAGTAACACCAAACGCCTACCAAATTTAAGGAAAACAGAGAAGAGTTTCAAACAGGTACCTATCAAACAAATCTGATTACACACTGTACTAGTTCTCCCCATAAGACCTTATTTGAAGGTAATTTTATAGTGGACTGTTGATTCTAGTATTTTAACTCACAGCAGTCTCAAATCACACTATTCATATTTCTAAAGTAACTGAAGTATTAGTCTAAATTAACTGAAGTGATAAAATTTAGAGAAAAAGACAATGTTTGAAGATGTCTTGACTTTTCTGTTCATGCAGTGAGATTTCAAGTATGGATTGGCTTGTTTTGTGGTATTAATAAAATATGCCTATACTTAACAGATAGGTATTTACAGTTGAAATCCTTACATAATCAATTTAGAGAAATAATTCAGAAGGAATCTATTTTAAAACCTATAATTATAATGAAATTAAAGTCTAAAGACTTGAGACTATGCTATTTTGAAGAAAGAATTACTTATAACCTAAAATATTTAAGCCAACTACCTCTTCTCTGTAATAGTTTCTGGTTCACAGGTAAATTTAAAATTATTTTAACATACAAGAATATAAACAAGGAAGATTAAATCAAGGAACAATATGGAAACCTAACTAAAGTAAGGGATTGTATGGAAAACTGCTACATTTCCTACAAACATGATTATCCCATAACAAATTCTTTCCCAAGCATATAATTTATATTAGTTCAAACGTAATAATGGCAGCTATGCATACCTATACTTCCTCTTCTGAGACACATTTATGGCATAGGCATTTACAGAGCCATCCACCTTTTTCCCCTGGAGAGAAGCAAGAAACAAAAACGAAAACACACACACAAACACACAAGAGAAAGAATATATTAAATGCCTTGATCAGAGAGCTGCATTCCACAGACCTCTTCAATGGCAAGATGCATTTAAGCATGACGTAATCCAATGACTGAAAGAATTTTCAGATCCTGATGATATCCCAGGAACTCCTAAGTGTTATAACTCTGTTCACATTTTTATAGTCACATATAAGGAAATACCAATATTCAAACCAACAAATGCTCATATGTATTATGTGCAAGGCATGCAGGGAGAGTGGGTAGCAGAGCCTCACCTTTTCTGGTCAGAGAATTCTTCAAAACCAAATACAAGTTACGGATATCTCCTCTAGAAAAATTCATATTCACAAAAATTTAACTTACGACCTGAACTGATGGGATTCTCAAATCAGTCACCATTTGTATCTAATTCCATTTCTTGCACAGGCTTTGAAATTTTTATTTTTTATTTTTTTTTTTTAAATTTATTTATTTGGCTGTGCCAGGCATTAGTTGTTTCAAACATGATCTTCAGTCTTTGATGCAGCATGCGGAGTCTTTAGTTGTGCCATGTGGGATCTAGTTCCCTGACCAGGAATCGAACCCAGATCCCCTGCATTAGGAGTACAGAGTCTCAGCCACTGGACCACCAGGGAAGTCCCAAAATTTTGATTTTTAAATCAAGAATCAAGATAACAGGTACTAATGTTGTATCACTTGTACCTCAGACTTTCCTTTTCATTAATTTCTTTATGGGTCTTTTGATTCAGCAAAATGAACTCACCACTTTCTGTTCCTCATGCCTAAACTGCCTTCTCAACTTCCATCCAATCTTTAACCGTCTGGTTTTTGTGCATTCTTCAAGGCCAAGTCAAATGACCCAGCTGCTAGGAAGAGCTCTCTTCTCTAACTCCCACAGAATGTTAACTGTGCTTTCCTCACAATTCCCTCCATTTCTACCCTCCATTTATCACGATGTCTGATCATGATGATAGTATCTACACCATCACCATGGGTAACACCACACTGTTGTTGTTTAGTCACTAGGTCACATCCAACCCTTTGCAACCCCATGGACTATAGCCCACCAGGCTCCTCTGTCCGTGGGATTTCCAAGGCAAGGATACTGGAGTGGGTTGCCATGTCCTTCTCCAGGGGATCCTCCCCACCCAGAGATCAAACCCGGGTCTCCTGCATTTAGCAGGCTGATTCTTTACCACTGAGCCACCAGGAAAGTCCATTCATCTTTTTTACTAAGTTCAGTTACTAAAGGCGAACTGATTTTTGAAAACTATTTGTAGAGTTGTATGTTTTAGCTCTCTTCTCATTTACATGTTGGAATAGAAAATTTGTCCATAAATAAACAAAACCAACTTTGAAATTTTTTAGAATGTTAAAATAGAAGGGAAAATAAGTAAACTAATTTGGCATTTGAAGAGGTTCCACCATAGATTAATGATGAAATATCACAAGATACACATTACTGAAAACTACAAATGAGGTGAGAAACTATAACTGAGAGCCCTGAAGCCAACTGCATATGAGTTAACATCCTGATGTCATTAAAATGACATCCTTGATGTCATTAAAAAACAACTGACATCATTTGTTCTTGTGGTACTCATAATTTTTATGGAATATATAAATTCTCACATAATTTTTCCTTTATAAACAAACATCTTCAGCACAGACTACATTTAAAAGTAGTGTGGCTCCATCTTTACATCTGATACTAAGGAATTCCAAACATAACGTCAGGCAATAGTAAAACCAAAAAAAAAAAAAAGAATTCTAATAAGGTCCTTCACTATTCTTCTAAAAATAGTGAAATTTAGTTGTCTCATTTTGGAAGTATTTTTATTCATCCAATATATGTATTAATTAAACCAGTTTACTTACAAAACGCTCATTGGAATAGCAAATAAGGAACTGGTATATTCAAGAAAAAAACCTGATACAGAAATTGCATTAAATTTTAAAATGGGGTTCACATAGCCATTTGTGAGAATCAAAGAGCTCATTCTTAATTTTCTCACCTCAAAATAGTCATGCCTCTGGTACTCCTCTTAGGCCACACACTGTCATTTAAAAAATACACAGGAATCCTACAGAATGACATCAGTTAGAAGCTCTTAGAGCATCTGCAATTACCCCACTCCATTCACGACATAATGGAACACAAGATTAGAGAAGTGGATTATTTCTGACACCTCCCCTCAGAGATTGCAACTTCTATTTGTAAAATGAAAAGGACTTAAAATTCTATAAAGAAAGTTTTAAAAATGTATTTTCTCTCCACACACACTCTCCCTGTCTATTCTTAATGGCTTCCTCTCTCTATCCTCCCTTCTCTCTTCATTCAATTTCCTCTCTCCCTTCATCTCCCCTTTGCTCTATTTCTCTCTACCCCATCTCCTTATCTTTCTCCCATCTCCCTGTCCACAACCTCTCCCTCTTTTGCCTCCCCACCTCCTTATTCTTTCCAATATGATGGTCAGGGCTAGAGAACAATCAAATTCCTGTCAATCCCTCTCCTTGAGTTATGAGATATGTATGCAGCTATGCAATGTCATCTCTATCTGGCAGCTGCATTTCATTCTGTTTCATAGCACTTCCCTTTCCTACAATCCTTTCTTTGGTTAACCCTATCAGCCTGACACCTCAACAGTCATCACTGACTACTTGCCTCCATTCCCACCACCACTAACTCTTGTTTCTGAATTGTTCTCAGTATTCCAGCTTCTCTCCTCAGGTCAGGCCTTCATCATCTTTCACTGCATGACTGGGCAGTTCTCCTAGTCTTTTGTTTGTCCTCCATGAGGCCCCAGGTAATCTTTCTAAACATACATATAATCTGTTGCTCCCTTGCTTAAAAAACCATTGCTTCCTCTCGTCATCAAAATAATCAACTTAAATTCCTCAGTATGGCTAAGGATATCAGCCTTCTGTGATTTGCCTCCCACTCTATTTCTAGCCCCATCTATAGTCACCAGCCCATCAACACCCTTTCTCTAGTCACTGAATTTGAAACTCCTCCAATACTCTATGCCACTTCACGCTGACAGGGCATCTCTGTAAGCTTTTCCCTCTATTTCAAATGATCTTCCTCCTCTTCTTTGTCTGATCACCTCTACTGGCCCTTTAAGATCTAATTCAAATATCCCAAGCAAATACTCCCTGAATTCCAATGGCAGCCCACAACTTCCTTCTCTTTGCTTTCAAATCCCTTCACACAGTTACTGTCTTCTAACAGAACAAGCTTGTATCACTGGAAGAAATTACAAGTGATAGTAAAAGAATATGGAAAAATGGGGCAGATCAGTTCACATTAAGAATACTTGACTGGCTACATGTTTTACTTACTTTTGTGGAGTCAAAGGAGGCAAATCCCATTAACTTCATCATTTCTATTTCTTCCTCTGTTTTGCCCTCTAAGTCTTCCTCTACAAAAATAAGTGATACATTTTAAACTCATTTTATACATAAAAAAGAAAGCTGGCAATAGATTAATAGTTGTTCCACTTTACCAGCAGAGAATATACTAAACAACTAGCTAAAGACTTGAATTTAATGAAAAATCCCTCAATTTGGATAGAATATAACTTAAGGTGCAAGGAAGAAGTGGCATCTCCATCCTCCACTGTAAGAGACTGCTTAAAAGGATATGCTTGGCATCTTTAGGAAGGACCACCTTCAACATCAGACAGTGAAGATACTTCCAAAATAGAATATTTTCATGTTTTTAATTGTCCTTCCTGTATCAAGAGCACCAAATAATGAGTAATTAGGGTACAATTAAAACAAAATCTCAAAACCATATCCAAATGAACACTATGTGTGTGTGTGTGTGTGTGTGTGTGTGTGCGTGTGTGTGTGTGCGTGCTCAGTCATGTCCAATTCTTTCACAACAGCATGGACTGTAGCACGCCAGGCTCCTCTGTCCATGGGATTTTTCAGGCAAGAATACTAGAGTGGGTTGCCATTTCCTTCTCCAAGGGATCCTCCCAACCCAAGGACTGAACGTGTGGTCCTTCATTGCAGGCAGATTCTTTACCGCTGAGCCACTGGGGAAGCCCCTAATGAATACTGTCAAAAACTTAAATAGCTAAAGATTCAAAAATTATACTTAATTTTATAATTGAATTTCTAAACAAGGCTATACATTTCCTACAGTTATTTATCTAATATTACCAGTTATCTGGCGTTCTTTGCTCTTTGTTTCTTTTGTTTCTTTCTTCTCCTCATCTCTTCTTTCTTTCAGTCGAGAAGGGGAAGGAGATGTGGATCTATGTCGTCTTGGGGACCTAATATTTAATAGGGAAAGATGTCAGAAACAGAGACATACCTGGTGACTTGTGTTGATGAGCACAGATATACATGAGTGCATGAAACGTAAAGGCTGAACAAAAGCCGGATTCTAGAGAAAGGAATTTGTTCCTCAAAGCAGAACGAGGAAGAAAGTTCTGCCTCAGCTCAGTTCAGTCGCTCAGTCGTGTCCGACTCTTTGCAACCCCATGAACTGCAGCAGCCAGGCCTCCCTGTCCATCACCAACTCCCGGAGTTCACCCAAATCCACGTCCATCAAGTCGGTGATGCCATCCAGCCATCTCATCCTGGGTCGTCCCCTTCTCCTCCTGCCCCCAATCCCTCCCAGCATCAGTGTCTTTTCCAATGAGTCAACTCTTCACATGAGGTGGCCAAAATACTGGACTTTCAGCTTCGACATCAGTCCTTCCAATGAACACCCAGGACTGATCTCCTTTAGAATGGACTGGTTGGATCTCCTTGCAGTCCAAGGGACTCTCAAGAGTCTTCTCTAACACCATAGTTCAAAAGCATCAATTCTTCTGCGCTCAGCTTTCTTCACAGTCCAACTCTCACATCCATACATGATCACTGGAAAAACCATAGCCTTGACTAGATGGACCTTTGTTGGAAAAGTAATGTCTCTGCTTTTGAATATGCTCTCTAGGTTGGTCATAACTTTCCTTCCAAGGAGTGTCTTTTAATTTCATGGCTGCAGTCACCATCTGCAGTGATTTTGGAGCACCCCAAAATAAAGTCTGACACTGTTTCCACTGTTTTCCCATCTATTTGCCATGAAGTGATGGGACCAGATGCCATGATCTTCATTTTCTGAATGTTGAGCTTTAAGCCAACTTTTTCACTCTCCTCTCTCACTTTTATCAAGAGGCTCTTTAGTTCCTCTTCACTTTCTGCTGTAAAGGTGGTGTCATGTGCATATTTGAGGTTATTGATATTTCTCCCGGCAATCTTGATTCCAGCTTGTGTTTCTTCCAGCCCAGTGTTTCTCATGATGTAGTCTGCATATAAGTTAAATAAGCAGGGTGACAATATATAGCCTTGACGTACTCCTTTTCCTATTTGGAACCAGTCTGTTGTTCCATGTCCAGTTCTAACTGTTGCTTCCTGACCTGCATGGGATTCTCCAGGCAAGAATACTGGAGTGGGTTGCCACTTCCTTCTCCAGGGGATCTTCCTGACCCAGGGATCGAACTGGGGTCTCCCGCATTGCAGGCAGATGCTTTCACCTCAAGAGGCAGGTCAGGTGGTGTGGTATTCCCATGTCTTGAAGAATTTTCCACAGTTTATTGTGATCCATACAGTCTGCCTAGGCCCTGACTATTAACAAAAAATTATTGTTTAATTATCAGTTACATTCAGTATAGCTAGGATAAAAATCTTTTTGTAAGGCAGAAAAAAGAAAACAAAAAGTATATTTGATGGTTATTAAGAATCAGAGTCCACTTCTAGAATTCTTCCAAGATCTCACACTCTTGATTATATGGTTGAATAAACTATTATCACCAAAAGTTTATAAACAAGTAAGACTATAATATACAAAACACTTTTTTACTCCTGCTAAGTACTTTTCATGTATTATTTTTCATTTACTCCTCAAGACAACTCTACTATGTGGAATGTTATCAACCCCATTTACCAATGGGAATGTTAGGTTTAGAATAAAGTGGGATAAAGTTCCGCTGATTTCATGAAACCGTTAAGTCCCTTTGTAAGCGATAACAACAAAGAGCAGAGACTACGCAGCCGTGGTAAAACTTCTGCTTTGCTGCACTTACCTGGAACGCCTTCTGTGTGGGGAGCGAGAACGGCTTCTTCTCCGATCTCGCTCCCGGGACCGGGACCTTTCTCGGCGCCTGCGTTCTCTTTCCCGAGATGTGGACCGGGACCGCCTACGCTCTAATAAAAACACAAAATTGCAGAGTCAAAAATTACTTGAAACATCTACTGGATGCTGAGCCGACCAACAGTAATATTATGTGAGCCATTTCTAGATGTCACATTTAAAAAGTAAAAAAAGACACATGAGATTAATTTTAACAGTATAGATTTAACCCAAACTTGGCTTCCCTTGGTGGCTCAGAGGTTAAAGCATCTTCCTGCAATGCGGGAGACCCCAGTTCGATCCCTGGGTCAGGAAGATACCCTGGAGAAGGAAATGGCAACCCACTCCAGTATTCTTGCCTGGAGAATCCCACGGAGGGAGGAGCCTGGCAGGCTACCGTCTACCGGGTCACAAAGAGTCGGACACGGCTGAGCGACTTCACTTCACCAGCATTTCAACATGCATTCATTTTTCCGCACTAATCAAGGAAAACCTGTGTTCGACACTTAAACAGCAGTTCTCAATTCGGATTGAGAACTTGTTAAGTACTCAATAGCCCTCTGTGGTTCGAGGGCTCATTTAACTTTTAAGATCAACCTGATTAGCTGAAGGTGATAAAAACTAACCAGGGGGCAGAATCGAGGTTCTAAGGGAAATCTTCTCCTTTCACTGCCCCCTTTAGGGGGCTGGGGCCAGAAGTCATTATGAGGTGAGCACCCTGAACGCAAACTCCTAAACGTCGATTTCCCTACTATAAACTGGGGAGGAAACCCTGACCACTTATGAACCTGGCGGCAGCACACGCTGAGTATTACGGAGTGTGGCATGTATTCTCATGTCAGCTTTGAAAGATAATATTTACCCCAGATGTCTAATTACGGGAATTCGGACGCAGGAGGGCTGGATGACTTGCACTAGGTCACCCAGAAATTGGGGGAACCATGGCCTGACTCTAAATTCCCAAGCCACAAGTACAACAAAAGTTATTACAGAAGGCTGACAAAGAGTCGGCCAAACCCCAACTGGGTTAAAAAAACACACACACAAAAAACTGCCTTCAAACCGGAGGGCTGAAGCGTGTACGGCCCAGGTCTTCGTTCCCAGCAGACCCCTCTCTTCTCCTTAGAAGAAAAGGTTCCCCCCTCTCCGCAGCCGTTAGACTGGGAACCAAAGTGGGGACGAGTCTCCAACCGAGCCCTCGACCCTCAGAACCTCCTCTGAACTCACCCCTCCGTGGGGAGCGGCTGCGACTGCGACCCATTTGGAATCCTTCTCCAGTACAAGTCGACCCGGAAACGGCTGTGCAACAACTTCCGGGAGGGCGGGAACCGAGCTTTCACCGCCGACTGGGAAACGATAAAACGACTCGCCAGGGTTCCGGCTTCTAAAGAAGGGAGGCTGCCCCAACCTGATACCGCCTCATCTCTGCTCCTCCAACCCCTCTTTCCTGGTGGCTTCACTATCTTCTCTCCAGTCTTTCGAGGTGGGCATTAGAATGTGCTTTGTTGTTTAGTCGCTAAGTCGTGTCCCACTCTTTTGCGACCCCATGGACTGTAGCCCTCCAGGTTCCTCTGTCCATGGAATTCTCCAGGCAAGAATACTGGAGTGGGTTGCCAGTTCCTTCCCCAGGGTATCTTCCCGACCCACGGTTGAAATCTGATATCTTGCATTGGCAGACGGGTTCCTTACCACTGACCCACCAGGGAAGCCCCTGCCTCCCTGTTGGTATTCTAGAAATGTCAGGAAAAAGCCATATATAAACCACGCTAACACAGTTCTCACTCCGCCCCGCCCCCATTATTCTTTCCTACTGTCTTGTCCAAAGGCAAAAAATATTTCATTTATCAAACCAATCTGAACTTACCATATGCAAAGTTTTAAGTCCACACGGGGAAGCAGTAGGGCGGGTCAGGAGGCAGAGGGAGCAAGGGAAAAGCAAGCATGGCCGAGAGCTTTTGTTGAGTTTTGTTGGAGGAACAGCAGAGGCTGGGAAGCAGGCTAAGCAGGTTCTCTAAGACTGACCAGCGGCTCTTGAGATTTAAGGGCTGTCCAGAGCTGTTGGTACCTGGCCCTGGGATCTGTGGCAGAGGAATAATGCCTTGACTTATGAGCTTGATAAAGGAAGTGATAGGAGAGTAGGGGCTTCTCACTGGCTGGCTTACATATTAAAGTCAAGACTCATAAGGGGACTCATTTGCTATCTCGCACAATTAGCTAGTCCTGGGAAGGGCAGTCTTGGCAAGGCCCCAGATGTCAAAACACCAGAAAATGAAAGCAATTAAAAAGGCATGATTAATACAGTTATTCACAAAAATATTTATTGCACACCTAGTACCAGAGGATTAAAAAAAATTTTTTTTTAACTTTTAAAATCTTTGGTTGCGCTGCGTCTTTGTTGCTCTACATGGGCCTTCTCTAGTTGCGGCCAGCAGGGGCTACCCTCTAGATGAGGTGCGTGGACTTCTCAATGCTGTGGCTTCTCTTGTTGCAGAGGGCAGGCTCTAGGCTTTCGGGCTTCAGTAGTTGCAGCAGGCAGGCTCAGTAGTTGTGGCATATGGACTTTGTTGTTACACAGCATGTGGGATCTTCCTGGGTCAGGGATCGAACCCACGTCGCCTGCATTGGCAGGTTGATTACTATCCACTGTATCACCAGGAAAGTCCTGTACCAGAGGATTAACCAATGAAAAAAGCAAGTCTGTTCTTGAGTACTTGCAGTCCACTGAGGGATACAAACAAGTAAACAGTATCCAGACGCACAGAGAGGGGCTGAACAAGATCCTAGGAGTTTACATGAAGTGGATACATAACTCGTTTGAGGGGAAGGGTTCTCGAATGTTTCTAAGAGGAAATGATGTTCAAATAAGACCTTAAGGATGAGTAGAAATTAGCCAGGTCAAATGGGGTGACTTTTGTGGTGGGAAAAGGGAAAGAGATTGTCCAGGCAGAGGATACTGCCTGTGCCAGGACAAGAGGCAAGGGAGCAGATGGGCTAAAAAGTAGAGACCTACGGAGCAAGGAGTGACCATGTGAAGACCAGACTGGAAGCCTTGTAGGCTGTGGTCAGGTTACCCTGTTCGTTCAAGGGCTTTGAGGACTGGAGGGAATCACATTTGAGTTTTTTCAGAGAACATGTTGGGTGATGTGGAGTCTTGACTGGCAGGTGGGGATGCAAAACACCTGAGGAGGATGGACAGTGGTCTAGGTTGGACTCCAGTGACCTACACTAGAGTGGTTTTATCAGTAGGTGATGTGAAAGTGGCTGAATTTGAGAATTGGTAAATTGGAAAAACTTGATTCTTAGATGTCTGCACAAGAGTTCGAAGATTCAAGGATGATATCCAGGTTTCTGGCTTGTGAGACTGGGTAGATGGTAACATTTGCTAAGATAAGGCATCTAAGTTTTGGGTAAAGGCTATATATATATCTGGACCTACTAATGTGAGGAGCTATTCTGAACACCCAAAAGGAGATGCCAACTATATGCGTATCTGGAGCTTGGAAGAGAGCTCTCAGCTGGAACCACACAGAAAAGGAAGCATCAGAATACAGATGTTCATTTGAAGCCATGAGAGTGCATGAAGCCACTCAGGGAGGCTGAGAGAAAAGGGCCTGAAGTCAGCCGGAGAAAGAGCCCAAAAGGAGACCAAGGGATAGCCCGAGAAACAGGAGTGTTATCAGGTAAGTTTTAGGAGAAGTCTGCTGTTTTTAAGAACAAACTGGTTAATTTAAAATGTGAAAATGAAAAAAAAAAAAAAGAAAAGAAAAACAAACACCAATCCCCCTACATCTAACCTAAAGGATTTAAGCAACAAAGTCTTTGTTCACTCAGTTTTATGGAGTTGTGAATGACTTTTACAGGGGAGAGAATTTGTATAACCCCCCTTTTTTTGGTCTGTGTGGCTTTTGAGATCTTAGTTCCTCCACCAGGGATTGAACCCAGGTCCACCTCAGTGAACACTTGGAGTCTTAACCATTGGACCACCAGGGGGTTCCCTGCATAACGCTCTTAAAAAGTTTGGCTTATGCAGGGCAAAATATGGCAGGCAAAATATGAGTGGAGGTAAATCCAGAGGTTTTGTGAAGATGGGAGAAACCTAAGCATGTTTAAAATAAAGAAAAAAAAAAGTACAGAAGAGAAAGAGAAAACCAAAGGAGTAAAATTTCCTAAAGGGACAGCCCTGAGATTTACCTCAGGGAGACAAAAAAGTGCCCCCTCTCCCCTGCCTGAAGATGTGGGACAGACTGTGCTCTGCTAAGGCTTCCTTATTTACTGATCAAGTTGCCCTCTCTCAGGATATAGATTCCATCACTGTGTACTTTCAGCACTGTTATCTTGAAGAAAAATCCTGTTTATAATACATGGCTTGAGGTTCCCTCATTCTGATGGTTATTTTAATAACTTTTCAGTGGGGCAGGGTTGCAGTGCTGTCAACACTTGTGATCATACTTACAAGTTCCCTCCCTAACCAGACAGGGCAATTTTCAATAAAGGTAAATTTGTGTATGTTGTTGTTTAGTCATTAAGTTGTGTTTGACTCTTGTGATCCCATGGACTATATAGCATGCCAAGCTCCTCTGTCCATGGAATTTCCCAGGCAAGAATACTGGATCGGGTTGCCATTTCCTTCTCCAGGGGATCTTCCCAACCCAGGGATTGAAGGAACCTGCTTCTCCTGCACTAGCAGAGGGATTCTTTACCACTGAGCCACCAGAGAAGCCAAAAAGTATATGTACTTTATATAAGAACATTAAGCATCTGTGATTCCTACAAATGTACTATCTTGAGCCTTGGTTAAATTGCTTTACCTTTTCTAGTCCTGTTTTATGTAAAACCACCAGCCTTTACAAAAGCATCCTACTTTTATCTTTACAGAGGGCTTCCCTGGTGGCTCAGATGGTAAAGCATCTGCCTGCAATGTGGGAGACACTGGTTCAATCCCTGGGTTGGGAAGATCCCCTGGGGAAGGAAATGGCAACCAACTGCAGTACTCTTGCCTGGAAAATTCAATGGATGGAGGAGCCTGGTGGGCTATAGTCCATGGGGTCGCAAAGAGTTGGACATGACTGAGCAACTTGACTTTATCTTTACAAATGGATGCATACTGTTGAATCAGTAATTTCACCACCAATTAGATGTAGTTTGACCACTAGTTAATAGTGATTGATGATGTTTGAGGTTTTCTGTGTTTGTATCATTTTATGATGGACTTTCAGAAGAATTGCAAACTCTGTGGTTGGGAGGAAACTACTGTGACTTTTTTTTTTAACTGTAGTTAATGGATTTAGGTCCAAATTACTTGAAGTTATGATTCAACACATCATTCTAGGTGATTGATAAGTTATCTACCATTTGCATTCTATTATCCTTTTCTATTCTTTACATGGGTTCATCTTTAAGGGAATATAATTCCTGACAGTTTCAATGTTAACAGTCCAATATTCTAGAGCACCTCTGTTCAATAGAACTTTTTGCAATGATGAACAGAGTATATTTGCACTGTCCAATACAGTAGCCACTAGTTACTTGTGGTTAACTAAGCACTTGGAATGTGTCTAGTGTGACTGAGGAAGTAAATTTTAAATTCTATTTATTTTTAATTAGCTTAGATAGCCACAGTGACTCTGGTGACCCTATTTTTACATCTGATGTTGAAATTTGCTTATTAATGATGGCAATCAATCCTCTTTAAAGACTTTGAAATGTGATAAAATGTTGGCTACTAAATGCTTGGTAAAAAACCAATGACTACCACTAATCATTTAATTTTGCCTACCTTGCTAAGTTTCAAGCCAAATTTATTTTTTGAAAAAGAAAGGTGTACTTTTAGATCTCTAGTAATTTAAGATGGAACTCTAGAATATTTCCTCTTAAGAACCTCTTCTTTACTGATAGCCAAATAAAAATAATTATTAGTTGGCTATTGTTTTCTAGCCCTTGCAGCTTAAAAAAAGACTTGGCAAAGGTTATAAGGCAAAAGGTGACCAACACAAAAATCTTCATATAGATTAGTTTATATAAGACTTTGGCTGACACTTAATACTTTATTAGAAATATTCCAATTAAAAAGAATGAAAAGTATGCAAAGTATTTGGTAAGAAAACAAAAGCAGATCTTTACTATCATTGTGGAGTACTAGCTGACAATTACCAGTTTCTCTAGTGAGAATACAACTTACTTGTGATTTAAGAAATAATTCTTTTGTTTGTAAGCAATTTTTGCTAGGAAACAAACAAGGGACAGGAACCATATATAATTCTACTTTGATTAATTCATACAAGTGAAATGAAATAATTTTACTAATATACTCAAACTTTAATTATCTTTACTCCCAAGATTTATAAAAATTCAGTTATTTAAATAATTTGATTTAAATTTGGTATTTATATTTTTAATATGTAAGGGTAAGGAATCTCTGATGTTACAATAAGACAGGAAAAAAACAAAAGCATCTCATTAAAGAGATATAGCCAAATACAAAAACAAGAAATGTAGTCTCTTGATACAGCCAAACTATTGTATTAAAACCATTCAAACTACAGTTCTAGGGGTGGAGATAGGGAAGGCATTTAAAAGCTTCCTTTAAATTCACCATGAGGATCAATTTTGAAAGGACAAAAGTGATTTATGAATGTATGGATATATTGCTAGGGAATAAAAACTAGCAATTAGTGCTAAAAGTTAAATCTAACTAGAAAAAAACGAACTTGGAAAAAAAATTCTGGTTTCAACTGAGTTTTTTTTTTTTTTTTTGGTTCGTTTTATATGTTATTTATTCTTCCTCCAAATGGGTATTTATTATTTGTACAGGTACACAAAAGTAATTCCCATTTTTCTTAAAACATACTAAAAATATATATTAACCACAAAAAATACTCACTTTGACTGGAAAGATGATGAGCGTGGCTATTTTCAAACTAGCAGTAAATGCAAGAACCAAACATATATAAATCATGAAAAATGTACATCTCATTTTTGACAAAAATAAGTTCTATTTATACATTAATGCTTTATTATCAGCTTCTATATGATATCCTCCAACCTTATGTACATTTACTATGAGATTTCTAGTATTATGTGTAACTCAAAGGCACTCAATTCGGAGATTATAAAGTCCTGAGCTTAAGTAGGAAATAGGATTCCCAACTAAAATTTGAAAATAAATAATTCAAAGATCACAGAATATAAAAATGTTTAAAGTATAATATTTGGTACATAAGTAATCTGTGACCTAATAATAAAGTTGTAGAGAATGTCAAAGAAAAGACCATAAAAGGCAAAAGAATATCCTCAGAATCAAACTAATTTTCTTCCCCTATTCAAGATCATTTGAAAGCCTGAAGCTGATTTTTTTCTTGTTAAAATTCTAGGAAAGCAAAATAAAAAAGCATGAAAATGCTTAAGTTAAATAAAAGTTCCTCAGTGTAGTCTTCAAAACCATGAAAAAAAATTTAATGATTAATAACATATATAGACTGAAGAATATCTGACTAGTAGGAGGAATCATAAAGAGCAGTTGAAAAAAAATTAAGGACAGCTTTAAATATACCAATTGAAAGAGCATTTATAATTGGCCAGATTATTCCTTTAGCATTCGTTTAGTCAAATAAAAATGCAACTAACAAATGGATAATTGAGGGTCACTAACATTCAAAGTTCAAGCTGAAAACTGACTATGTATGGTTGTAGAGAAACATGAAATTTACCTACAGCAATTTTCTGCTGATGCTAAATTAAAAAGCATGAGTTGATATCTTTATTAGCAAATGGTTTGACAGATATTCTCTTGGCTTTAAAATGCTTTTCCATATATGCATAGAAATGTGATGAGGATAAGAATAGTTTTCTGTATTATCTGTACAGTTCGTAAGGCCTTTGTCATTGTTAGTCACCTTAGATGTGAGTATCTGCAGGGCCAGTAAATTAAAGCTGGCCAAAAAGCTTTCAAAGTGCTACTGTTTCCAACTGGTGAGATCTTCAGTTTTCTGGATTTTCTGGATGATGACTATTTTCAGTTCTTTTTTCTGGCGATATATACAGGAAGTTACAGCAGATATATAAAGGGAAGATCAGAAGCCTGCTGTCCAAGTTCATCACTACTTGTTCCTATAAAACAAATTTGTTACTTTAATGATAATAGTAGTAGTATAAAAATAAAACAGAGAACCAAACTGTTGAACTAAGTGAACTAAAGGTTAGTATGGTGGTTAAAAGTTTGCATCTGGAACCTAACAGTCACTGTTCAAACCTCAAGACTTCCACCCACTAGCTTTGTGACCTCGGGCAAGTCACTGACTCTATCAACTGCAGCTTCCTCACTGTAAAAGGGGAGAATAACCACTCCATAGGATTATACTAGGATTAAACGAGACAGTGGACACAGAGGGCTTAGCAAAGCCAGCTATATATTAAGTAACCAATAATGGTAGTTATTTTCATTACTGGAAAATTTCTATCAAGTACCTACATATTTTAGGAACAGATATGGCCCAGAAATACAGAGATTTCTCATTTGGCTTCTGTCTGATGGCCTTTATGCACAGCAAATACTTGATGGGAGTCATTATTGTCACCAATAAGCATGGCTCCTTCTCACTCTTGTCTAAGATTTCCCACCATCTCTAATGCAAACAAGTCATTTGTCTCCTGGAACCTAAAATACATTACCATGTAAAATCAATTTCAAGTTTAGTTACATCAATACACAGGAGAGCAACTTGAGATTTCAGAGACAGGAGTTGATACTACACCTGAGAGCTACAAATGTAACCCTCACTCACTCATGCTACAGATCTCTGGAACCGTTTACCAGTAGGTTTTCGTGAAAAGAATAAATCCTTTTAGAGTGTAAGCAGTAGCCCTGAAATGGGAACTCCTCCATTTTTTCAATAGTTGGGATATATTCTCTGAACTAATATGCATTTGTTTCATCTTTATACATTCTGGAGAATATACTTAAAAAATTTTTTTTAAAAATATTTATTTTTGACTGTGCTGGGTCTTTGTTTCTGTGTGTGGACTTTCTCTAGTTGTGTTGAGTGGGGGCTACTCCTCACTGTAGTACACAGGCTCTAGGCGAGTGGTCTTCAGTAGTCGCAGCTCACAGGCTCAGCCGTCACGGCTTATGGGCTCTAGAGCATGGGCTCAGTAGGTGTGGTGCAAGGGCTTAATTATCTGCAGCACGTGGAATCTTCCCGGACCAGGGATCAAACTCATGTCCCCTGCACTGGCAGGCAGATTCTTATCAGGCGTACTACCAAGGAAGTCCCTGAAGAATATACTTTTAAAATGCTGTTTAAATCTAGAATTTTATATTATTTACTGAAGCATGTGTTCCTACAATGAAGAGGGACTAAAACTGGAACATTTCAGTGACAGACAAAGGCTCAGCTAGATACAGCTTCTGTGTTAGGGGAGCAGCAAGATAAATTTGGATAAAGGCGGCAAGGAAGAGAAATGTTACACGCACGCATGGACGCATGCATGCACACACACACCACACACACAAATAGAAATGTTACACACACGCACAACGCACGCACGCACACACACACACAGTACACACACACACAGTACGTACACACACACACACACACACACACACACTCACTCACTCACTCTGTAGTTTCCAAAATGGGCAAAGTGGTATTTTGTTAAGTGAACAAAATGGATATGATGACAAATCAGATGAGGCATCACCTGGCTGACAGTGCAAACAGGGTTGGCAGCAAGCATGTCAAAGCACAGCTGACCTTCAGATGCTTAAGTCACCCTGGACTAGTCAACATCTGTAGCAATAACCTGAGTCAAGGCAGATTTACTAAGTCTGTTGAGGACAAAAGCTTTGATGATGTGTGTACCTGATGATAAAAGCGAGATTCTTTACCCACAACTCTTAAGAAAATTAGCATTCTGTTATCTAAATATAGTTAAGGTTGGTAGGGGACAGTAGGTCAAAGACCCAATTCTGGAGAAAGAGAGCCATGCAGGTATCACTTGGGGGCTTAATGGACATACCAATTTCTGACTATTACACTGTACTAATCCCCATTTCCCATCCATTAGACACCTAATTCTTGCTTTGTTAAAACTTTTAACACCGCCCAATGGCTCAGTTTATATCTATATGTGCACCTTTATCTTTAGAAAAGCTCCATTTTCCTTCTTCCACTATGGCATGGAAGCAGTGAAGTCCATACATCACAGCATCAGACATAGTGATGGTATCTTCCTAGTTTTCATCTGTTTCCAGACTGTTTTTTCTCTCTTCTCTGCGGCTCATGTTACTTATTTCTACTATAGCTCTATTATTTCTAAATTTCAGAATCCTTAAGTCCAACTCCTTATTAGAAATCTTCGCTTAGACATAAAGCGACTCAAGTTTAAATCATCAGCTACTGAATACTACCTACTGTTTCCATTCTTTTTGGGCCATCAGTACTGTCATGCTTGCAGCTGGTTTTGATTCCCCATCCTAGTTCTTAAATACCTCACACCAGGTTACTTTTTTTGCCCACCCCTTAAATACCAACACTCCCTAGGTTTCCACCCTGTCATATTCTCAACATAATTTCCTGTAGGTTGTCTGACCCAATCATTGTTCCTAGCCCAGGCACTGCTGATAAGTGCTAGACCCATTTATCTACCAGTGTACCAATTTTTACCTCAGTGCCCTCAAATCAAATACGCTTTAAACGGAATTCATCATCTCTTTACCCCCAAGTCATGTTTGTTTTCCTTCCTGTAATTCAAATATAAGGGAAAAAAGTTGCCCAAGTCACAAAGCCAGGTACTACTATCTCTGACTACTTTCTTCTGCATCCTCACACACACTTAAGCATCAAATTCTACCAAATGCACCCCTTAATTTTGAGAACCCATCAACATCTCTTCACCCCATTACTATCCTCCTTAAGTTGAGGTTCTCGTTGTTTCCAATCTGGGTTACAGCAAGAGCATTTTTTTTTTAAATTGGATATTGGTTTCTTTATTTTTTTAAAGGCTCTTTAGGTATAAACATACAAGTTACATAAAATATACAATAAGTTCTCCTACATGTATATACACTTGAGAAACCAGCATACTCAAGATAATAGACATATCCATCCCCCTCAAAGTGTCCTTAGGTTCCTGATGCTTCCTCTACCCTCTGGAAACCAACTGCCTGCTTCTGTTCCATAGTCTGCCTTTTCTAGAGTTTTCAATAAAGATCATACGGAATGTACTCTTTTTTGTCTCACTTCTTGCATCTAGCTTAATTATTTCATCCATGTTATTGTGTGTACCAGTAATTCATACTTTGTTTACTGCTGATAATTTGGATTATAGCAATAGTTTCTAGACTGTCTTCCTGCCATTATCACGCCTCTAAGCTCAAAATGGATAATAAAGACCTAAATGTAAGATCAGAAACCATAAAACTCTAAGAGGAAAACATTGGCAGAACATTGTATAAAACATAAAATCACAGCAAAGTCCTCTATGACCCACCTCGGAGAGTAATGGAAATAAAAACAAAAATAAACAAGTGAGACCTAATTAAACTTAAAAGCTTTTGCATGGCAAAGGAAACTATATAAACAAAGTGGGAAGACAATCTTCAGAATGGAAGAAAATAATAGCAAATGAAACAACTGACAAAGGATTAAATTCCAAAATATACAAGAAGCTCATAAAACTGAACATCAGAAAAACAAACAACCCAATCAAAAAGTGGGCGAAAGACCTTAACAGACATTTCTCCAAAGAAGACATACAGATGGCTAATAAACACATGAAAAGATGCTCAACATCACTCATTAGAGAAATGCAAATCAAAACTACAATTAGTTATCACCTCACACTGGTTAGAATGGCCAACATCAAACAATAAATACTAGAGGGTGTGGAGAAAAGGGCACCCTTTTGCACTGTTGGAGGGAATGTAAATTGATATAGCCACGATGGAAGACAGTATGGAGATTCCTCAAAAAACTAGGAGTAGAACTACCATATGAACCAGCAATCCCACTACTTGGCATATACCGAGGAAATGAAAATTGAAAAAGGCACATATACCTCAATGTTCACTGAAGCACTATATATGATAGCTAGGACATGAAAGCAACCTAGATATCCATCATCAGATGAGTGGATAAAGAAACTGTGGTACATACATACAATGGAACATTACTCAGCCATAAAAGGAATGCATTTGAGTCCGTTCTAAAGAGAGGTGGATGAAGCTAGAGCCTATTATACAGAGTGAAGTCAGAAAGAGAAATATCATGTATTAACCCATATATATGGAGAAAGATGGTACTGAGGAACCTATTTACAGGGCAACAATGGAGATGCAGACTTATGGACACGGGCCGCGGGGGAGGAAGGAGAGGGCGGGACAAATGGAGAGAGTCACATGGAAGCGTATACACTACCATGTGTAACAGATAGCCAATGGAAATTAGCTGTATGACTCAGGGAACTCAAACCAGGACTCTACCAACCTAGAGCGGTGGGAGGTGGGAGGGAGGTTAGAGAGGGAGGAGACACGTGCATACCTATGGCTGACTCATCCTGACGTATGGCAGAGGCCAACACAGTATTGTGAAGCAATTTTCCTTCAATTAAAAATAAGTTAAAAAAACACAAACTACAGGACAAAAAAAATGATGTTGCACATATACATTTATTGACAAGAAAAGCTACATACAACAAAGTGGGAAAAAAGCAGGTTACAAAGCAGTTTAAGATAAAATTCTGGAAAAAGAATATAGGAGATGAAAGAAGCGTCATCTCTCAGCGAACCATGTATGATTTTTTTTCCTGTTTATTCTCTGTTTTTCTAAAACAAACCTCCATAAGCTACATAAAATACATACATGCAACTCCCATAGCTCTCTACAGATCTCGGAAAAAGTCCAAACTCAATCCATGGCCTGTCATGCCCTGCTCTACTCCTTCTGATCTCATTCTCTTTCAAACCTCTCAGTTCCTTGCAGGACCCATATGCTCCCTGGGCTCCATCTGAGGACTGGTTCAGGTATCCATTTACTTTTCAACTTGTCCAGAAGAGGCTTTCCTGAGCTGTCCCTCACCACTCCCCAACACCCAAAGGTTCGAGATATCTCCCTCAATGTTACAGTCTTTGAGCCCATCTCTCTTGTGCTACTCAGCTTTATAACATAAGCTTCTCTTCATTTCCTCCACTCCTAGCTTAAAACCTAGCATGTAACAGGGACACAAATGTTTGTTGAATGAACAAATCAAGGAATGCTAGGAATACAACTAGGCCTGGTGATTTTTAATTAAGTCTCTGGCTGCTTTGGGCCATGACAGTGTTTTTTTAAGGAAGTTCTAAGTTGAAGGTAAAGATAGACAATGTTCATGCAGCTCCAGAGGGTGTGAGAGAGACCAGTAGAGAATTTTAGTGGAGGCAGATTTGAACTTATTATCTATCTACCTTGTCATTTACTACCTCACATGTCAGAGTCAGCTTTTCATCCCTAAGAGTTCCAACAGTGGTTGAAGACCGTCCATAAGAATGCTGTTAAAGAAGTTCTCATACAAGGCAGGGAGGTCAGAACTGTAACTTCTAAGGCTGCTCCATGCAGTGCTAAATTCTGATATTCTATGATAGGCTCTTCAGTCTGAGGAAAACTGCTAACTTCTTTGTGTGTGTGTTTTTCTTTTTATTTTCTATTTTTTTCTTTCAAAACTGCTAACTTCTAATAATTTATGTAAACTACAGGCTCCAAACCCTTTATAAACACAGTGTGTCCTTTGAAATGATGGTTAGCTTTACTAGAAACAAACTTCCTTGATTTTTAACAGCTCTTTTTATTTTTTGAAACTGGTTTCCTTTGGCATCATGACATTTTTAAACTTATACACGCATGTGATTTATGAAGAAACAAACGGTCTCGGAGATAATTTTAGGAACACTGTAGATGTCTGTCATTTTAGAAACCCACTGTGCTAGCAGAGTAGGTTCTCTTAATATCCAGAATCTATGGAAACTTAGTGGATTGTTTTTAAGGTCTCTCTTATTAATGTATAAATAAATGCAATAATGAACACAATGGAGAAAACAATTAAAGAGTCATAACTTTTTGAAGATCATGTTCAGGATGAATAATTATTTCCGTACTGTCAACTTTTCCCTGCCCCTCCAATCAGATTGTGTTACCTTCTTTTTTGTCTTAGTGACACTTCTGCTAGAATGGAGTAAGCTTTGAATGAGTAAACATGGCACTTCCATCTTTACCTTCAAAAAACTCTCAAACCAATCTCTAAGTCAAATATTAAAATCTTACGAATTTTCAAAAAGGAGTCAAAAGACAAATACTACAATAAAAAATTAACAGAGAAGTAATGAGACATACCTGGTCCTTTTCAAGTGTAAGTATCTGATAGCCAGTTGTTCTACTGCATATTAGTTTTCCACTGCTATCAAAAGAGGCCAAACGTAATCTAGAATACACACACAAGCACAAAAATAATGACTTTTTAAAGTGCAGATTAAATAAGCCCTACTTTACTTTCTACTTTTTTCTTCCATATTCTAATTTTTAAATTTTTATTTACTTATTCTCTAGAAGTCTTTTATTTGATAATACTTTGCAAAGTTTTTTCAAACTATAAACTGATTCCATTTACATTTTTAAGCTTGTGCTATTATATATATCTGGGATATAAAAATAATTTATTTTTTATTGTGATAAAACAGACATAAAACTTACCATTTAGACCAAGTTTAAGTGTATAGTTCTTGACACTGAAGACATTTCACACTGTTCTGTTGTAGTCAATACCACCATCCAGCCAGAATCTTTACTACTTCCCCAGATGAAGCTGTACCCAGTGACATGAATTCTCCATTTCTACCTCAGCCCCTGACAATCACCATCCTATTTTCTGTCTCCATAAACTCGTCTACTCTATGCACATCATGTAAGTGGAATCATACAGCATGTGAGCTTTTGTAACTGGCTTATTTCACTTAGCACAGTGTCTTCAAGGTTCATGTTACAGCACACGTCAAAATTCCCCTCCACTTTAATGCTGAATAATATTGTTTTAGGTAAATGCCATGTTTTATCTGTCCATCTGCTGACACTTGGGTTGCATTCCTCTTTTGACTACTGTGAATAATGTTGCTATGTATACAAATATGTTTGAGTCCTTGGTTTCAATTCTCTGGGGGTAAATAACCAGAAGAGGAATCACTGGGTAATATGGTAATTCTATGTTTAATTTTTTGAGGAAATGCCATACCATTTTCCACAGGGTTTGCACCATTTTAACATTCTTAAATTTCTCCACATCTTCACAAACACTTTTGTTTTTCATATTAGCCATCCTAACAGGTGTGAGGTGATGTCTCACTGTGGTTTTGATCTTCATTTTCCTAATGATTAGTGAGGCTGAGCATCTTTCCATGTGCTTATTGGTCATTTGTACATTTTCTTTGGAGAAATATTTAAGTTCTTTTCCCATTTTTGAATCAAGTTTTTTTTGTTGTTGTTGTGGAATTCAGATGTTCTCTATGTATACTGGATATTACTTCATCAGCTATATGGTTAGCAAATACTTTCTTCCTATTCCATGGGTTACCTTTTCACTTTGTTAAGTGTCCTTTGACATGTGATTTAATTTTGATAAGTTGAACAATTTTTTTTTGTTGTTATTGTTGCCTGTGTTTTGGTATCATATTGAAGAAATCACTGTCAAACTTAGTATCAAAAAGCTTGCTTCCTGTTTTCTTCCAAGAGTTATTTTATTGTTTTGGCTCATATGTTTAGGTCTTTGATTCATTTTGAGTTAATTTTTGTGCATGGTGTACCTTAAATATGACTTCCCAGGTGGCACAGTGGTAAAGAATCTGCCTGCCAATGCAGGAGATAAGAGTTTGATCCTCGGCACAGGAAGATCACCTAGAGATCTTCCCACTCCAGTATTCTTGCCTGGAAAATTCCACAGACAGAGGAGCCTTGCCGGCTACAATCTGTGAGGCCACAAAGAGTTGGACGTGTCTGCGCATACACACACACAAGGTAAACATGAATCCAGGACTTTTAAATAATCTGTTCAATAAGCTATTTTCCAATTTGTCAGCATCCTCTCCAGAAAAATATTGCCAGCTCAACTATTAGGCAAAGTTGGACATCTGAAATCCTATAGAAAGTTAAGGATAATATGAGACATGTTTTCCTATAAAAGTACCTTGTTATATTTCCAGTTTGGACCTTTTAGGATTAGCAGCAAGGCAATAGCTTTAAGCCCAGTATCAACCCTATACCATTTATATTTTAGCACATTCTTTCTTCCTGATACATTAGATCTAGGTTTTATACTTTTTTTTATATACTTTTGATTATTAATACACTTTATAGGAATGGAGCCTTATCACTGCCTTTCCGTTTCACTGTATATTGTATCTTACCAAAGTTCTACCACTGTTGGTATAAATTATGGTTTTATTTCATTTTTATAGTTCTTCTGAGTGAGGAAGAGTGGGGTGGGAAAACTTCATCCTACCTAAATGCTATGCTCCTTCGAGGCTGTAAACTGACAGATCCACTACATGGCTGATTCAGTGTATTGCGTTTGAAAATGATGTATCGATTGGTGTAAGTTACAAGCAGGTCAAAGCCGAAGTTAAAACCTGTCCACCGCCAGCAGTACTGAAATACAAAGGAGAAAAGATTTACTTCAGTTTATCATATTAGCAAGTCAAAAATTAAAAGATCAAAATGTCTTTTCTTTTTAATTCATTTCAAATATTCCTGTATCATGGTTTCCTAATTTTGTCAGTGCCTTAAGACTTACCACACAGAATATATCTGTGAGACATATAAAAGGTTTACTACACAGACATGGTATACATCAAAGCCAGCAAAAGCAGCCTTTATGATCATTATTCCTTAAGGTACTTTCTTAATATTGTCTCTTTATGATCTATTCCATCAACTCTCCACACTGTAATTTTATCCCAACTAATATGGCTTTTTACTACAATTCTAAGGAGGTATATAGGTTAGGAAACTAGTAGTCTAGATAAAGGTAGTAAGAATCCATTAAAATTTCTCCTGCTTTAAAAATACTCTGAAATACCTTAAGTGATACCTTGTGTAATCTCTCTTACATGTAAAAATCTAAAAAATATATATATGTATTAAAAAACTCCTAAGCTCACAGTTACAGAGAACAGCTTGGTAGCTGCCAGAGGCAAGGGGTAAGGAGTAATGAATGAACACTGCTTTTTTTAAAAAAAGTTTAAATTAAATTTTAAAAATACTCTAAACTAACCAACAGAATCAACAACTGAGTTATTTTAAATACCATCATGAGGGACTTCCCTAGTGGCTCAATGGTGAAGAATCTGCCTGCCAATGCAGGAGGCACAGGTTTAGATTTCTGACCCAGGAAGATCCCACGTGCTGTGGAGCAACTAAGCTTGTGCACCACAACTATTAAGCCTGTGCTCTAGAACCCAGGAACTGTAACCACTCAGTCCATAAGCCCTGAGAGCCTGTGCTCCACAACAAGAGAAGCCACTGCAATGAGAAGCCGGTGCACCACAACCAGAGAAAAAGCCCACAGCAACAACAAAGACCCCAGTGTAGCCAAAAAGTAAAGAAATAAAACCATCATGAGGCTCACAAGCTTATTCTATCAACTAATAGTTAACAAGACACTATTAAGTCAAGTGGCATGCTACAACGAAGTTGAAGTTAGGGCTTTGAGTGCCTGGTTGACACTATGAATTACAGCATTAAATCAATAGTTCGTTATTTATTGAGCACATATTTTGTGCCAGGTACTGCTCTAGGCATTGAAGAAATGGCAGTAAGTAAGTTTCAGCCCTAGTAAATGTATATTTTAATACATGTATATTTGAGTGGAGGAGGACAGAATGTAATTCCAGGAGAGCGTGACAGGGCAGAGCATGGGAGCTGGCAGCTGGGGAGCCCACTGGTTCAGGCAGGTGGTCAGGGAATGTCTAAGGAGATGCTACATGACTAGAGCCCTGAGTCAACTAAGGAGCGGACCAGTTAGCTATCTGGGAAAAAGTGACTTAGACAAAGGAACAACGAGTCCAAAGCTCTGGAGGAAAAAACATGCTTGGCATATCTGAAGAACAGCAAAAAGGGCTATGTGGCTAGGGTAGTAACTGAGGGGGACAGAAGCTGGAGATGAGTTCAGAGAGCCAGTCAGAGGCCAGAGAATATAGCGCCCAGTGTCCACAGCAGAGAAGAGTTTGGATTTCTTCTAAGTGTGATAAAAGTCTAATGGAAAATTTTAGAGAAGGAGGTAACATGATCTAACTTGCATCTTAAAAAGATGATTTTGGCTGTTGTGTGGAAAACAGAATGTACAAGAGTAAAAACAGGGAGAGCAGTTATGAAGCTACAATACAGTCCAGGCAAGGGGAAATGGTGACTTGGATTTGGGTCACAGCAGAAGACAGGGCAAGTATATTTTGAAGCTATATATTTAAAGGAACTTCTTACAGACAACAGGTGTGGAATGAAAGAAGAATCCAAAGTTTCGAGCTTATACAACGAATGAACAAAAGGGCTATTTATGGGTTGGAGAATACTTGGGAAGGAGGAGTCTGGGAATGAAAACCAGAGTTTAGCTGGGCCTATTCTATTTGAGATGCTATTAGGATTCTAAGAAAGATGTCACATGAGAAACTGGATACAGGAGTTAGAAATTGGTGTTAAGCCATAGGACTAGAGATCACTTAGGAGCCAGCCAAAGAGCAAAGATAAGAAAGAAGTCCAAGTACTGATCCTCCAGTCATATCAATGTGTTGAGAAAGAGAAGGATCTAGCAAAGACTTACAGGAATCAGCCAATTAAGTAGAAAGAAAACTAGCACAGTGTGCTCTCCTGGAAGTCACAGAGAAAATCTCCAAGGAGTGAGTGAGCAGGATACTGCCAAGAACTTTCAGAAGACTAAAAACTACCTGATTTGGTAATGCAGGATCAGTGGTGATAGTGGCACGGCAGTTTCACTTGAGTTTATTGGAGTAAATGAATTGGAATGGAGACAGGCAACTTTTTTCAATGAGTTTTGCTTTAAAATGGTACAGGGAAGTGGAGTGGGAGCTAGAGTGGGATGTGGGTCAGGGAATGGTTTAGGATGGCCGATGCTGTAGCATGTTATAAGCTACATCAGAATGATGCAGAAGAGAAAACTGACGACGCAGGAGAGGGAGGTGATGACTGTATGAACAAACCTTCTGAATATGTGAGAAGGGAAGGGGTCATTACAGGAGGAGGGGATGGACTAGGACGGCAACAGTTCATCCACTCTGATAAAAGTACAACACACGGCTAAGATGCAGGTAGACTGGTAGTATTGTTGGTAGAAGATGCACAGACTCTCTTCCGATTGCCTTTATTTTCTGAATAAAGAAGGAAGGAATGCCACTGGATGAGAATAAGGGCGGGAGCACTGCCCTTGAGAAGGTACGAGAGTTACTCCAAGTGCAGGAGGGTAAGTTCACTAGGGAGACGCAAGGATCACACAGCATTAAAGACCTGCTTGAGGCTGACATTTACAAACAAAACCTGCTGGGGCATATTTGGTGTTTTTCTTTAGTTGAATTCATTTGTATGGAAGCAGGCATGGAAAGCAGGGGTTTCCCTGCCAGCTCAGTGGGAAGAATCCACCACTCCGATATTCTTGCCTGGGAAATCCCATGGATAGAAGACTTAGCGGGCTATAGTCCATGGGGTCTCAAATGAGTCAGATGTGACTTAGCGACTAAACAATAGTAACTGGCATGGAGAGTATGGAAAGGAGGGATTTAACAAGAACTGAGGACTAGCCAGGTGAATTTGACAGAGTGAAAAAAGGAAAAGAGAAATTAAGAGTATAAGCTAGGGACCAGTTTCAATACATAACATAAATTTAAGTCAAGTAAAGAAAGAAGTAGGGATGTGGTGAGAAGGTAATGGGAAAAAGTAAGAACAATGTAATGTACATTCCAGTGGGGTTAGAAAGATGTTGGGAGGTCAAATACTAGATGGAGAGCGCTACAAAGATACATTCTGCAAATGGTGTGCTTAAAGTGGAGATTTTGAAGGGGGTGTATGAATCAGGCATACAAAAATGGAGGATATGCTTACAGGAAATGGGTACCTGAGATAGAGTGGCACACAAGATCATGGAGGGAAGGAAGGTTCAGGAAAAGATACTAAAACCACTGAGACTGCTAGAAGAGTAGGGAGAAAGCAAACCAGTGAGCCCAGGGAGTGATGGCCATAGTCAGAGTAGTGAGTGGTGAAGAAGTATGCTTGTCAAAGGAGATATCATTCAATTATGACGAGAGTGGAACAAGGTCTGGGAGCAGCAACTAGGGTGACTAAGGAATAAAGGAGATGCTATTTCTCATTCATATTCTGATCATTTATCACAACTGTTAACACAAACATGAAATAATAAATCTTTCAAAACTTAAAAGTTAAAATGAGGGGAAATCTGGGAGAAAAATAACCAAATGGTTATCTAAATTAGGCTGGCAATCTGTTTCACATATACTATAGATCGCCAGTCCAGGTTTGATGCATGAGATAGGGTGCTCAGGGCTGGTGCACTGGGATGACCCTGAGGGATGGGATGGGGGGGGAGGTTCAGGATGGGGAACACACAGAAATAAAAAGTTTAAAAAATAATAGTAAAAAAAGAAAAACAAACAAAAAATTAGGCTGATTTTTTTTTTTAAGATAAAAATTACAGTTAGGATAGAGTTTTTAAAAAATGTAGTTCATGTCTCCTTAATGGCTGTAAAATCACCTTAAATGAGTCACTCAGTTTTTAAAAATAAATTAAGTAGAAACAAAGCTTGGGACACAGCAGCTGTAAGCACCGTCTTCTGATACTTTTGTTTCCCTTGTAAGCATTTGTACTGGGTGGTAATGAAAAACAATTCTTAATGTGGATGACAATCAAATCGAAAGGTCTGAATGTCTTTCATCTAGGGTTGTAACTATAAAACAGAATCACTCTTAAGACTATGTAACAGCTTTCATTAAAGATATTAAGATATTAATAGGATAAACTTATTTATCTTAATTTCTGGATTACTGAGGGATCTTCTCATAACTCTTATCTAGACTCCAGAGGTTCAACAGTCTCATGAAAGGCTGACAAATCAGTCACCACTAAGCATGTAACTCCTTGCCCAGGAGATCATGCTACAGAAACTAAAACACAAAAAAATGCTCTTCTGAGTTGTAACATGTATCATGACCGTTACTGAAAGCATATTTTGCACTAACAGTATAACAATTTGTATAAGACTATACAATTGAATTACAACCCATACTTACTTCACCATCTTTGGCAAGCTTTCTACCACACCTCATGCTATTTCCCTCTAGTTCTTCTTTATTAATTTCTTGAGGCCTAGAAATATACATAAAACATGAAATCTCATAGAAAATAGGCAACTAATAATTGAAAAATAATTGTGAGTTCAAATCAACAGGAAAAAATTGCTACTAGATTCAAAATTTTGTGGTATAGGTGAAGATCAAAATGCAGGGATTAAATCTAGCCCATTACCTTTGCTAAATAAAAAAACTTTTAATCTTTAGTGTTTTACTTATTGCCTTGACTTCTAGAACACTTTTACAAGAGCAGAGTAAAACCAGAGAAGACATGGGGGAAATCTATGAGAAAGTCTGCTTACTAAGAAAGAAAACTATTAAAGTCTAACTATTAAATAAAATATTAAATAAAATATAACTATTTTATATAAAATAGTTAACATGCAACTAACTAATAAATAAAATATATAAGATGCAACTTGGTATCATCTATTATTGTTTCACACACAACCCATTTTTTAACAGTAGAAAAACCAAGTCCAGCATTTAACAGAAAACTGCTGTAGAACTTTATCAATTAATCTTTACTTGGCCCTTTAAAAACCATAATCAACTAAGAGAAACAGTGTTATTTCAGTATGAAATAATAAAATGACACTATTACTAGCTTAGAATTCCAAATGATAAAAGTAATATAATATGTTCATTCATATACAGCATTTAGTAAGTACCAAGATACTGGGGCTATCATCATCTCATAAATATACTGAAACAAATACAACAAATAAAAATTAATTAAATGTAGATAAAATAAAACATGCCCTTGACATCCAAGAGCCCAGTCTAGTAGAAAGCTAGACTTAAGTAATAATATAATAATGTAGAGAGAACTAATGTTAAGAGCGTGAAGAAGGCACAGGTTTATTGCCTGGGGTTAGAGTGGGATCATCATGGAGGAAGTATTATTTGTGCCTGAGAGGGAGTTTCTTGAGGTAGAGGTCAGGGATGACCTCTACGCAGAAGAAGGCCATTCCAGGCAGAAGAACAGGAGGTAGAAAAGGACCAGAGCATGAAAGGATACCAACTGTCTGAAGAATGTAGTGCAGGCAGAACCTGAAACGAGCATGAGAGACGAAGGAAAAGGCATCTGGGACAGACAGCTGAAGGGCCGCCCCTGCCACACTAATACGAGTTTTAAGATGAGAGAGTTTCCATGTATTTTTTCTGTTACTTAAAATTTTTTTTTATGAAAAATTTAAAACCTGTAAAAGTAAACAGCATAATGAGCCAAAAATTTTTTTTTACCATCTAGTTTCAGTAATTTTGTTTTAGTTTTACTCTCAACCCACTTCTCCCCACACTCCTCCCAACTGACTATTTCTGAGGCTGATCCTCCAGACACCATATCCTTTAATCTATAAATAGTTCAGTATGTACTTCTTAAAGATAAGAACTTTCAAAAAATATTGACACAGATTTATCACACATGAAGCAATCATCCCTAACTAATCTCAAATGTCCCTGGTCCTATTTAAGCAGGGAAGTGAAATTATATTTCTACATAGGAAGATAATCCTGTTGGCAATGTGGAAAAGAGTTTGGAAGAGAAGAACCCTGGAGGGAGACTTTACTAGATTATAACCTAGAGTCCAGGGAGTACACTGTCTTTCTCATTTTACTGGTCCTGCAGTAGCAAGAAGATGCTCAGCATGTGTGGAATAGAGTGCTTCATTAGAGGCAATACAGCCATATACTTCTGAGGGCAAGAAAACCACTTATTCTAGCTCAGACTCTTAGGTAAGACTCTATATTATAAACTCAAAAAGGGTATACATGAGAAAAATCTTGAAACAAAAAAAGAACATCCATCATATAAAAACTGAATATACAAAAGAAGTAGGTAGGATGGTTTATAAAATATTTCATACATTACAAAATTCTTCACATCCGAATTCCAATAAATAATTTACTTTCATTTTTGGGAGAGATTTTTCTTATTCCTATTTCAACTATCTTACTATATTTCTGCAAAATAAGTATGCTGTGAATATATCTGGGAGAAGATGAGATATAAATTATAAGTAAACAGAAACTAAGAACCCTGGATAACAATCTTGTAATCATTATCATGAGTTTATAGAACCCTTTCACATACACCCTGTTTAGATATAAACACATTAGGCTATTATTTTAGTAAGTTTTCTGGTATATAAAAATAAAAGAGACTGGGGCAGGAAAAAAGTTAAATGTAAAGCCCTTCTATAAACTTATAGGTGGACTGTTTCTTCATACTGCCTATACCAAGGAGCTAGTATAAAGATCAAACAATAAATGTGGAAGAACTTCTGTGAACTGCAAAGCACTACACACTGAAAGAACAGATAATTTGCTTCCTCTTAAAATGAAGACAGTACAAAAATATTTTGTAGAGGGGTCATGTGCTTTTGACAAAGGCACCTATATATCTAGATAAGTTAATTCACCTTATAGTCAAGTCTTGAAAAAACCTATCACATTAGTGAAAATTTGACAATATTACCACAAATAAGAAAATCAGCTTTACCTATACATATATATGAAGATCATGCTTTATGAAAGCATAATTCGAAGTAACATTTCAATTAGGTTAAAAGAAAACCATAACACTGAGACAAAGCACATAAATTATTCAATTTTACTAACGAAACAAATGACAATACAAATACCCCATTATACTAACTGACCAGAAAGATAAATATTTATAATACTGACAGTTAAAGAAATATAAGAATAAAAGTTGATTACATGATCTTTTCTCTAACAGCTCTTGATTTTAATACTGTTACTGTTTTTTCAACATGAGTCCATTTAAAAATTCATACCAAAATCCACACACCTGTCATCAATTAATCTACAATAATGGAGGCAATAATATACGAAGGGGAAAAGATAGTCTCTTCAACAAGTGGTGTTGGGAAAGCTGGACAGTTACATGTAATCAATGAAATATGAACACTTCCTCACACTATATACCAAAAAATATATATATATATACACTTAAGTATAAAGACATGATAGCATAAGACTCCTAGAAAAGAATAGGGAAAACATTCTCAGATATAACCCAAGCAATATTTTTTTAGATCAGTCTCCCATGGCAAAAGAAACGAAAGCAAAAATGAACAAATGGGACCTAATCAAAGTCAAAAGCTTTTGCGCAACAAAGGAAACCATAAACAAAATGAAAAGACAACTGACTGAATGGGAAAAAATACTTTCAAATGATGTGACTTTCAAGGAATGTTAATATCCAACACATACAAACAGCTCATACAACTCAAAAAGAAAATGAACAACCCAATCAAAAAGTGGGCAGAAGACCTAAATAGGCAATTCTCTTAAGGAAGAGATACAGATGGCCAATGGGCACATGAAAAGATGCTTAATATCGCTAATTATTAGAGATATACAAATCAAAACTACTTTGAGGTATATTCTCATACCAGTTAGAATGGCCATCATTAAAAAGTCTATAAATAATAAATCTGGAGAGGGTATAGAGAAAAGGGAATTTTCCTACACTGTTAGTGGGAACGCAAATTGATGCAGCTGCTATGAAAAAATGGTGCGGAGATTCCTTGAAAAACTAGAGACACTATATGATCCAGCAATGGCATTCCCAGGCATATATCCCAAAATGATGAAAACTAATTCAAATGGATACATGCACCCTAGCACTATTTATAGTAGCCAAGACAACCAAGTAACCCAAGTGCCCATAAACAGATGACTGTCTTAGAAAGATGTGGTGCACACACACAAATTTATAAAGTGGAATATTACTCAGCCATAAAAAAGAATGAAATAATGCCATCTGCAGCAACATGGATGGATCTAGAGAATACTGTACTATGTGAGCTAAGTCAAAGATAAATTATCATATGCTATCACTTATATGTGGAATCTAAAAAATAATAAAAAATGAATCTATACAAAAATACCCAAAAAACTTACTTATAAAACAGAATCAGATTCACAGGCATAGAAAACAAACTTATGGTTACCAAAGGGGACAGGGTGGGGGGGTGGGTAGGGATAAATTACGAGTGTGAGATTAACAGATACAAACAACTATACATAAAACAGATAAGCAACAAGGATTTACTGTAGAGCCCAGGGAACTATATTCGACATCTTGTAATAGATTATGATGGAAAATAATCTGAATATGTATAACTGAATCTTTCTGATGTACACCTAAAACTAACACAATATTATAAAATCAACTAAATTCAATATAAAAAAAATTTTTTTTTAATAAACAATGCTATGATGTACCATGGGGGCTTCCCTGGTGGCTCAGGCAGTAAAGAATCTGCCTGCAATGTGAGTTCCACCTCTGGGTCGGGAAGATCCCCTGAAGAAGGGAATGGCTACCCCACTCCAGTATTCTTGCCTGGAGAATTTCATGGACAGAGGAGCCTGGCAGGCTACAGTCCATAGTGTCACAAGGAGTCAGACACGACTGAGTGACTAACACGCACACACACTGTCAGGAAGCATTTAACAGGAGGCTTCCTGTGTGCTGTTTTGGATCTGTCATGAATCCTCTGTCCCTTATTAATTCCTGAATATTCAGGAATTAAGAGGAGTTGGCAAACCACTCCCCGGCACGCATTTCCTTCATTAATTTTCCCATACACTTATAAGTAACTATTTATGACCCTCTTCCTTTTCAAGAACCATATGGTAGAAGTGATTATTTACAACCCTCTCTCTTTGATATGGATTGCCTTATGATAATTTGTAAGTCTGGACTTTTTATTTTTATCTTTGCTGAAAATAGCTACCTCTTAAGACAGTATATTTACCCACACTATGTTGAATAAAACACCTTTGCTCCATCAGAGCTTGGGTCCCCGTTTCTTTCTCTCTCTCTCTCTTTCTCTCAGGCTAAGTCTTGGCACGCAGAAGCCCGCTGAGCTCACTTTCTTGCCTGGGCTTCTAAGACCCTCTCGACAAGGCGCACTGTGCTTTCATCCCCTCGAGAGGGCGTCTGGTGCCTATGTGAAGCAGTGCAAGCCCATGTCAAGGGCTTTATCAGTTTTCTGTGTAAACAAGGAATATCAGCCTCTTTCTCTTTCTCCTTTACTTTCTTATTGTCGACTCCGGACCACCAGGTTCCAGTCCATTAAAGGACCCCAACAACAAACGATACACTATACTTACCCCACCTCACTGTCTTGTTCTGCTCGGAGCATAGCCAGCCACTGCTGTTTATACACAGTAGACAGCCATTCTAAAATGTAAAAACAAATATAATAAGAAATATGGAAAAACAAAGGATTTAAAATTTTAAGACACTGATAAAATTTTTATCATCTTAAAATTCAAATTTAAAATGGCAATCAGTAAAGCTGGTAATTTATATTTTACAAATATGCAACAACAAATTGCACTAATCTCACATGCTAGTAAAGCAATGCTCAAAATTCTCCAAGCCAGGCTTCAGCAATACATGAACCATGAACTTCCAGATGTTCAAGCTGGTTTTAGAAAAGGCAGAGGAACCAGAGATCAAATTGCCAACATCTGCTGGATCATGGAAGAAGCAAGAGAGTTCCAGAAAAACATCTATTTCTGCTTTATTGACTATGCCAAAGCCTTTGACTGTGTGGATCACAATAGACTGTGGAAAATTCTGAGAGAGATGGGAATACCAGACCACCTGACCTGCCTCTTGAGAAATCTGTATGCAGGTCAGGAAGCAACAGTGAGAACTGGACATGGAACAACAGACTGGTTTCAAATAGGAAAAGGAGTACATCAAGGCTGTATGTTGTCACCCTGCTTATTTAACTTATGCAGAGTACATCATGAGAAACGCTGGGCTGGAAGAAGCACAAGCTGGAATCAAGATTGCCGGGAGAAATATCAATAACCTCAGATATGCAGATGACACCACCCTCATAGCAGAAAGTGAAGAGGAACTAAAAAGCCTCTTGATGAAAGTGTAAGAGGAGAGTGAAAAAGCTGGCTTAAAGCTCAACATTCAGAAAAGTAAGATCATGGCATCTGGTCCCATCAGTTCAGTCGCTCAGTCGTGTCCCACTCTTTGCAACCCCATGAATCGCAGCATGCCAGGCCTCCCTGTCTATCACCATCTCCCAGAGTTCACTCAGACTCACGTCCATCGAGTCTGTGATGCCATCCAGCCATCTCATCCTGGGTCGTCCTCTTCTCCTCCTGCCCTCAATCCCTCCCAGCATCAGAGTCTTTTCCAATGAGTCAACTCTTTGCATGAGGTGGCCGAAGTACTGGAGCTTCAGCTTTAGCATCAGTCCTTCCAAAGAAATCCCAGGGTTGATCTCCTTCAGAATGGACTGGTTGGATCTCCTTGCAGTCCAAGGGACCCTCAAGAGTCTTCTCCAACGCCACAGTTCAAAAGCATCAATTCTTCGGCGCTCTGCCTTCTTCACAGTCCAACTCTCACATCCATACATGACCACAGGAAAAACCATAGCCTTGACTAGACGGACCTTAGTCGGCAAAGTAACGTCTCTGCTTTTGAACATACTATCTAGGTTGGTCATAACTTTTCTTCCAAGGAGTAAGCGTCTTTTAATTTCATGGCTGCAGTCACCATCTGCAGTGATTTTGGAGCCCCAAAAAATAAAGTCTGACACTGTTTCTACTGTTTCCCCATCTATTTGCCATGAAGTGATGGGACCAGATGCCATGATCTTCGTTTTCTGAATGTTGAGCTTTAAGCCAACTTTTTCACTCTTCTCTTTCACTTTCATCAAGAGGCTTTTGAGTTCCTCTTCACTTTCTGCCGTAAGGGTGGTGTCATCTGCATATCTGAGGTTATTGATATTTCTCCCGGCAATCTTGATTCCAGCTTGTGCTTCTTTCAGTCCAGCGTTTCTCATGATGTACTCTGCATAGACGTTAAATAAGCAGGGTGACCATATACAGCCTTGACGTACTCCTTTTCCTATTTGGAACCAGTCTGTTGTTCCATGTCCAGTTCTAACTGTTGCTTCCTGTCCTGCATATAGGTTTCTCAAGAGGGAGGTCAGGTGGTCTGGTATTCCCATCTCTTTCAGAATTTTCCACAGTTTATTGTGATCCACACAGTCAAAGGCTTTGGCATAGTCAATAAAGCAGAAGTAGATGTTTTTCTGGAGCTCTCTTCCTTTTCCATGATCCAGCGGATGTTGGCAATTTGATCTCTGGTTCCTCTGCATTTTCTAAAACCAGCTTGAACATCAGGGAGTTCACGGTTCACTTATTGCTGAAGCCTGGCTTGGAGAATTTTGAGCATTACTTTACTAGCATGTGAGATGAGTACAATTGTGCGGTAGTTTGAGCATTCTTTGGCATTGCCTTTCTTTGGAATTGGAATGAAAACTGACCTTTTCCAGTCCTGTGGCCACTGCTGAGTTTTCCAAATTTGCTGGCATACTGAGTGCACCACTTTCACAGCATCATCTTTCAGGATTTGAAACAGCTCAACTGGAATTCCATCATCTCCACTAGCTTTGTTCGTAGTGATGCTTTCTAAGGCCCACTTGACTTCACATTCCAAGATGTCTGGCTCTAGATTAGTGATCACATAATCATGATTATCTGGGTCGTGAAGATCTTTTTGTACAGTTCTTCCATGTATTCTTGCCACCTCTTCTTAATATCTTCTGCTTCTGTTAGGTCCAGACCATTTCTGTCCTTTATCGAGCCCATCTTTGCATGAAATATTCCCTTGGTATCTCTAATTTTCTTGAAGAGATCTCTAGTCTTTCCCATTCTGTTGTTTTCCTCTATTTTTTTGCATTGATCACTGAAGAAGGCTTTCTTATCTCTTCTTGCTATTCTTTGGAACTCTGCATTCAGATGCTTGTATCTTTCCTTTTCTCCTTTGCTTTTGCTTCTCTTCTTTTCACAGCTATTTGTAAGTCCTCCCCAGACAGCCATTTTGCTTTTTTGCATTTCTTTTCCATGGGGACGGTCTCAATCCCTGTCTCCTGTACAATGTCACGAACCTCATTCCACAGTTCATCAGGCACTCAATCTATCAGATCTAGACCCTTAAATCTATTTCTCACTTCCACTGTATAATCATAAGGGATTTGATTTAGGTCATACCTGAATGGTCTAGCGGTTTTCCCTACTTTCTTCAATTTAAGTCTGAATTTGGCAATAAGGAGTTCATGATCTGAGCCACAGTCAGCTCCTGGTCTTGTTTTTGTTGACTGTATAGAGCTTCTCCATCTTTGGCTGCAAAGAATATAATCAATCTGATTTCGGTGTTGACCATCTGGTGATGTCCATGTGTAGAGTCTTCTCTTGTGTTGCTGGAAGAGGGTGTTTGCTATGCCCAGTCATTCCAAGGCCAACTTTGCCTGTTACTCCAGGTGTTTCTTGACTTCCTACTTTTGCATTCCAGTCCCCTATAATGAAAAGGACATCTTTTTTGGGTGTTAGTTCTAAAAGATCTTGTAGGCCTTCATAAAACCGTTCAACTTCAGTTTCTTCAGAGTTACTGGCTGGGGCATAGACTTGGATGACTGTGCTATTGAATGGTTTGCCTTGTAGACGAACAGAGATCATTCTGTCATTTTTGAGATTGCATCCAAGTACTGCATTTCGGACTCTTGTTGACCATGATGGCTACTCCGTTTCCTCTGAGGGATTCCTGCCTGCAGTAGTAGATGTAATGGTCATCTGAGTTAAATTCACCCATTCCAGTCCATTTTAGTTCGCTGATTCCTAGAATGTCGACGTTCACTCATGATATCTCTTGTTTGACCACTTCCAATTTGCCTTGATTCATGGACCTGACATCCAGGTTCCTATGCAATATTGCTCTTTACAGCATCAGATCTTGCTTCTATCACCAGTCACATCCACAACTGGGTATTGTTTTTGCTTTGGCTCCATCCCTTCATTCTTTCTGGAGTTATTTCTCCACTGATCTCTGGTAGCATATTGGGCACCTAATGACCTGGGGAGTTCCTCACTTCATGGGAAATAGATGGGGAAACAGTGGAAACAGTGTCAGATTTTATTTTGGGGGGCTCAAAAATCATTGCATATGGTGACTGCAGCCATAAAATTAAAAGACGTTTACTCCTTGGAAGGAAAGTTATGACCCACCTAGATAGCATATTCAAAAGCAGACATTACTTTGCCAACAAAGGTCCATCTAGTCAAGGCTATGGTTTTCCCAGTGGTCATGTATGGATGTGAGAGTTGGACTGTGAAGAAAGCTGAGTGCCAAAGAACTGATGCTTTTGAACTGTGGTGCTGGACAAGACTCTTGAGAATCCCTTGGACTGCAAGGAGATGCTGGGAGGGATAGGGGGCAGGAGGAGAAGGGGACAACAGAGGATGAGATGGCTGGATGGCATCACCAACTCGATGGACATGAGTTTGAATGAACTCTGGGAGTTGGTGATGGAGAGGGAGGCCTGGCATGCTGCGATTCATGGCGTTGCAAAGAGTCGGACACAACTGAGCGACTGAACTGAACTGAACTGATGGCCTCATCATGGTAAATGTTATCTTCCTTCGCCTTAGGACAGACTCTACTTTAATCACACATATTTAAATCTTTAGTTAAAAGTATATTCTTACATTTAATAGTTTTCTTTTCATAGGTCATACTAATTTTCAGGTGAGAAACATACCAAAAGTAGTATTTTTAGTGTTTACAAAAGCTTTAATAGAAAACTGCATAATCGAATGTTCGTGTACTGAGTTATATAAAAGCAACTAAATAATGAGAAGTAAACCATTTTTAAATTATTAGAGGAATCAAGCACACTCAATAAAAAATTCTGACACCTTAGGTTTAGATAATTATTATAATTAAAATTACTGTAAATGCAATAGATGTTTTCCTTCAGTAATAAGCGTATTAATTTTTCTACAAAATGAGACTCTGGAAGCTGAGATTTTAATTATTTTATATAAAAACATGGACTTACTAAAATCCTAAGTAGAACTGGCTTAGCACCGTATTTATTTTTTTGTTCTTATTTATTCCCAACTAAAAGGACAGTTTTTCTCATTTTTAAGTGATTTGTCTATCTCTACCAAAAGGCAGGGGGAAAACCCTAGTGCAATTAAAATATGGATTTTCACTTCATAATTCTCTACTTAATAAAGGTATCCAAATGATTTGCACTGATTAGTGTCCTTTCTTAAAATCCTCCATAAATATACTTTTGAGTGTTTCTTTCCTCAAAATAATATTGTTGCTATTATAAAGAATAACTGCTAAATATCTAGGTGACAAACAATTCATCTTTAGTAGGTAAAGACTAACAGCAAAGCTTATGTGACTCAGTGTATCTACAAACATATTCAATCTTACTTGCAATGCATTTGGATTTTTAAGTTTTATTGTTTTTTTTTTTTTTTTAAAAAAACAGCTCATCCCTTCCCATTAAAATGATTTCTCAACTCACTACTGCTACTGCTAAGTCACTTCAGTCGTGTCTGACTTTGTGCAACCCCATAGATGTCAGCCCACCAGGCTCCCACACCCCTGGGATTCTCCAGGCAAGAACAATGGAGTGGGTTGCCATTTCCTTCTCCAATGCATGAAAGTGAAAAGTGAAAGAGAAGTCCCTCAGTCGTGTCCAACTCTTTGCGACCCCATGGATCACAGCCCGCCAGGCTCCTCCATCCATGGAATTTTCCAGGCAAGAGTACTGAAGTGGAGTGCCATTGCCTTCAGGTTGTGCCTATAGTTTGAAATTCACTGATCTAGAGATAGAATATGGCTTTTCATGATTCACTTATAAAAATGGAATGAAAAGGTTATACATTCACATTCACAAATATCATATAAGCTATATCCCATGAAAATAATTTAAAACTCAGTTTCAACAACTTTGAATAATCTCCTTTAAAACTAAAAAAACCTTTTTTTTTTTGGTTGTGCCATGGAATTTCCGGAAAGCACTTTTAACAAGTTAAAAAATGTGTGTACGTATTTTTGTCCTCCTTTCTTGCCTTAATCTAAAAGTAAAAAGTCAAACTAGAAATCTTTTCAGTCACTGGTAGTTCATCCAATAGCACCAGCCTCAAATAAGTCAACAGAACCACTCGTTCGAATGCAGTGCTAGACAACAGATACATACTGAGAAATCCCTAAAAAAAAATAAGACTGAAAAACATAGGATGAAAAGTGAAACAATTTCCTTTATGTAGAGCTTTTAATATGATTATATGCAGACATGTCTCCAAAAGGCAGAGTTTGCCAGAATCCTTTTCGGCAGTTAGTGTTCAGTGGACAGATTCTGAAAAAGTGCCTTCAAGAAACTTCCACTTAATGAAAACGAGTTCAACCATGTATTTTAAACTTTATTGGACCAAAATCCAAAACAAACTCAAAATGGGCACATCAAGGTGGCACTGGATAGCACTATAAATCAGCAGTTGCAGATGTAATTGATAACAGTCTTAAATGTAAGACTTTTCTAATAGAAAATGTAAGTCAGAATGAATTTATTTAGATAATTTCTCTTGCTTTATACAAAGGATATGCGGAAGGAGGTCTCCAAAGGCAAACTATTTGAAAATCTAAATGTCTTAGATTTACAAAACTTTAAAAAACTAACAGAAAGATAAGATACAATCCTAGCTTGCCTAGTATTTTATTGTTTAAATGAAGACGTGTATATTCAGGTATTTCCTGAGAAATCTGTATGCAGGTCAAGAAGCAACAGTTAGCACTGGACAGGGAACAACAGATTGGTTCCAAATAGGAAAAGGAGTACGTCAAGGCTCCTTTATTGTCACCCTGCTTCTTTAACTTATATGCAGAATACATCACGAGAAATGCCGGGCTGGATGAAGCACAAGCTGGAATCAAGATTGCCGGGAGAAATATCAATCACCTCAGATATGCAGATGACACCACCCTTATGGCAGAAATTGAAGAACTAAAGAGCCTCTTGATGAAAGTGAAAGAGGAGAGTGAAAAAGATGGCTTAAAGCTCAACATTCAGAAAACTAAGATCATGGCTTCCGGTCCCATCACTTCATGGCAGATAGACGGGGAAACAATGGAAACAGTGACAGACTTTATTTTTGGGGGCTCCAAAATCACTGTAGATGGTGACTGCAGCCATGAAATTAAAAGATGCTTGGTCCTTGGAAGAAAAGCTATGACCAACTTAGCATATTTAAAAGCAGAGACATTACTTTGCCAACAAAGGTCCGTCTAGTCAAAAGCTATGGTTTTTCAAGCAGTCATGTATAGATGTGAGTTGGACTATAAAAGAAAGCTGAGCACAGAAGAATTGATGCTTTTGAACTGTGGGGTTGGAGAAAAGAGTCTTGAGACTCTTGAGAGTCCCGTGGACAGCAAGGAGATCCAACTAGTCCATCCTAAAGGAAATCAGTCCTGAATGAATATGGAAGGACTGATGCTGAAGCTGAAACTCGAATACTTTGGCCATCTGATGCGAAGAACTGACTCATCTGAAAAGACCTTGATGCTGGGAAAGACTGAAGGTGGGAGGAGAAGGGGACGACAGAGGATGAGATAGTTGGATGGTATCACCGATGCGATGGACATGAGTTTGAGTAGGCTCTGGGAGTTGGTGATGGACAAGGAAGCCTGGCGTGCTACAGTCCACGGGGTTGCAAAGAGTCACACACACTGAGCGGCTGAACTGAACTGATATTCAGGTAAACACAACATACAAAAATCTACTCACAACCAGTAAAGCTTATAGCAAAAAACAGCCAACAGGTTGAACTGTTATATGAAGCACATTGTCGGAATTAGATCATGAAGGTGAAGGAAAAAGTCTACATGATAAAAATTCCTATCTGGATAAGTAAGAGTATCTTATACAGAGCATTTAGGTATATTAGTATAAAAATGGAGTAGTTCAGCTCAAAGATCTTCTTGTATAATAATCTAAAAGTCTAGTTCCAAAAGATGACAATTTAACTTACTGAGTATAGTATTTTTCAATAAAACTAATTATATGAATTTCTGTATTATATCTTTCCATTTTGAGCAACTTATTTTCATAAAATTCATACTTTAACATTATCATCTCTACCTTACAAAAATATTAAAAGTTTCCCCATTATACCCTCAACAGTAATTCTTGACACTAAAAATGTTACAAGGATACCCGTAAGGGAATAAATCTATTTCACTACTTTGTTATCAAGAGCCAAATTAAACATATTTGAAAGAAGGGTGATTCAAAATTACTGCTTAAGTTTATATCATTGGATATGCAATTTTAAAGAGATTAAACATAGCAGAATTCTTTTGAGTAACCAGTAAGTTGCAGTTGGGGACTTCACTATATCTCAGATGGTAAAGAATGTGCCTGCAATGCCGGAGACCTGGATTCGACCCCTGGGTCAGGAAGATCTCCTGTAGAAGGAAAGGCAACCCTCTCCAGTATTCTTGCCTGCAGAATTCCATGGACAGAAGAGCCTGACAGGCCACAAAGAGTCCACGAGGTCACAAAGAGTCCAGCGTATGCTTACTTAGGCTAAGCAATTAACACACACACAAGATGCAGTTAAGAAAAAAAAAGGCGGTGGCGAGGTGGGGGTGCTTTAGAACAGGAAAGGCTTGGGGTGGCATCTGAGCTCTGCTTCTAACCAGCTGTATGACAGGACAGTAATACTTCATGTATAAAATGGGAACAATTACCGTGATAATTTTAAAGAGTATGTTACATAATAGACATTAAATGCATAATCTGGCATATTACTGGGACACTAAAGAATTTACACATTTACTTTTTCTTTTCCCCTTTATAGTTCTTAGGTTAGGAATTAGAATCTAAACTTATTTGATAGAGTAAATGCAGTATTAGGCCATATGGAAGTTAGTATGTTTTAGGACACAATTTTAGTTCACACAAACTGAGTGCCTACTACCTATCAAGTACCTAAGAGAAAAAGATGAAAAACATATGGCCCAAGAGGGCCACAGATATATTCTGTACTAGAGTAACCCAGCAAGAGATAATGATGCCTTAACAAGGAAGTGGTAGCAGGTAAAAAAAAAAAAAAAAAAAAAAGGTTCGAGAATTATCTAAGGAAAAAATACACAGGACATGGTGAATGGATGTGGAAGAAAAGAGTTTGAGGAGGAATAGGATGACTTCCAGGATTCTGCCATTTTTGTGAGGTTGGGCAAGTTATTAATGTTGATGACTGATAAGCAAATACAGGAAGAAAAAAATATGCAGGGACTAGGACTGGAGGGGAAAGATTAAGTATTCTTTTGAATAGATGAACTGAAGCAATTTATAGATGGCAAGCTATCAGCTGGATATTTAAGTATGAAACTCAGGGAAGAGGTGAGAACTGTATTCTTTCGATAAATCATAGGAATGCAGGAAATCATTCAGGGACACTATGTAGAATGGAAAGATCAATGAGTCAATGGCACCCTTAGGAGGTTAAGAGGTGGGCAGAGTAAGAGAAGCTTACAAAAGAAAATGAATGGTCAGAGAGACAGGGAACGAATCAGAAGAGTATATATAGTATTTCTAAACTAAGTTAGTACTGTACAGAATTGAAAGAAAAAACTAACAAACCATGATATAAAATGGTAGGGAAGTTAAAATAGGACTAACATAAGATCACTAGATTTTAAAAACAGGACAAACCTAACTTTTGCTAGAAAGTTTCAGTAAAATAATAGGGGCAAAAGACAGATTGTAGTGGGTTGAGAAAAGTCTGAAAGGTAAAAAGATAGAGACAGCAACTATAGACTACTCTGAAGAAGGTGATTTTAAGGCAGAGGAATAGTTACCATGAAGGGGACTCAGGGTCCAGATGGTAGTGGGGGGATTTGTTTTGTTTTGTTAATAACAGGTTTGACCATATTTATAAGCTGAGGAAGAACAGGAGGGGCTGAAGATACAGATTATTAAATGATAGCATAAAATTATAGGATTATGAACACAGTAGGAAACTGGCCTGAATAGAAAGGGAGTACCTCAACCTCTGGTACAGGACAGGAAGGAGAGGTGAGTAAACTAGAAATCTGAATAAATCTTTGCCTGATTACCTTGAATTTATATAAAAAACAACAGCGTTCCCATGGGCTTCTCCTTGTAACTGGTAAAGAATCTGCCTGCAATACAGGAGACACAGGCTCGATTCCTGGGTAGGCAAGATCCCCTGGAGAAGGAAATGGCAACCCACTCCAGTATTCTTGCCTGGAGAATCCCATGGACAGAGGAGCCTGGCAGGCTACAGTCCACAGGATCGCATGAGTCAGACACAACTTAGCGACTAAACCACCACCACCCACTGATAGTGAGGTGAGGGGAGAGGAAGCTTGAACAGAGGGGCAGAGGTTTGATAAACAATCGCTGAAGCAAATTAAAAACAGTGACCAAGTGAAAGTGATATAAGGAGTCGCAAGGTACAAGCTTAGCAATGAAATTTGAGTTTGCAGTGGCACCAATACAAAAGTTACAGAATGTTCTGGAGCAGTACTCAGCACAAAGTACAGGGTATTAGAACAAAGAAAGTTTAGTTTAGTTTTAGAATTTTGTAAAGTAGGACAGAAAGTTGAAGGCAACCGTGAGAGAGAGTGGTTCAGATGATCTAACATGAAAATCAGGTCTGAAAGAAGAAAAAAGGAGACCTGAAAGACTGGCAGAAAATGGAGTTTAAAATGGACTGGAAATCAAATAACAGTGTAAGAGGAATGACACTATGAACCATCTAGAAAGTTATTTATAGCCTGCAAACTACTGGATTTCTGATGCTGAGAAATTCTGGGTTACAGAAAGATTGAAATGTAGCAAGTGCTTAATGATCAGCAGATAACTGTTACAGAAGTTAAGGTAAAATTACTCTGAGGCTAGTGAACAGTAATGATAACATGGACACATTACATTACTGAAGAAGGGTGGAGAAGCAGAGAGAAATCAAGTGTCCAGGTCTCAAATGAATGTGAAAGAAAAGACTGGGGGTCAGAAGAGAGAGAAGAGAGTATGCGCTGGATCACATGCAACAAGGATTTAGAAAGGGCACTGAGGTGGCTGGGCCGATGACTATCTGGCCTCCTAACCCTTTATTAGCAGGATGTGTTAAGAGAAAGTCCTCCACAGAGGGAAAATACTCTCTTCTGAGAGAGCTAAATAAAATGGAGGGAATATAGGAGAAGACATAAAGAGAAAGGTCTGGGAGAGATGGTAACAAGATAGGTCAGAGGTATCAATGGGGAGGGAAGCATGACAATGAGAGCATAGAACAAAACAGACTTAATGACCGCACCTAAGGTGGCTTCCCTGGTGGCTCAGAGGGTAAAGCGTCTGCCTGCAGTGTGGGAGACCCGGGTTCAATCCCTGCATTGGGAAGATCCCCTGGAGAAGGAAATGGCAACCCACTCCAGTACTCTTGCCTGGAAAATTCCATGGACAGAGGAGCCTGGTAGATGTAGTCCATGGGGTCTCGACGAGTCGGACACGACTGAGCAGCTTCACTTTCACAAGGTAAATCTAATTCATAAGAGCTGGGCTACAAAAAAGGCTGAGCACCAAAGAACTGATGCTTTCGAACTGCAGTACTGGAAAAGACTCCTGAGAGCCCCTTGGACTGCAAGGAGATCAAACCAGTCAGTCCTACAGGAAATCAACCCTGAATACTCATTAGAAGGACTGATAAAGCTGAAGCTGCAATACTTTGGCAACCTGACGCAAGGAGTCTATTCACTGGAAGATCCTGATGCTGGGAAAGACTGAAGGCAAAAGGAGAAGGGGGTGGCAGAGGATGAGAGGATGAGTCACCAACTCAATGGACATGAATTTGAATAAACTCCAGGAGATGGTGAAGGACAGGGAATCCTGGTGTGCTGCAGTCCATGTTGTCACAAAGAGTCAGACACAACTGAATGACTGAACACAACAAATCTAATTCTATGAAATAATAGAATTCAACTGCGCTCAACACAGTTAAATCCTAAAATACTACAATGTTTCTATACAAAGTCTGGATTTAATTTGGAATTAACAGGTGGTTCAGATGGTAAAGTGTCGGCCTACAATGCGGGAGACCTGGATTCAATCCCTGGGTTGGGAAGATCTCCTGGAGAAGGAAATAGCAATCCACTCCAGTATTCTTGCCTGGAAAATCCCATGGACGGAGGAGCCTGGTAGTTTACAGTCAGTCTGTGGGGTTGCAAAGAGTTGCACACGACTGAGCAACTTCACTTTCTATTAAAATTTTAATTTTTTTCTCATTTAATCTCCATTTGAATTTAATTCTGACCTAAAGATAATAAAAAATGTATATATTAAAATTTCCCAGATTACTGAACATATAACTGAGTAATGTTAACACATTTGGCACTATTTCTGAAAAATGATCAGCGAATTTTAGCTAAATAATTGAAACTATTTTCACTTATTTCAAATCTAGGATACATTCCTATTGAGAGCATATACCAAAGTATCTTGAAGATGTGAGCTATGTGGCCACTTTTTGCCCTCTCACAAACAGCATGGGATTTAATTTTATTTATACCCTGCTTTTGAAATGATAATTTATTCAGATATACAGGAAAAACTATTTGTCCATTTATATTTTAAAATGAAAAAAAGTGCCCTCTATTGTAATTTTAAGTCAGAAAAAATCATGGATGAAATCTGGTCAGAAATTTGGGATCTAAATTCTTTTCAATTTTATATTAAAGCAAAATATTTCAGACTAGAAATATTTATGCCCATCTTACATTCCAAAAATATAAAGCTTATCCCCTTGCATCACAGACACACCTAAATTAAACTACTTTAAAATGGAATTTATTTTTTAAACTCTTTAAAAATTCATTAGAGAAAGCCTTAAAAGAAGTATGATTAGAGTGGGAGTATGTAATAAGCCCTGACATCTAACGTCACACACTGCTAGTGTCTGGTGTATAATATATACTAAAACTAGTATAAAGCTGCTATACTAAAGGGGAAAATGATCTTCAAATGAAATGGTGACTGAGCAAACAAACAAATCTCAGACCCACAACCCACACAAATATAATACAAATGAATTATAAAAAATTAACAAAAAAGCACTATCTATAAACCTGCCTAGAGTGATTTTATTAAAAAATGCATTACTTTACCAGAAATGTTAACTCTCAGTTTGTTTTCCATTGAATACCTTTATAAATAAATGTACAGATTTCAACAACAATTTAAATCTATAAACACAATTATGTTAAAAACTAAGGTGTCAAAAAATTATAATTTTCAGATAAATCTATACAAATTTACAAGTAAATCTTCAAATGTTACTTTCTATTTCTTAAATGTGAATATAGTACTAAATTTAATCCTACACAAGCACTGGACACTTAACTTAGAAAATTAAAACAGTAATTGTTTCACAAGTTTTAAGTCATAACTAGCAAACATATTACATCTGCTTTGACATAAAGTTTAAGACTAGGATACGAAAAAGAAAACAGCAAATTTAAGCAGTATTGATAGAAAAAGAAGTTGACCTTTAAATAACACTTCGAAAGTCAAAGTCTGGTCCAAAATAGTGTACTGGTAAAGCAAATTAAAGAACACCCACATTATAGAATACTATACAGCCACTTAAATGTTCTGAAAAGTATTTAAAGATATGGGAAGATACTCCATATTTATATATGAAACACAGAAAATTATCTACATGGTATGATTCTGCTTGGTATAGAAATCCTTACTGGAATTAAGGATAACTTCTATTTTCTTCATTATTATTTTTCTATGATATATATATTACTATTACAATCAGAAAGATTTTACTTAAAAATCACAATTTTATCCTGTTCTTACCTGAAGGTACTAGAGAATCCTGTTCAATAATTCTTGCGGAGGCCAAATCACTGATAATATACTGTAACCTTAGATGTCTGAATACTGACACAAATGGTTTTCCTTGCTCAGTTTCAAGGAAGGTCATACCTTCAAAATCTACAAAACAAATAAAACCAAACAAAAAAGCTTAAACTAAATAGTTATTATTTTCAAAATTTATTAATTTATCTATTCAAACTTGGGGAGATTTAGAAAAAAAAGCCCCAGGAAATTAACTTTGGTCCTAATTAGACCCTTGGGCTGGGAATTCAATTGATGCTTTTCTGAGGACTGGAGCTTACAGCACACACAGCCCAGCAAGGTGGGAAAGGAAGGCTTGAGAATGGTGGTTAAGGGTATGATATCTTTCCAGAATCCCTTTTCCTAGGGACTGAACACTTCAGTGGAACTCGAGCCCAAATGCCTCATTCAAGGGTCTTCACAAGACACCGAGGACCCGGAACATTTCTTGGCATCTTTCTAATTTACACTTAAGTTACAAGCGATGAACATTACTTAAAACCTTAATTCTGTACTACAATACAAAATAAGATACAAAGACATTGTAGCTGTGAATCTGCAACACAGGGTAGTATTTATTGTTAAAATAATTCAAAGTTATGGATTTTTTCTTCTAGGGAGAATTTAAGCTTATTCCCAAATATACTCTCAGGGGCATTCCAATATGCTCTCATGAGTGGGAAGGAAAGGTCTGCTGCTATCAAGCATGGACTTGCACATAATCCTTAGCCTGTTTTCTGTTACAAGGTAAACTCACAGCAGTGGACTCAGCCTTGTTGCTATGATAGGGAATTAAAGAAGTAATCCTTAAGTATAACTATGCAGAAAATTTTCTAAATTTCTATTGTTCTCTTGGTCCTGATGTATATCTGAAAAGACAAATAATTAAGATAACCTAAGAGGAGTATCGGGCTTCCCCTGGGCTTTCCTGGTGGCTGAGACGATAAAGAATTTGCCTGCAATGAGGGAGACTCGAGCTCAATCCCTGGGTCAAGAAGATTCCTGGAGAAGCAAATGGCAACACATTACAGTATTCTTGCCTGGAGAATCCCATGGACAGAAGAGCCTGGTGGGCTACAATACATGGCGTCGCAAAAGAGTCGGACACGACTGAGTGACTAAACAACAACGAAGAGGAATATACTAAAATATAGTGGGTAAGGGGACTACAAGTGATCTTTTTGGTCTTATTTTCTAGGTATCTGTCACTTTTATAATTTAAAAACTGTTTGAAATAAACTTCTGAAGTCCTCTTTGAAAAACAAGGGCATCAGACATACATTCTGCCTTATGCAGTAAATGCTTCCCTGAAAAGTTTTCTTAAACTGTATACTTTTATACTACTGAGGCTGGGACAGAGAGCCTAGAGTGGGAAAACCAGAAGGCAGAAGGGACCACAGTTTTCTATTCTAGTTTCTGCCACTTAGGCTACAAAATAATTTCTCTCTTGATGGACTGTTGCAGTTAATCCAATTGGAGCTCAAGTGAGCATAAATTTATGTCAAAATTTACCTAACATCTACTGTTTCTATTGACCGTCTTTGTCTTTTTAACTTCTCACCTTCTTTATCTTTTCCAGCTTTTACTTTTGTTTTTTAACTTAAATTTTCTCCTCTACTTTTTTCCTTTACAATTTCTTAAATCCCTCTTTAACTTCCATAAAGTACAACTTAAGACAGGAATTTAGTGTTTTATTCTTGAAGCAAATAAAGTTAGATTTTATTGCTATGGTCATTTATACATTTTTGGTTCATGAGCTTCAAGGAAAGACAATTAGCTAGTAAATCTTACTACATAATTCTAGAAAATTTATTTAAATAAGACTAAAAGAGCATGCTGAATTTTAATATAAGAGCCTCTATTCATCAATACACTTAAAACAATCTAAACTGAAATATAAATGCAACACATATTTGTGACAAAGAACTGGTTATCAAGAATATAAAAAGAATGCCCATAAACCAGTAAGAAAAGACAATTAAAATACTAAAATAGGAAAAAGACCCAAACAGACATTTCACAGAAGAAGAAACATACGCTGATAAACACACAAAGAGCTGTTCAATCTCTTTAGTTTTCAAGGAAATGAAAATCAATACCACATGAAATAGTATGAAATAGTTCAATAACAACAGAAAACAGGATGATATGTTGTCCAGGAGTAGTTGAATCTGGCTTGTACTGGCTCACAGGAGCTGATGGCATGCATTTCTTTCCAGCTCCACATTCAGTAGTATCATGTCAGCCTGAAATTAATCATGCTAAGAAAATTTGTTATCATTAAAATTTTTTTAAAATGCTATAAATAAGTGTTTTGTTTTTTTTTTCAGAAAGCCAGCTTACCAGCATATCACTATGTTATGCATTCATGTTAAGACATGTGTAGAATGTCATAACATTATTTTTTAAAAGCAAGGGAAAAACAAACACAAAACTAAAGACAGTGGTTGGCGAAAGCTGAAGTGACACAACAGGAAAGCAGCACATGAATAGACTGAATTATTAATGTTCTAGTACTTATTAGTTCACTGAGGTTCAATACATTATTTTTTTTTTTAAAGAAAAAGGTAATTATGCATAGGTAAAAAATGATAGTGAACTAAGAAAAATCATGAACTAAGGACTGTAATTTTTATCCACTTTTTTGCTCCTGATGGCCATTAAAATTTTTTTTCTATAATCTCCTTTATCCAACCTAAATTTTTTCAGTATAAATAAGGGATTGAGTTAGAGCATTCCCAACATCCTCTCCAGCTTTAAAATTCTCTATCCATAAATCAGGGTTCAATTTTAATTAAATTTCAATTTAAAAAAAAGTTCAGAATAACAATTTTAATCACACCTTTTTTCCTCTTAGAAAACCAGACATCTGTTTCAGTCAAAAGCTGTTTTAAAGATCCATTCCAAGAAGGCACAAGTTGAAGGAACATCCACTAGATAAAAAAAAAAGGTAAGAAAAAAACCCTATAAAACTTCGTTATTTTGAGTTCACATTTTCAAACTGCTTTCTTAAAACATAGTATCTAAAAATTTAATTTCCATTTTATAACCAACTGAAAGAAGTACAACTATTACATGATATGTTCATAAGCCTTAAATTCATCATGGCATTAATCGTGGTCCAAAGATAAAAACTAGAGGAGCATAGAAGGAATAAGCTAATACCTGAAAAATACTTATGGTTTCAAATGCACTACTGTTTTAGTATTAAAAAGGTAAATGTTCTACATGTGTGTGTACATAGATACATATAAAATATTCTATATTATATTATAGAGTATAGATACAATACATATATACAATATATAAAATATACTAATTTACTCAATTAACAATTAAGTTTCACTACATACTATGTAAGATTATAAAAGAAATTAAATATGGGAAAACGGAGTTTCTCATTGTCTAACTGCTGTTGAGACAGTATGCAGAGTAATGAAGAACATGAATTTTTAAATCCTGGCCCTGTCAATTAATAGAGAGGGAAATTACCTAATTTCTCTGGGCTTTAATTTCTTCATTTGCAAGATAAGCGTGATAATATGTCAACCTCACAGGACATTAGAATTAATATGGGTAAGATACTCAGAGCAGTGCCCACCTAGCACATAGTGAACACTCAATACTTATGAGAAAGAATGAATGCTAACAGTAGCTCAGAGAGAGACATGGGCTGTCTACTTTCCTTTAATGACAGGTTACCACATTTACTAAACTTCCTTGAGGAAAAACAGTAATAGGATCTCACCCAGAAGGTGACTCATTCCCAGGCTTCATGACCATGTTAATGTAAACTTGGTGCTAAGGACAAAAGGCTAACAGCAAAATCACGCAGTGGGGAAAGCAACAGACTGGAACTCACAGACCTGGGTTCTGCCTCATGTCTGCCATGTAGTAATCGTAAGAATTCTAAGTGTTACCATCTACAGAACAAAAGCAACAGCCCATTTGTCTCTTCAGAATTGTGAAAACAAAATTATACTAAAAATGTTGAAACCTTACAAAAGGATGAAGTGAGACAAATGTCTGAAGTACAAAAGACCTTTAAAAGAACCTCAACATTCTCTAGAAAAATTTGTGAAAAACTCATCATGAAGTTATTAATTCAACTGAAGCTCAATTCTGAAAACATGCCTGAAAACCACATAAAATAGTTAACATTTCTGATCATGTAAATAACATGTTAATTATTGGGAAAAAACCTTGGAAAAAACAGAAATGTATTCCTAGAAGAGAAAAGTATACAGAATACAAATAAAATTACTCATGATACCAATTCCCTAAGCCTAAAGACTTAGCATTCTGGCATATGTCCTTTACCTTTTCTGACATGTATAATCACTCTCTCGCCACTGGACACTAGCTGTTTTCAGTTTTTCACTACTATAAGCAATGCTGAGTGGCTATCTTTACACACATCATATTATGGAAATACCTTTTTAAGGGCTGTGTATACATCCATCTCCACTTGCATCACAAACAAGTTAGATGAACCAATGAGTTGTTTCATGACATTTATACTAGAAAAGATAAAATAGAAGTAGTGAGCCTCTCTTTATACAAAAGTTAAAGACCCTGGTGGAACTGAAAACGTTTTTAAAAGTCTTTTTTTATCAAAAGAAAACACGGAATTAAAAAACTACATCAGTCTTTTTGCCCAAGACAAAGAATCTTAGACAAAAACAATCTATTTGAATGTAAGGATACTTATAATTCAGACTGTATGCTGCAAATGGTTTTTTCTTGCACTGCTGGGGAAACAAAGAGCTTGCTCCGCTGATTAATCAAGGTAAAGCAAAGTCCTAATAAGTTTTAGCATGCTCTCATAAAGTAGCAGCCTCCCCTTTCTTTTGCCTTTCCCTTTCATTCAATTAAAAAAAATTCTGTCAAAATTCACTGAAGAAGATGTATCTTCAAAGTAACCTTTTACCTCTAGGCTTAAGAGAACTGCTTAGTCATAAAACAAGCTTTTATTTTATTAAGGGAGTAATATCAAGAAATAAGTGTTAGTGTAAATTTAGAATGGAAATGGTATTACTAGCTCTTTTCTTTTTTCCCTTCCCCCCCCACTACCCTCAACAAGCCAGGAGAGCATATGAATTTTTAGGATGACCACTATGGTTTATTTTCCTTTTGAAAAAAGCTCAATGAGAATTATAGAAGAGAAAAAGTGTTGCTATGCCTTGACATCATTAGGTGATGATTTTCTGGTAGAATACAATACTTCTCAAATCTTTCTATTAAAGTACCTCTTAAGGGCAGATGAAAGGAAAGGACCCAGGAATCTAGGAGATGGCTAGCCATAAAAATAACACTTCTATTAATTTTGTATTTATAAGCCCAAAGAAACTTGAATTCTCTCTTTTCCACGATGTATTTAAACATAAAAATGTTTACTTCTCTCTTATTCCTCCCTACCCTTTGCCCCTCAAAAAGTCAGCAAAATTGAAAAACCAGTAAGCCACTGTTAAGCCTTTGGTTTTGTACATTTCCATCAGAATGCTATACACTCCCAGGGACATTTGTATCCCTGTTTCAGAAGCACCACTGTCAAGGTACTGCAATCCTGAAAGTGATTATAGAGTTTCTGGCCTTTACAAGTTCATTCCCACTCTGAATTTCTCAGACCCATAGCAAATATGTTAGCTCCATTATTACAAATAAGTTCAGAGAGGAGAGACCATGACATAATCACCTCTACCTCCTTCAAAGCCCTCAACAGAGTAACTTTACACATAGCAGTCATTCAGAAATTACTTGAAGGGAGGAAGGAAGAACAAGCAAACTAAATAAAAGACCACTTTAATTGTGAATTTAATTTCATCAGTCTTAGTAACAAGTTTAAGACTATTTTCTCAAATGTAATTTCTGGATAATAAGAGATGGTGGTTTTTAAAATAAATCTTTAGATTCTTTAAGAGTCCAGCAAAAGTGAGGTAACCCTAGAGACTTTCTATAGTTTTATAGCAGCAATGAATTTTTCCATTAAAATTGATTAAAACAGTAGACATAATATGCACTGTATCAAAAAAATGCATTGTATCATTTGCAACAAAGGAAAGAAACAGATACATTCTATTAAATTTACTTTTTCATAATATATTTTTGTTTTATACAAAAATGTCTTGCATACTTTTAACAAATGAAGAACAGTCTTTTAGATAATTATGAAGCTATTTAAAATTCAAATACCTGAGTTCTTTAAAAAGTTCAACATTCTGGTGAGTCATCAAATTGTTTAGAAGCCATTCAAGGCACCTGAAATTAAAACATGGAATTATTTCATTATACATTATATATTTATGATTTATTGAGTAGGACATACAGTTAAAGTAAAAACAGAGTATTAATCTTGCTAGGACATGCTCAAATATTTTAATTTAACAACTGGAAATTTAGTACTGTTTTTGTCAGCAGTTAGTATGGGAATATTCCCTTAATATTAATAAGAGCCTTTCTAATTGAGAAAACTTCATTTTCAAGTTCGTGTTAAATGGTTTATGAAGGGCCTTACATACTTCTGTTACCTTCTTTATAATTTGAAAATGGGTACTGCAATTCTCAAGACTTAAAACACTGCCAGTAGTTGCACTGATATACAGTCAGCCCTCGGTATCCGCAGGTTCTGTATCCGTGGATTCAACCAACCGAGAATTGAAAATATTGGAGAAAAAAATAATAACTTCAGAATGTTCCAGAAAGCAAAACTTAAATTTGTCGCAAGACAGCAACTATTTACATAGCATTTACAGTGGATTTATAACTATTTACATAGCCTTTACACTGGTATAATAATAATCCAGAGATGATTCACAGTATACAAAGGATGGTTATTTGAAAATACTACACCATTAAATAAGGGAGGTGAGCAACCGCAGATTCTGGTATCCACCCAGGTCCTAAAGCTAATCCCCTGCGGATAGTGAGGGACGACTGTAGTGGCTATTATGCCTACTGCTTTAAAACATTTGATAGAAATGTACTGTAAAGAGGGACCATAGTTTTTATAAGCATGTATAACCCACCCACAGTCACAGAGACCACACTTTTGAAGAATTTACTAATTAGTCCAAATATAGAAAGGAACCTTTTATAGCAAATTCTATTCTTTTTTTTCCTCTTTTTTTAAAATAGCTATACATTCTCTTAAGAAACCAAAGCAATCCAATTCCCGAAAGTGGAATGAGGGGGAACACAAGCAAGGCAACTCACTTCCTCTTTACAGAATCTAGTCCATAGGTCCCTGCGGATGTGTAATAGCCACACACAGTTTTCACATTGATTGTCTCCTTCATCGTCTCACCACACTGCTGTATTAAACCATCCTGCAAATATAAATAAGTGCTGGAAAGGCCCATTTCATACGTGAAAAATTAGTTCTGAGTATGTGCTTTCACATATTAAAAAGGAGAAAAAAAAAAAAAGGAAGGAAGAAAGAAAACCATTAAGTGCAGCAAGCCTAAATCTTTTTTGAAAGTCCAGTAAAAATTCCTAAAAAAAAATATAATCCAGGAAGTATTCAACTAAATACTTGAACTGAAAAATGGAAGGGAGAGGGTAAAAGCAGTAAAGACAGAGATAAAAATTGCTAACTCTTTTCTGTTCTCCTCTCTGGGACCTTTGCAAACTTAAGCAGCATTCTGTTTCACCTGTTCTTTTAAAACTAAGACCTTTTTATATAATCAGACGACTATGTGATGGGCTAGGCAAGTACACAGTATGAATCAAGAGCAAGTTTTTATTAAAGTTTAAAACACCTATCAATATCTAAGAAATATACCTAGGACAAATATAGTATTGTTTTAAACTTACATTGAAATTTTAATCTAAAATGTTTATATAGAAGATTTCAAATAGCTAATTTTATTTATGATAGGGAAAGAATTCTGTCATTTTTTTTAAATTCTGTCATTTTTCACTCCAATTTCTGAGCTATATTCACCATGCAAAAGTATTACTGTTAAATAGCTAAGTCATAAGGATAATGCAGAAAGTGAATTTACTCAAATTTCTGAACTACGTCCAACATGCAAGAGTATTATTGTTAAATAGCCAAGTCACACAGATAATGCAGAAAGTGAATTTAGAATAAAACTGAAAAAGGATTAAAAGTTAAAAAAGTGCAATTATTGAAAATAAGTATCAAAAGGATTAAAACATTAAAAAGTCAAATTACCTCAGCCAAGGATATTTAACAAGCTATTAACTATTATTTCAAATAAACCAGTATAAAAATGCCACATGAAAAGAAACTTAACTTTTTTAAATGATCAAAATAAAATGTTGACTCAAACTGGGATTTTAAACCTTCTAGACTCTGCCCCTTTCCTTTTAAAACCCATCTGTGCCATCAGGTCTAGTGGATAATCCCTGCTTAACCTCTCCAGTATCCAGTTTTCCTCTCCATGCTTTTAACCTCATCTAGACCCTCCCATGGATTACTGCAATAGGATTTATAATCAACTTTCCTTTCAGCTCATTCTTCACATTGATCCTAAGCACTCTTTCTAAAATATAACTTTATCTTTCCTCGGATTAGAACTTTTCAAAATCAAGTATGCAAAGTGTTAACTTTTTAAAAGGTACTGAGGGACTTTCGTGATCTGGCCTCTGCCTCTTTTCCTCCAACCCTTCTTCTATTCTATGCTAGATCTGTGTTCCACTCAGATTCTCTAATGCTCCATTATTTTCTCATTTCTATGTCTTAGTTTTCTGCATGAAATGCTCTCTCTTCCTCTCTCTTCTTACTTCACAAGATAAACACATTTTTAGTTTTTAAGACTCAACCTCAAACACAACTTCCTTCTTTGACACTACCAGGTTAAACTGACCACTTTGCACATCCACTAAATGCTACAGAAAGTTTATCATCATATCTATAATATTGGACAGCTCTTACTTTACTTTTTGGGCCTGTATATCAACTCTTCCTCCTTGACTCTATACACATTATATTGTGAGCTTCTTGAAGGCAAGCTACTGCTGCTAAGCCGCTTCAGTCGTGTCTGACTCTGTGCAACCCCATAGACGGCACTCCACCAGGCTCCCCCGTTCCTGGGATTCTCCAGGCAAGAACACTGGAGTGGGTTGCCATTTCCTTCTCCAATGCAGGAAAGTGAAAAGTGAAAGTGAAGTCGCTCAGTCGTGTCTGACTCTTAGCGACCCCATGGACTGCAGCCCACCAGGCTCCTCCGTCCATGGGATTTTCCAGGCAAGAGTACTAGAGTGGGGTGCCATAAGGCATAGATATCTTTATTCACCTCTGGATCTCTATGCCTAGCTTGACACACTGCTCAATATACTTCTGTTGAATGAACAAATCTGTCATTCTACCAATAGATTATATACATTTAGGTGGTTTACACACAATTATTTCCTAAGAAAACATTTATATAGTAAGCACTCAAAGTTTTCTGAATCCATGAACTATATGAATTAATAATCAAATCATAAGCCACTTGCTTCATAATAGTCAAGATAAGTTATTAATGCACAGAAAGAAGTGAAAGTCGCTCAGTCACGTCTGACTCTTTGTGATCCCATCGGCTACACAGCCCATGGAATTCTCCAGGCCAGCATACTGGAGTTGGTAGCCTTTCCCTTCACCAGGGGATCTTCCCAACCCAGGGAATGAACAGGTCTCCTGCACTGCAGGCAGATTCTTTACCAGCAGAGCCACAAGGGAAGCCCCATTAATGCACAGAAATGTATAAATGGATTTAGACAAGTATATTTGTTTCACATTATAGTTCTGTCTAGTCAAGGCTATGGTTTTTCCTGTGGTCATGTATGGATGTGAGAGTTGGACTGTGAAGAAGGCTGAGCGCCAAAGAATTGATGCTTTTGAACTGTGGTGTTGGAGAAGACTCTTGAGAGTCCCTTGGACTGCAAGGAGATCCAACCAGTCCATTCTGAAGGAGATCAGCCCTGGGATTTCTTTGGAAGGAATGATGCTAAAGCTGAAGCTCCAGTACTTTGGCCACCTCATGCAAAGAGTTGACTCACTGGAAAAGACTTTGATGCTGGGAGGGATTGGGGGCAGGAGGAGAAGGGGATAACAGAGGATGAGATGGCTGGATGGCATCATGGACTCGATGGATGTGAGTCTGAGTGAACTCCAGGAGATGGTGATGAACAGGGAGGCCTGGCGTGCTGCAATTCATGGGGTTGCAAAGAGTGGGACACGACTGAGCGACTGAACTGAACTGAATAATCATTCTAAGATCTCTACATAGAAACAGCCTGCATTCATTTTACACAAATATCAAGACTCTCCTCATTTGTAGTAAAGTTTTTGGTTAAACATTTTAAATGACTTATCACAAAAGAAATATTTATATATTCATTTTAAAAATTATAAAAAGCTAGGTTTTACTATTGTTTTTGGAAGGGATACCTTGAAAGAAAGACACAAGTGTTATTATTTTTTGAGTACTGTGCATACTTACCAATTGCAGCATACAAGCTGCTGCCAAAATAGCAATGACTCGACTTGGCTTTATTAAGACATCATCTCGATACAATGACCCAAATGCCACCTGAAGTGCTGAAAGCAAAATACACAGATAGAATGAAATAACAATTTTAGCTGTAAGAATATTACAAGAATAAGAACAGTCTTTATACACTAAGACATATGTCTAAATCTAGTATAAATGGATAAGATGATCATCACTAATAAAACTACTGCTGCTGCTGCTGCTAAGTTGCTTCAGTTGCGTCTGACTCTGTGCGACCCCATAGATAGCAGCCCTCCAGGCTCCCCCGTCCCTGGGATTCTCCAGGCCAGAACACTGGAGTGGGTTGCCATTTCTTTCTCCAATGCATGAAAGTGAAAAGTGAAAGTGAAGTCGCTCAGTCGTGTCTGACTCCTAGTGACCCCATGGACTGCAGCCTTCCAGGCTCCTCCATCCATGGGATTTTCCAGGCAAGAGTACTGGAGTGGGGTGCCATTGCCTTCTCCAATGCATGAAAGTGAAAAGTCAAAGGGAAGTTGCTCAGTGGTGTCCGACTCCTAGTGATCCCATGGACTGCAGCCCACCAGGCTCCTCCGTCCGTGGGATTTTCCAGGCGAGAGTACCAGAGTGGGGTGCCAATAAAACTACTGGTAACGGTTATGGACTGATGATGCTTTAATAACAATGTTATACATTTCCATCAATTCTATCAAATCATGCTGGATTCTCCTACATCTAACCTTGATATCAGTTAGTGGTCAGAATTAAGACACCCTTGGAAAGAGTTTTATGAAGATGTCCCTGAGTAGATCAATCGTTAAGTACAACTGCACAGACCAAATGACAGTCTTAACCCTGGTGGTTCAGTGCTTCACTGTGGAGCATGGAATATCTCCTGTCCTGTGAGTGAGCGCTCAGTTGTGTCCAACTCCTTGTGACCCCATGGACTGTAACCAGTCAGGCAGTCCTCTGTCTACGGAATTTTCCAGGCAAGAATACTGGAGACTGTTGCCATTTCCTCCTCCAGGGGATCTTCCTGACCCAGGAACTGAACCCGCATCTCCTGTGACTCCTGCCACCACAGCTGTTTGAACCTGAGCATCCTTCTCTCTACTGCCATTCTCATGCATGTCCTGCAAGGTTTGCTTTATAAACATTCTTTGCCCATGAGGTTAGTACTGGGTACTTCCACTTCAGTTATCAGAGAGAGATGCAGGAGCACCAGGACAGGAGTGAGAACTATAGTCTGATCCTACCTCACTAAACTGCTCTGAGACCTAAAACAAGTCTCTTAAATCCTCCTGGCCTCAGCTTCCTCATCTAAAGACCATTACAGCTCTAAAACAATACTGACTACCTGATACATCTGCTTGTTCCCAGAAAAGATCTTTTTGTGTAGGGAATAATCAGTGAATACTGTTTACGGCTTACTGTTTACTGGTCATACTTCTCCTTTCTTCACTCTACATCCTCTATATCCCAGGCAGATATATTTTTAAACATGAAGGAAACAGACTGATGAAGCTGACACGACTAAGTAAGATTAGGGATACACAGAACAGAATCGATAAAGTATAGAGTAAATCAATAAAAAATCCTCACAGTGAGTGTTAAAAGGAGCTTTTTCCCTAGTTAACAAGGTTAGAAGAAAATACTTTCTGCCGAAAGGATAAAAAGGTTATGTTTCTATCATTTTTACATAATAGTAATTATGGTACCAGTTACCTTCTATATCAATATTCTGGTCAGGAATCTCCAATTCAATGGTATTCATGCTGGATTCTTTCCAAGAACCACTGAACATACTAGAAAAGTAGCCAGACTTAACAAAATGAAAAAGAAATTATGATAAAGAAACTATTAGGCTTATCAAAATACTATGTTTTTAATTAAAGAAAACTAAATTTTCATATTACTATCTGAACTGAATTCCTATGTTACTACTTGAACCAACTAAGCTTTTCACTCAGTGGAACAATTTCTGAGTATATTAGATATATATGTTCTCCTTTTCAATAGTATTCCAAATTCAAGCATAGAAATTATATATTTAAGTATCTCATAAACATATGACAGCATATAAGATGGACACAAAATAATACACTAAGGAAGAGAGAAAAGAAACTAAAAACTGTTGAGTCCTTATTCTATCCTTTTCCCCTAACTTTTCCCATTTTTGTCAACAGAAGGCATTAAAATAAGTACCTCTCTGGAATGACAGAAACATACTCCTAGGCTGGTATAACAATGAAAACTCAAAATCTGTTTCCTAGACCAAACTTAAGTTTTCACTAACAATACTAACAGTGTATCTCTTACATAATGAGACTTTCCATCAGACAGGACAAATACTCATGCAAAAGACTACTGTAAAATACAATGAGAAAGAACAAAACTTAAAAGAATTTGAGTTAAGTGACTACCTTTGCTACTCAAAGAGAAAAATAAAATACTTACTTGACATAAATATATTTTGTGTAAGCTCCACTCTTCTCCTAGAGCACAAATCTTAATGTCACTGTTTTCACCATTTAAAAATAATGTTTGATAAATATATTTGGATGTACTCTTCAGTTTTTTCCTGTTAAAAGAAACGCAAACATTATGTATGTGTAATACAGAATATTTTACTTATTTTGCATGTAACTCTAAACACTCCTTTTGCTCAATTTCTATTAAATAGAACCAATCTGCCCACGGTGTAAAAAGATAGAGATATTATATATTCAAATGTGCTTATGTATGGAAGGGCACATAAAAAACTAATAATAGTGGTTATCTCTGGAATACTCTATTCCCAAGAGGGGCAACAGTGGATAGAGAGGGGTGGAGTGGGAGGGAGACCTTTCACTATACACTTTTTTGCAATTTTTGATTTTTGAATTAAGTCAATTACCTATTCAATAAAGATAAGTCAGCATGGTGATTTTGCTTATTTCCTTGTTTAGAAATCAGCACTATGGACAATGTCAATATAGCTGCAACATAGTTCTGCAACTACAAAATAAAGAACAAGACCTACACAAGTATTTAAATAGTAATTTACATGTGATCTTACTTTAGTACCAAACAACTTTTTTTTAATGTAATTTATTTTTATTTTTGGCTGTGCTTGGTCTTCGCTGTTGTGCGGGCTTTTCTTTAGCTGCGGCAAGCGGGGGCTCCTTTCTAGTTACAGCGTGCGAGTTTCTTACTGTGGTGTCTGCTCATTGTGGACAATGGACTCCGGGACACGCGGGCTTCAGTAGGTGCAGCTCTGGGGCTCTAGAGCATAGATTCAGTTGCTGAGGCGCATGGGCTTAGCTACTCTGCGGCGTGTGGAATCTTTCCAGACCAGGGATGGAACCCATGTCTCCTGAATTGGATTCTTTATCTAAGCCACCAGGGAAGCCCCTAAACTATTCTTAAACTCCTTAAAATGTGTTCTTCCCTAAATTAGACAAATGGTTTACAGCCTCAGACCAAAGATTTTCAAAACTGTGCTGAAGGGAGAAGTGTGTCTTAGGGTTTACAAAGGAGAGTGAGGAGTGAATTCTGGGTATCCCATCTAATCTCAACCAGAACTGCATCACATATTATTATGCATCTGTAAATATCCTGGATTTGGGCCTAAGATTTAAAGGAAGAACTATGTAATTTTTGTTTTGACAATCTGTGATCAAGATAGTCCAACCAGTAGGTGAGGAAACCCCTAGGCAGAGGCTGATCAATATTTTTTATACTCCTGGCCAATCCTGACAGCTTTCCTAGTAAAACTTTTAAATGTAAACAAAGAAAAAAACCATTAATCATTGATTAATGAAAAATGTAAAATTAATGATTTTTATTAAATGTAAAAAAAAGTCAGTAATCATTCTGACAGCGTCTTATATGTGTGTATTGAATACCTCTTCCCAACAGACAATAAAAATAGCACATGCTTTGGTGATAGACATTGAGTCCCAGCTCTAGAGCAGCTCAGTTACCTTATATGTGAAAAAAAGGTATAAATATTCACTTCACTGGGTTACTGTAAGAGATAAATAAGACAAGTAGTCTCTAGTGCAGAAAGGAATAAACCCACAACAGGAAAAAGGTGAGGTTGGGTTTATCACGTGATGAGAGAATTCCATGGATCTGGAAGTTAGAAAACAAACTGGAATGGTAACGAGCAGTGAAAGCCACAGCCCAAAATGTATCAGGATCTAGAATGGAGGCTGAAGCCCTTCAGAACGGTGGGGCTGGGAGGATGAGATCTCAAGAGAAAAAGGCTGAAGTGAGGCAGAAAATGGGGAAACGTGTTCCCCTAATGACCTCCACCACTATGAACACAGAGTACAGATAACTCTTGCAAACAGAATGCAAGGTTTTTCTAGAAAGAATCAGAATATATTTATCAGGAAGAATTAAGACTCTGGTGTAGGTGTTGGGAGCCCCAGACAAAGCTATCTTCATCCTGGCATTTGAGCAATCTGTAACCTGTTACTTACCAACCTATTCATAATCCTGGTTCCCAAACTGTGTGCCAAAGCACCTGGAGCACCACAGCAAACTCAGGGAGGCATGTGAAAGATCCCAAACTTAAAGGAAATCACAGCAACATCATTCAGATACTATGTGATCTACACTATTTACTTATTTGAACCTGACTATTAAATATTTCTTTAGGGCCAGAGGTACCAAGAAAAACATTATTGAGACACGAAGGATACTGTGAACCAATAATGTTTGGGAATCTCTGTTCTAAAACAGAGCATGTCGCACCCATATACAATCATATACAACTTAGTAGACAGTCTTCCTACTCAAAGGGGAGGCTCAGTAGTAATAAATCTATTTATTCAACACACACACACACACACAGAGACACACACAGACACACACACGCTACCCATTCTGAGGCAGACAACCAAGGATTTCCCAACATAAGCAAATTAGGAGTATTAAAGACTATTTTTAAAAAGAGAATTTGGCATCAGAGGAAATGTATAATTCAGGGAAAAGAGAACTTAAAAAAAAAAAATCCCAACACTCTAATTATAACTAGCACACCTACAGAGTTGAGATTTTTTATTGTTATTCAGTTGCTCAGGCAAGTCCAACTCTTTGAAACCCAAGGACTGTAGCATGCCAGGCTTCCTTGTCCTTCATCATCTTCCAGAGCTTGCTCAAACTCATGTCCATCACATTGGTGATGCCATCCAACCATCTCGTCTTCTGTTAACACCTTCTCCTCCTGCCTTCAATCTTTCCCAGCAACAAGGTCTTTTCTAATGAGTCGGCTCTTTGCATCCGGTGGCCAAAGTACTGGAGCTTGTTTCAGTACCACAGTTCGAAAGCATCAGTTCTTTGGCACTCAGATTTCCTTATGGTCCAACTCTCACATCCATACATGACTACTGAAAAAACCATAGCTTTGACTAGATGGACCTTTGTCGGCAAAGTAATGTCTCTGCTTTTTAATACACGGTCTAGGTCTGTCATAGCTTTTCTTCCAAGGAACAAGTACCTTTTAGTTTCATGCTGCAGACACCATCTGCAGTGATTTTGGAGCCCAAGAAAATACAGTTTGTCACTGTGTCTATTGTTTCCCCATCTATTTGCTATGACAGTTGAAATTATTACATTTATAAAATAGGATGCTATGATAAAAGATGACTCAGAAGAAGAGGGAGAAAAGAGCTCTTAGGACCAAAAACACAGTTGCTGAAATTAAAAGAAAAAAAAGACAAAGTTAAGGAAAATTTCCTGGAACATAAAGCAAAAAAGACCTAGAAAGAAAAAAAAGAGAAAGAGGTACAGTCCAAGAGATTCAAAATCCACTTAAGAGGGGTCCAAGAAAGAAAAAACAAAGATAACAGAAGAAGGGAATTATAGAAGAAAGCTTCCCCCAGGCAGTCTTTAGACTGTAAGGATCCACCAAGCACCAAGGCCATTCAAAGACCTATACTTAAGTACCTTCTAAATTCCAAAGTACCGAAGAAAAAATTCCAAAAGCACCAGAGAGAAAAAAAAAGCCACCTAAAAAGAAAAGAGAATTAGACCAGTATCATATTTCTCATCAATATGGTAGGCTAGAAGACAATGAATTAATATAATCAGATATAAAAAGTTATTTCAGATTAGACTTCTACACGGAGTCAAAAGATGACTAAACTGAGAGACTAAATTTACAACTGGGTAAGCACAACATCTGCTGGATCATTGAAAAAGCACGAGAGTTCCAGAAAAATATCTATTTCTGCTATATTGACTATGCCAAAGCCTTTGACTGTGTGGATCACAATAAACTGGAAAATTCTGAAAGAGATGGGAATACCAGACCACCTGACCTCCCTCTTGAGAAATCTGTATGCAGGTCAGGAAGCAACAGTTAGAACTGGACATGGAACAAAAATACTGGTTCCAAATAGGAAAAGGAGTACGTCAAGGCTATATATGGTCACCCTGCTTATTTAACTTCTATGCAGAGTACATCACGAGGAACGCTGGGCTGGAAGAAGCACAAGCGGGAATCAAGATTACAGGGAGAAATATCAATAACCTCAGATATGCAGACGACACCACCCTTATGGCAGAAAGTGAAGAGGAACTCAAAAGCCTCTTGATGAAAGTGAAAGAGGAGAGTGAAAAAGTTGGCTTAAAGCTCAACATTCAGAAAACGAAGATCATGGCATCCGGTCCCATCACTTCATGGGAAATAGATGGGGAAACAATGGAAACAGTGTCAGACTTTATTTTTTGGGGCTCCCAAATCACTGCAGATGGTGATTGCAGCCATGAAATTAAAAGACACTTACTCCCTGGAAGGAAAGTTATGACCAACCTAGATAGTATATTCAAAAGCAGAGATATTACTTTGCCAACAAAGGTCCGTCTAGCCAAGGCTATGGTTTTTTCAGTGGTCGTGTATGGATGTGAGAGTTGGACTGTAAAGAAGGCTGAGTGCCGAAGAATTGATGCTTTTGAACTGCGGTGTTGGGAGAAAACTCTTGAGAGTCCCTTGGACTGCAAGCAGATCCAACCAGTCCATTCTAAAGGAGATCAGTCCTGGGTGTTCTTTGGAAGGACTGATGCTAAAGCTGAAACTCCAATAACTCTGGCCACCTCATGCAAAGAGTTGACTCATTGGAAAAGACTCAGATGCTGGAAGGGATTGAGGGCAGGAGGAGAAGGGGATGACAGAGAATGAGACGGCTGGATGGCATCACCGACTCAATGGACATGAATTTGAGTGAACTCTGGGAGTTGGTGATGGACAGGGAGGCCTGCTGCTGCTGCTGCTGCTGCTAAGTCGCTTCAGTCGTGTATGACTCTGTGCGACCCCATAGATGGCAGCCCACCAGGCTCCCCCGTCCCTGGGATTCTCAAGGCAAGAACACTGAAGTGGGTTGCCATTTCCTTCTCCAAGGCCTGGCGTGCTGCAATTCATGGGGTTGCAAAGAGTCAGGCACGACTGAGCGACTGAACTGAACTGAACTGAAGCACAAATTACCTTCGTGAGCAATTTTAGGAAAATATACTTGAGGATGTAGTTCCCTCAGAAGAGTTCAGAAAAGACACAGGCTACAGAAAACAGGATCTAATCCTACAGACGGGGTCAATGTCTGTCCCAAGAGAAGTGTTGACCTACAGGACAATGAATCCAGATTGGAACAAGAGGATGAAGGGACCTGGGAGGGAGGCTTGGGTTTAAATAAGACGGGCTCCATGCAAGTGTGTTTGGAACGAGAAAAATCTGAAGACAGGATCAAGGAATTTTATTCTTTTGTCCAATGGGTGGAAGCCAGTCAGAGAAGTCTAAGAAAATAAAAAAGCAACACACACACAAAGAAAGAGTATTGTTCTAATAAGCTACAAATGAAAACAGGGTTCGAATTTAAACACTTAGTGGAATGTAAAAAAAAGAAAAAAGATTCAATTTAATTATGAGGTTAGAAGATTTCTCCCAAGAGAAAAACAAGTGGTTGTGACTTTGGACCCAGGAAGTACGATTTATAATCCTAGCACACTACTTGACTCTGCAGTGAACAACGTTTACACAGCTCTAACAACAAATAACTGTTCACTAGATTTCAATTTTGAGACACTCTATGGACAAGAAACTAAAGATTTGGTTGCAGAACAGCTGAGTTTTAAGTCTTGTTAATATAAAACATGTGCTTGACAAAAGGTATTAGGTAGAAAGTGGGCCTGGAGACCAAAGCTTTTCATGGAGTGGTGGCTGAGGCAGAAATGCACACGAGACAACCTCAGGAATCATATTAGTGACAACTCACAAAATTCCTGATCTTAAAATTTTCTTACACCCTTTGTCCACACTGAGCTGAATAAACAAGGCATCTTCTGTTGGTATGCTAGTATAACACACTAGATTCTGATATACACTTTCTAATAACGATTCGCTTTATTCGATTTTCCATTCCACTCTACTCACGTAATTTGGGGGTCAGCATACTTTTTCTATAAAGGTCTAGATAGTAAATATTTTCAATTTTGTGAGCCAGACAGCCTTCAAGCTAGTTTTGTTGGCATGCCAGTGGGTGGTTTCTTGCTAGCCAGTCTCAGCCTTCCACATCTTAGCAAACTTTTCTACCATCTATGGGGCCACAGCTCCTCTAACAGCTTGGAAAAGGTGGCCCTATCCCAAACTTGTTTCTTCCTTGGATAGTCTGTCTCAGCCCTAGAAGTAGTGACTGCTCCCTATGTTCTCTATTCTTGTATTTTTCAGAGATCTCTTTACTTCAGTAATTTAATGGTTATATTAAACTTTCTCTACTCAAATTACTATTTAATTTCCTTCAAATGGACCCCGATATATATATTTCTATGTGTGTGTGTTAGATGCTTGCTGCTAAGTCGCTTCAGTTGTGTCCGACTCTGTGCGACCCCATAGACGGAAGCCCACCAGGCTCCCTCGTCCCTGGGATTCTCCAGGCAAGAACACTGGAGTGGGTTGCCATTTCCTTCTCCAATGCATGAAAGTGAAAAGTGAAAGTGAAGTCACTCAGTCGTCTCCGACTCTTAGCGACCCCATGGACTGCAGCCTACCAGGCTCCTCTGTCCATGGGATTTTCCAGGCAAATCCTTAGATGCTTAGTCGTGTCCAATTCCTTTCAACTCTGTGGACTGTAGCCTGCCAGGCTTCTCTGTCCATGCAATTCTCAGGCAAGAATACTGGAGTGGGTAGCCATTCCCTTCTCCAGGGGATCTTCCTGACCCTGGGATAGAACCCAGGTCTCCTGCATCACAGGCAGATTCTTTACATCTGAGCCATCAGGGAAGCCCCATATATTTTTACAGTGACATTAAATACAGTGGTCTAAATACTAATTAATTGAAAGGCAGAGATTATCCTATCGGATTTTTTTAAAAACAAGATTCAACTAAATGCTGTCTACAAAATACTACTTTAAGACACAAGTTAAAGGGAATCAAAACAAACTGGTACTGGCTATAATAATGTGGATTCCCCAGTGGCTCAGAGGTTAAAGCGTCTGCCCAGAATGCGGGAGACGCGGGTTTGATCCCTGGGTTGGGAAGATCCCCTGGAGAAGAAAATGGCAACCCACTCCAGTACTCTTGCCTGGAGAATCCCATGGAGGAAGGAGCCAGGTAGGCTACTACTAGTCCATGGAGTCGCAAAGAGTCGGACATGACTGGGCGACTTCACTTCAAATGTCTTTATATTTTGTAAAGATAAGGGGAGCCAATTCATCAAGGAGACATAATATTTACTGACTGCTTCCATATCACGCACTGTGCATTGTATGCATTCTAACATCCGTCAAGTCCTACAAGTAAAGTATGAGCATCTCCATTTTAGTCAGGAAGAAATAAGGCTATTAAGTGCAAAATATAGACTAGAACTCAGAACCTGAGCTCTTAAAACTATACTACACTAATTCTCCAAAAAGGCAACTGAACAGTTTGACAGTCGGGGTCCATTTTTGTAAATATAAACATAAAACTGTATGAAAAGATTTAGAAATCAAATTACTTACAGAGGTTATTATGATACTCTTATTTTACATGTACTGTGTAGCATAAAATTTTACTCTTTTGAAGTTTCCCTTAAAAAATTACATCTATGTGACCCACTGATGGCCTTAAAAAAAGGTAGCAACGAGACTGTTTGTGAAAATATATTCAACTTACAAACTATATTTTAGTTCCCAAGTAAATACTCCGTTTTTCAACTCTTCTAAAAAAAAGGTTAAGCAAGCTGCCTTACACATATCCACGGTCAACGACTTTGAGTGCTAGAGACGCTAAAAAGACTCTGCTGCTATAACAAATGTACACACTACTGATAAATTTCACCTTCACAGTTAAAAAGAGCTCCTGTATGTAACCATTTCCCTTCCGCTGTGGGACAACAGGGGTGCCCATTTCAGGGCCTGAATGTACGTGTCTCTTACTATTCAAGGCAGCCGTATGCAAAACAACTTAATTCTACTTCCACCCACTCAAGAGAGGACCAGGGTGTATTACGGAAGGCCGGCTGGCTGGCCCTGTCTAAGGTTTAACGAGGCGCAAGCCTTGGCTTGGCGTTTCTCAGTCTCATCTTGGGGCGGTAGCACCACCCTGGCGGCGTCTGCGGTTTACAAGCCAGACCACGGGGCGTCTCCCCAGGTGCACCCCATCCGGCCCGCCTCGGACCGGCTCCCAGGTCTACCCCCTCAAGGGCTCGTCCGGCTCTTCACAGGCTGGGGAGCGCCGCAGCCCCCGAAGCCCCCAGGGCTCATCCCCAGGCCAGGCCGAGGGAGCTGCCCAACAGGTGCGAGCGCGGGCAGTGCGGGCGTGTCCCCCTCCCCGCCCCGTACCTTCGAGGGGTGTTGAGAAGCCGCTGCTGCTCGTCCCCTTCCTCCTCATCCTCGTCGGTCTCGGAATCCGGGTTACAGTAGCAGAAGGTCCCGCTGTTCCGCTTGCGCTTGTGACTGCCCGGACAGTAACAGAAGCCATGGCCCGGCGCGTCGCCACCAGTCTCGGGCCTCCGGGCGGAGCCCCCAGCTCCAGAAGCCGGCTCCGGCTGGGCTCGGGCTCGCCCCGGGTGGCGCAGCACCCGGCTGCTCAGCGAGCCCATGGGTCACAGCTCCCCGAGACGGCAGGGAGCGCACCTCAGGGAGCCCAACACAGACGGTCTCCCGCCATGGCCCGGGCACCACCGCCAGCCTCCACGGAGCCCGAGTTATCTACACCGCCGCCTTCTCACTTGCGGCCACGACCGTTGCAGCGGACGCCACAGCCTCCATCCTCCGCCCCGCCCGCTGCGTCTGGCCGCCCCTCGCGCGCGGACCGCAGGACCTCACCCCGTCGCTTTTACAACAAAGCGCGTAATGTAGGGCGCATGCGCACGGCGAGCCTCCGGAAGGGGCGGGGGAAAGCGCGCGTACGACACAGGTGGAGCCTGCGCAGAATGGCTAGAGGGCTGGAGCCGGACCGCGCGTGTGCCGTCCCACGGTGTTTACGCTGAGCTTGGGTGGTCTCTCCAACAATCCTGAGTTGCAGGCAGGGCTGCCCTTTAGCTTTAGTTTGGACATATCTTTGTGTTAGCAAGACCGGCAATTCTAGCTCATTCGTTCTTTCTGCAAAGATTCCCTAAATTCCAGATGTCTTCTGGGCCCTGTGATCTGCACGGGGCAAAAAAGACATTGCTGTTTGGTGGTCCTTTTTGGAGGAGCTCATGGAAAAGAAATGCAAAAAAGCAAAATGGCTGTCTGGGGAGGACTTACAAATAGCTGTGAAAAGAAGAGAAGCAAAAGCAAAGGAGAAAAGGAAAGATATAAGCATCTGAATGCAGAGTTCCAAAGAATAGCAAGGAGAGATAAGAAGCCTTCCTCGGTGATCAATGCAAAGAAATAGAGGAAAACAACAGAATGGGAAAGACTAGAGATCTCTTCAAGAAAATTAGAGATACCAAGGGAACATTTCATGCAAAGATGGGCTCGATAAAGGACAGAAATGGTATGGACCCAGCAGAAGCAGAAGATATTAAGAAGAGGTGGCAAGAATACACAGAAGAACTGTACAAAAAAGATCTTCACAACCAAGATAATCATGATGATGTGATCACTAATCTAGAGCCAGACATCCTGGAATGTGAAGTCAAGTGGGCCTTAGAAAGCATCACTACAAACAAAGCTAGTGGAGGTGATGGAATTCCAGTTGAGCTATTTCAAATCCTGATGCTGTGAAAGTGCTGCACTCAATATGCCAGCAAATTTGGAAAACTCAGCAGTGGCCACAGGACTGGAAAAGGTCAGTTTTCATTCCAGTCCCAAAGAAGGGCAATGCCAAAGAATGCTCAAACTACCACACAGTTGCACTCATCTCACACACTAGTAAAGTAATGCTCAAAATTCTCCAAG